>NC_142081.1:19543081-19851124 GCF_054644295.1 Miniopterus natalensis | reverse complement strand
CATAGGAATGGATAGCCTGCCCGCATGGCTAAGCAGTTGAGCACTGACCTATGATCGTGGTTTGATTCCCAGTCAGGGCACATGGCTGGGTTGCAGGCTCGATCCCCAGTAGGGGGCTTGCAGGAGGCAGCTGATCAGTGACTCTCTCATCATTGATGTTTCTCTCTCTCCCTGTCCTTTCCTCTCTCTGAAATCAATAAAGACATATTTTTTAAAATAAGTAAATTCATACATAGGAATGGAATAGGTGGGTCATTTGATAAGGAATAAAGGATAGTAGTACTATTTTACATTTTGCCAATATAAAATATCTAAGAGTTCCAGTTGCTCCCTATCCTTGTCAACACTTGTTATTGTCAGGCTTTTAGTTTTAGGCATTCTGGTATTAGCATATCTCTATGGTTTTAATTTTCTCGTCTATGAATTATGATATTGAGCATTCATGTGCTATTGACTATTTGTGTACCTTATTTTTCCATATTAAATTTAGGATTTTTATCTTTTTATTACTGTGTTTTAAAGGACTATTGATACAAGTCCTTTCTCAGATATTTACATTGTTAATATTTTCTTCAAATATGTGGCTACTTTTTCACTTTTGTAGCAGTGGCTTTTAAAGAACAGAAGTTTTAAATTTCAGTGAAGTCCAGTTATCCAAATTTTTATTAATACACATTTACTGAGTATTAACTAAGTGTCTAGTACTTTGCTTGGTGGTCTGGAGTATAAAATATTATATGGCATCCCTGCTCTTTGAGAGTTAACAGTATGATGATGGAGAAATTATGTATACATATAATAAAAATAGCTCAGATTTATATAGCTCTATGTAATTATACTTAAACATAATTGTTATTCTCATTTTAATAAGGAAAGTGAGGCCCTGGAAAGTTGTGTAACTTGTTCATGATCTCACAGCAGGACTTGATTCAGGGATCTTTAACTCCAGATCCTACTTTTTTCCTGCTTTATCAAGCTGCTTTCCAAGAAGAAAAATTTTACTCTATGAGACAGTATATGATAAGTCCCTCAGATAGACGCTAAAGGTCAGGGTAGTTCAGACAAAGGCACGTCGATAGACTTGGAGCAGTCATATCAGGAAGACTTCGTGCAGTAGGGCAGAGGCAGAAAGATCAGTGGGAGGTGTGGTGTGAGAGGATTGTAAGGAGACTTGCCTGGCTGTACTGCAGGGTCCATGTTGGGGAACCGTATGGACAAAGTGTGAGTTAATCGGTGGTACAGATTATCCAACTTTGAAAGCTTGGAAGAAAGTGTGTATGCCTCCAGCAATAGGCATCAAGGAGCCATTGAAAGCTCTTGTGGAATATCTTGATTGAAACAATCTTGTGTCCACAATTTCATGGTTTTGCATCCCCCATTCCCAGTTTCATTTAACCATTTCCTCCACCTAGATAGGATTTTTTCGTGGTGGTTTCATTTTCATTTTTTCAGTTTTATTTTCTGAATTTACTATATCATCTTTTAATAATGCAAGAAATCCTGCTTTTAGTTCTTATCTTCTAAATGAAGTCCTCTATTTTTTTCACTTTACTATATTTGCTGCTACTCTAGTATTTTATAATTTTAATTTGAGCAACTGCCTCCTCTTTTGCCACCTTAGAAACAGTATATTAGCAACCTGTCACTTCTGTGGTTTTATTTCTGTATTTTCTGTCAACAAGTTTAAGAAATAACCAGTTTCTTTCTTTGTCTTTCAGGTCCTACCTCGAACACAAGACCTCCATGAACTATATGCTAGCAACGCGTCTCTTTCCGGACAGGTGGGCATTTGCTATTCTTAAAAATTTGGTAGGACTAGGTCACAAAATTAGGAAATAGTACATGCAAATGAAGGAAAAAAGCTCTATAAAAGTCTTCGTGTAAAATCTTTGATAAAAAGGGCCTTGCAGAAAACAGCATAATAACTCATTTTTCTAGGATTCATTCACTCTCAGCACTTTGTAACATTTCTAGAGGCTAAGAAAGTTAAACTAGTTCAGCTGCCTTTATGTAGAGTGGGGAATATGTGTTTCACTACTAACAAATATACCTTTTTATTAATAGATTTATTGAGTATTAACCAGGTGTCTAACACTTTGCTTGGTGCTTTGGAATATAAATTTTAAAGATCTTTTAATTTTAAAAGTTAAATCATAAAGATCTTTAAATAATCTTAACAGATGCCCTAAACTTTATTCTTTTTAAAGGAAGGCCCTTATTCAGTGCCTTTTTACTTTAGACACAATTTTAGCAGACATGGTAATCTGTTTTTCCAGACTAGAAGAGATTAGAATGATCAGATTAGAAAAGGTGGAGGGGAGGTAATTCACAAAATAAATATGCTGAGAATTGTGAGAAATGACAACTGATAACCTCAATAGGGGAAATAGGGGAAAATGATGGAAAACAGACATTGGAATTCAAATAGCACAGCAATCAGAGACCGCTTAGTCCCACATACTTTGCTGCCCCTGAGACATAGCTGCATTACAGTACAGTTCAGTAATTGACTATCAAAATAAAGTACCTCTGTTATTTAGAGGAACCTATGTTAGATTCATGGTATATGTCCTTTTTATCAGGATTCTTAAAATAGATACCCAGATTTTAGCCATTTCTTGCAATTTCATGATCTATTATCAGGAAATATATGGGATTTGCAATTTCGCTCTGTAAATTTGTGGTTATTACCTTTGATGAACTAATTACACTGTGCAACTTCTAATGAAAGAGATCTTCAGATTTACTTAGAAGACACAGAAGCTGTTTTTTTACGAGGCTCCCCTGTCTTTAGAGTTCATATGTGTTACTTTTCATTACTTTGGTTTTGTAGTAGCTGAGCACTTTCAGTCTGAAGATTTAAGTCTTTCAACTGTAGGAAATATACCCCTCATCCAGCCTTTCCTCTCCTCGTGGAACTTCTGTTAGATGAGCTTTGGATCTTTTGCTATGTCCTCCATAGTTCTTTACTTTTTTCTCATACTTTTCATGTCATTATCTCTTAGCTTTAAATTCTGGGAGAATTTGAACTTTGTCTCCTAAAACTCTAAATAAATCTAAACTCTAAAAACTTCAGCCTTATCTTGCTATTTGAGACCAGCACAGAAGAGGGTTGTTTATTTTTTTATTTTGGCAAGTACGACTTTAATATCGAAGAACTATTTTTGCTTTCTGATTAGTTTTCATAGTTTTTGGATGTAATATCTTTTCATATCTGTTTGACTTTGTTTTTTTAAAGAATAGTTTATTGATTTTTAGAGAGAGAGGAAGGGAGACAGAGAGAGAGAAAGAAACATCGATAGGAGAGAGCAACATCAATTGGCTGCCTCCTGCATGCCTCCCACTGGGGATCAAGCCCCCAACCTGGGTATGTGCCCTTGACTGGAATCAATCCAGCATCTTCCAGGTGGGTAGGAGGATGCCTAACCAACTGAGCCATACAGGCGAGGGCTCTTTAACTTTCTTAATTAGTTTAATATTTCTGTTTTTTGTATTATATTTAATTCTTCTGGATTAGTTCTGTTTATATCATTCTGTCTAGTTTATACTGTGATATTTTCTCACATATTTGATGATCTGATTTGCAGTCATATTTATAAGTAATGGACTGTTGTAGGATAGGCAGGTTGCACGAGTTTCCTCGCAGGTCGTATTGGTCTGTTTCTGAACTGACGTGGACTCTGTGCTTGCATCTTGGTTGTTCCACATTTGGACTTCATATGAGGGAAAGGCAGGGTGGAGCACCACAATAGCCAAAATTAGGAAACAGTCTCCTAGGGTAGCATACTATAAAAAAATTTGAGATGAATAATATGTGTGCTTTTTATTAACACATTCAATAACAACACCTAGCAGTGGGTTTCATAACCACTGTACTTTAAAAAGTATCATAAATGTTGGCAATATTTTGAGACACCTGTCAACAATTCTAAAGTAATGTGAAAAAACATGGTATTTCTTTTGGTAATGAAGTCACACTAATACTACTGAGGATGTTTTCCTACCTGTATGTGAAGGAAATGCTAAATTTCAGTTAGGAAGATTAATATTTTTTCTATCTACTCCCTGAATTTTTTCTTCGGGCCCCAGTTAACACTTCTGCATTCTAAAACTTGGATTAAAAAATACCCAAATTTTCTTGTTTAGCAGAGAAAGGCCCTCATGATCTACTCTGGACTACCTTTTCAGCCTGGTCTCCATTTCTCCACACAACCCGGGGCCAGCCAGACCCCATCTACTTGCTCTTTCATGCCCCCTTATCCTTACGGACTCGCCGTACCTTAGAATGACCTTTAGTGCGTCCCCAAATCCTTTTCTCGCTCTGTCCTTCATCCTCCTACCTGAACTAGGAGGAGGTTCTCCCAGCCCTTTTAACCCCTCAGTCTGATTTAGATTCTCATATATTATAATTGCCTGTTTACTAACTAGTCTGTCTACTTTATAAGTTGACTTTTAAGAGTAAATACTTTGTTATGTTCATCTTTATCAGTATCAAGAATCTACCACATGGTAGGCTCACGCACAGAAACTCTTTGGAAATATTGAAAAATTGTAATTGTATTTATTGCAAGCCCTAACATCTTTCAATAGTCTGTTCTCTTCAATCTGAATTGATGTTTTCCCTCTTGCAGATTCCATTGTATTATTGTCAGAACTACTTTCAAACTAATTCTCTAATCATTTCCTTTAGATTAATTTTGTCTGTCTTTCCTGCCCTCCTCCACTCCTCCCTCACCTAACCACCCTGCCCTGGCCAACAGTGTCGTACATACTTTCTTACAGTATGGCAGTATTTTTAACCCTGTCATATTAGTAACACCTGGGGGTCTTGTAAACCATGTTTATCCCCAGTCTCACCCCCAGACTGAAGTATTAGTACTTACTAAAAAGCTGCCTAGGTGATGGTAATGTGAAACCATAATTGCAAATTAGTGGAAAAAACCATTATCTGATGGAAAAGTTAAACTCATCTTGAGACTTTCTGATGACAGTGTGACGATATGAGGGCATTAGCATAAATAGAAGACATAGGAAGGGAAAGACAAAACATCTTGGTGAAGACATACTTTTCACTTGATTTTCTATAGATAGAAAATCTTGATATTGATTGCATTTGCATCTTTTAAAAAAGTACCAAAGGTTACATGTGTGATTCCATTTATATAATATTTTGAAATGATAAAATTTTAGAATGGAGAACAGATTGAAGGGAGCCTGGGGTTAGGTAAGAGGTGAGTCGTCATGAAAGGGCAACATGGGATCCTTATGGTGATGGACTTGTTCAGTATCTTGTCCAGTGTTGGCTCCATGAACTTGCATAGTGATAAAATTGTACTGAACTAAATATACACCTTTACAAATGAATTTAAGTAAAACTGGGGAAATTTTTAAAAGAGTCTTAGGTGAGAGGAAATTGAATGAGGAGAAAATGTTTTAAAAGAAAAACAAAAGCCAATTTAAACATGAATGGAATTCACTTCCTTTCGTTAGAGCCCAGCAAGTCCTGGAGAGCAAGCATCACATGTAGAAGATCTATTTCTCCTGAGCAGCTTTTTGAACCTCATCAGAATTGCCATTGTTTTCTTTTCCTAATACAGTTCAGTGAAAGTATAGAGAGACCTAAGCCCTGGGTTCAAATTTAAACTTGTTAAGCTCTGACCGTGGGCATGTCACAAAATGGTCTTTTTGTAAATGGGGCTGATGACTTCTTCACGTGACTGTTGTGAAGAATACTGTGGCCTGGTTTATGACTACAAATACACATGCAAGGAATTGTTAGGTTTTTTTCTAGAACTCCTTTCTTCTAGCTCTGTTTTTCACTGATCCTCCCTCAAGCTCAGGGCACTGGATTCTATTCTGACCATATTCTCAATGCATCTCTCTGCTTCTCCCTCAGGATGCCTTCCCTGGCATAATTGCATATTGAATCTCTACACTACAAATTTCGGGGGTGTGTGTGTGTGTGTGTGTGTGTGTGTCAGAGAGAGAGAGGGAGAGAAAGAGAGAACTCAGGAGAGAATATCCGCATAGGACTCTAACCCACTTGTCCTTTCTACTTCTCTAGGGGAAACCCAAGAAGAAGCTTATTGACAGGAAGAACACGGTAACTGATTTTTAAAAGTTGAGCAATTTTTTCCATGTGCGTAGTATGTGATCATGCACAGACTAAGCATGATATACTTCATATACCCATTTTCAGTTTGGCTGAGCTTGAGTAGTAACATAAAAATGTTTTCTATTGAAATACTATTCTGTGGCAACTTTTTACAAATGAAGTTTGGGATTTATGTACTTATTTGTAACTACAGGTATATCATTTCAACTCATAATAATAGTATTCTTATTTGGATATGCAAGAGAGACCGAAGTATTAATGAGATTTCAAGACTGTTCGTGTTAGATTCAAGTAAAAGGTTATGTTTTAGCCTTGACATTCCTGGGACATACAGCTCTGCACCTTATGGGACTGAGTAGAACTGCTCCCAGTTTGCCACAGAACTAAAGGTATGCAAAATACCTGTGGCTGTTCATTTTGGCAGAGGAGAGAAAGGTCTTAGAGGAAGGGCTGGGATGGCCTTATTCAACTGAAGATTCCAATCACAACGAACTCTTCAGCCTAAACTCACACTCTCTAATTTGAGACATTACATACATCCCCTTTGTTTTATATCTCTTTAAAAAGCAAAATGAGAACAAGAAGCAGCATTCTAGATCTAGCTTTTTGTTCTACATGTAAGGATGAAGATAAACTCATTTCTCATTCAAATCTAATTTTTCTTTAAGAAAGGAAAACTAATGATTGTCATTTAATTAAAGGAAAATAGAGAAATCAAGTTTGTAGCTTGTTTCCAAATGAAAGTCATACTTAGTTTATAAGTTTCCTCCAGTTTTTAGTCAAGGAATATGCTTCCTGGAGTATATGCTATCAATTTGGAAATTAGTAAAAACAAAATAAAAAGTAAGAAAAATAAAACCTTAAACAATAAGAATATTTAAAGATCAATGAGTTCTGTCCTTTGTTCCTTTTTTGCCATTCATTTTAAATGGCCATCAGTAAGGGTTTTTTTGTGGTATAGAGGCATAAGCAAATGAAAAGTGGCATGACAGACCATATGCTATAGCATGAAACAAATCTTAATCTATTTAAAAGGATTAAAATCATATGGGGTATATCCCTTGACCACAGTGGAATTAGAAACAAGTAACAATAGAAAATCTCCAAATATTTAGGAATTAACACATTTCTAAATAATGCTTGGTTGAAAGAAGAAATCATGAAGGAAATTAGAACAATTTTGAACCAGAAGGTAATAAAAATATAACATGAAACTGTGTGGGATGCTGCTAAGGGAGTGCTTCAAGGGAAATTTATATCTTCAAGTGCTTGTATTAGAAAACAGTCCTAAGTCGCTGATCTAATACCCGTTTTATGAAACTGGAAAGAGAAGTGTAACTCAAAGTGAGTAGAATAAAGGAAGTAATAAAGGGCAAATAGCAAATAAATGGAAAACAAAGAAAATCAATAAAATCTGAAATTGTTCATTGATAAGATAGCAGAATTGATAAACTCTTATGTAGACGGATCTAGAAAAAAACAGAGAACACTAATTACCAATATGAGATAGAAAAGAGGGATATCACTATAGATTTTACAGACATAAGAAAGATTTTAAGGGAATATTATTAACCTTATTCCACTACCTTGACAACTTAGATGAAATGTCTGAATTCCTGGTGGAGAGGAAACACTTAGCAAAACTGACATAAGCCAAAATAAAATATTTGAATAACCCTATTCCTCTTCAGAATATTGAATTTGTAATCAAAAACCTTTCTACAAAGAAAACTCCAAGTCTAGTAGTTTCACTGGTAAACTCTATCAAGCATTTGAGGAAGAAAACCAGTCTTACACAAACTCTTTCAAAAATCTAGGAAGGGCCCGGCCAGGCATGGCTCAGCGGTTGAGTGTCGACCTAGGATCCAGGAGATCAGGGTTCGATTCCCGGTCAGGGCATATGCCCGGGTTGCGGGCTGCAGCCGATCAATGACCCTCTCATCATTGATGTTTCTATCTCTCTCTCTCTCCCTCTCCTTTCCTCTCTCTGAAATCAATAAAGATATATTTAAAAAAAAAAAAAAAATCTAGGAAGGGACACTTCCCGATTTATTTTATGATGCCAGCATAACTATCACACCAAAATCTGACAAAGACATTTTTAAAAAAAGAAAATCACAGGCTAATGTCTTCGTGAACATAGATACAGAATTTCTTAAAAGAATATTAGCAAATAGAATCCACCAGTATATAAAAAGGATAATACATATGACTAAAGTGAGATTTTTCCCCAGTAATGCAAGGTTGGTTTGACATTTGAAAATTAGTCAAGCCCTGGCCAGGATAGCTCTGGGTTGGAGCATTGTCCCTATGCGCCAGGATTGGTGGTTCGGTCCCCCGTCAGGGCACATACAAGCATCAACCAATGGGTGCATAAGTTAGTGGACAACAAATCAGTGTTTCTCTCTCCCTTCTATCTCTAAAATCAATAAAATAAAAATTTTTAAAAATTAGTCAATATAATTCATCATATTAAATCAAGGGAAAACACCAGATCATTTTATTAGCAGCAAAAAAAGGAGAAAAAAACATCTGATGAAAACTAACGTTTGTGGGAAAAACTCTTAGTAGATCAGGAACAGAAGCGTACTTTATCAATCTGATTTAAAAAAAAAAAAAAAAAAAGACTTTCCCCCTATAATTAGCAATAAGGTAAGATATCTGCTCTCACCACATGTATTTCCTTTACTAGAGGTCCTAAGCAGTGCAGTAAAGAAAGAAAAAAAAAAAGTAAAAGGCACATATATTGGAAAGGAGAAAGTTAAGTATCTATATTCTTGGATGACATCAGGTTAGTAGAAAATCCCAAGATATCTACAGAATATAAGAACACACAAGTATACTTAACAAGATCTTGGGATACAAGATCAGTATACTAAACATTTTTAATATACTAGTCATAAATGATTGGAAAGTGAAATTTAAAATTCTATTTATAATAGCATTTGAAAATGTAAAATTCTTAGGACAAATTTAACAAACTATGTTCAATACCTACACAGTAAAAGTTACTAAATAATACTAAAGACATTTAAAAAGATTTAAATAAGTGGAGAGATATGTCATGTTCATGGACTAGAAGACATAATATTGTAAATATCCATTCTTTCCAAATTGATCTAAAGATCCAGTGCAATCCCAATTATGAGTCTAGTCAATTTTTTTGTAGAAACTGACCAACTGTTTTATTTATTTATATGGAAATGTAAGACAGTTAGAATATCCAAGATAATCTTGGAAAAGATTTAGAGTACACGACTTACAGAAATTCTGTAATGCTATAGTAATCAAAACTGTGGAAAATTGATTGCTGAAACAGAATAAAGAGCCCAGAAATAGGCTTATATTTATAATATAATTCAGTGAGGAAAGGAAACTTGAACAAGTGGGGCTAGAACTAGATACCAATATTTAAAAAAAATGAAACTCAACCCCTATCTGTCTAAAAAATTGAAGATGATTCATAGACATAAACATAAAAGCTATTACAATAAAACTTCTTGAGGAAAATATCTCTGACTTTGGGTTTGGCAAAAGTTTTTAGACATGACACAGAAAGCAATAAACAAAAAGGAAAAAATGATAAGCTCAATTTTCTCAAAATTAAAAACTTTTGTTTATCATAAGATACTGTTAAGAAAATAACCAGGCAAGCCATCAAAAGGGAGATACATGAATAGCCAATATGCTTATGAAAATGTGCTTAACAACATTAATTATCAGAGAACTGCAAATTAAGTCATGAGATACCACTAAACATCCAGCAAAATGGATAAAATTCTTTCAAATCATCACGTTGTATGTTTTAAATATCTTACAATTTTATTTGTGAATTATACTTCAATGAAGCTGTGGGTGGGGTGGTGAATGACTGACATCACATGGTGAGGATGTGGAACCAGTAATGGAACTCTTATAAATTGTCATTGGCAGTACAAGCACTTTAGAAAGATCTGGCAGTTTGTTAGAAAGGCTAGAAAATTCCATTTGGAGATCTTTACTCAGGAGAAATGAAAAACATAACCACAAAATGGCTTGTACAAATACGTTTACGGCAGCTTCATTCATAATATTCCAAAACTGGAAACAACTTAGGTGTCTAACAACAGGAGAGTAGGTAAACTGTGGACTGTTTTTACAATGGACTAATCCTCAGCAATAAAAAGGGATCAGTGCTGATACACACAACATGGATAAATGTCAAAAGCATGCTGTATGAAAGGAGCCTTGCACAAAAGAGTTCATACTATATGATTTCATTTTTATAAAGTTCCAGAACAGGCAACCTAAATATGTGATAAAATTGAGAATAGTGCTTTTCTTTGGGAATGTAAGAAAGGGATTGAGTGGGAAGGGGCATGAGTTCTTTCTTTTTTTTTCTTTTTTTTTAATATATCTTTATTGATTTCAGAGAGAGGAAAGAAGAGGGAGAGAGATAGAAACATCAATGATGAGAGAGTCATTGATCGAGCCCGCAACCCGGGCATGTGCCCTGACTGGGAATTGAACCCCGATCGCCTGGATCCCAGGTCGATGCTCAACCGCTGAGCCACGCCCGGCCGGGCTCTGAGGGGATAGTAATGTTAGAGTTTGGGTTCTCTAACTATACGTTTGTCAAAACCCATCAAATGGAAATGTGATATTTGGGTATTTCACTGTGTGTAGTTTTTAGTTCGCCAAAAAAAAACACAAAAAAACAAACAAAAAAAAACCCCACCAAAAAAATGCAAACAAATATTGAACTCTAGATACTGATATACATATTGAAGTGTTTAGGAGTGAAGTGCTCTGATATCTGTGTCCAACTTTGAAATGCTTTTAAAATTAAATGGATCGAGTGCTCACTTCAGCGGCACATATACTAAAATTAAATGGATTGACGGATGAAGAATGGAAGATTGGATATACATGTGATGAAACAAATGCAGTAAAATATTCATTGTGTTCATTGTAGACACTAGGAAGTGGGTAAATGGATATTCACTGTACACTGTTTACACTTTTCTGTTCATTTAAATATTTTCATAATAAATTGTTGGCAAAATAAAATGAAGTGGATGTACCTAAAGGGTATTATAACTTATTTATGGGGAATTCAACTGTTTATTAATTTGAAAATTGTTATATGTCAGCGGTGCACTGGGCAATCTGATAAGCATCGCTGATCCAGTAATCACGACACGCATGTTTCTTGCCCTCCTGTTTATCAGATTCATATTTCCCCCCGCATTTTCTACCCCCATTTCTTGTACTAGTTAGTATTTATCTGTCTACTCTGGGTTTCTTAGAAGCTCATAGTTGTTATTTTAAAATATCAGATTTGTTTTATTTTCTTTATTACTTAATTGGCTAAAAATCTGTTTTCACAACATTGTGTCTGTGTATATGAAGTAGGGTGGGTCAGTGTTCAGTTGCTGGGACTACCATAAGCTGAGTTTGAACTATTTTTAAAGTTCATTAATTTGCTTCTCGTTTCTGCCCCTGGTGTCAGGACTTTCCCTGTTGTTGGCTCAATTTTCTACTCTAAAGAGAAGGCCTCCAAAAGATTTACTATTCTTTTCATGAACCCAGAAATCCCTACAAATCCTAAGTAGACCAAAAGACATAGCATTTTCATCGAACTCAGAGACCAGAAAACTTCAGAGGAATGAGGATGATTCTCTGACCTCAGAGGGAGTACACTTGGATTTCTAGAGCATTGAAGAGGGAGAGTTCAGAGCTGCCTGCTTTCAGACCCTAACATAAATACTTCTTTTCTGGCCCCCAAGAACCCTCTTTCTCTTTGGTTATCTCTGCTGCCCTGTACCTTGCCCGGTCCTTCTCTGGGTTGGACCTGATAGCTGTCACTTCTCTAATTTGTTATTTACTTTAATGCCTAAGGTAGCTGCTGCCACCCCCTTTCCCCATCCCATCTCCCATTCATGAGCTGATTGAATTTGGCCTTGTCCTACGTCTGCTGCCTGCCCTCATCTCTGCCTCTAACTCCTCACCTGTACTCAACACCGAAGAGTCCCTGTCACCTCTGCCCACCTGCTCCTATAACTAAGTGGGCCCTAAGGGAAGAGTTCTTCATGTGAGAATGCCTGAGACTTGGTGCATCCCAGGTCTTGGTAACTTTTTACTGAGACACTTTCTCTGTGAGTCTCAGTCAGCTCTGCTACCATATTCACGGGTTATCAGCCATTCCTCCCCTCATCTCAACTTCTGCTATACTTATTAAATATTGTACATTCAAAAGAATATTTGTATAATTCTAAGTTATAATGATAGCAATAAAACAAATACCTCTAGCCACCACTTAGCCTGAGAATTAAAATGTCACCTGTATCTCCCAGTCCCCCTTAAGGTATAAGGTACTGGGTAGCACTTTATGATCTCTGCAATAAATAGCCAGTGTTACTGAATACTAAACATTGTCTTCAGATATGTTTTTGTTGAGAACATTTAACAAATTCAGATAGGCCATTAGTGAAGTTTTAATGTAGATTCCAATAGTTTGATTCATCTGTCAAACCTTTTATAGTTCACTGGAGTTACCTACTGAGTGTGCCCAGTCTGTCATCACAGATTTCTGCCAAGCTTAGCCTTAGAATAAAGGAAGGAACTTTCTGAAGGTTGTTTTTTCCCGTAGAATAACTACTGATGGTGCACCGGAATTGAAAGTAGAGAGTATGAATTCAAAAGCCAAACTGCATGCTGCTCTTTATGAGAGGAAGCTCCTGTCTTTGGAGGTGCGAAAACGTAGACGACGGAATGGGAGATTGAGGGCAATGAGGGCAAAATACCCAGGTACGTGCTGGTGAGCTGTCCCCAAAGTCCAGCATCTGGGCTCTGCCTGACTGATTTAATCAACCACTTAGTAGTCAATGAATCGGAACCTTCCTGATCACATATACTTAATTGTTTGTATAGTCCGTTTTCTCTGAAACTGAATTTCAAAAGGATTATAATAAGTTTTTAAACCTTCCATTCTATAACATTTGTATTGGATTCCTGAAGCATATACATTTTGGCTTTTGCTCATATTTCAGCATCATATAATATCTGGTACTTTAGAAATAGCATTAGCTTAAGTTTGCACGAATCCTGAGCGTCATTGTTCAGGGTTTTCATGATTAGGTATTAAGTCCAGTATATCCTTTGACATTGCTGAATGGTGTGAATATTTTGTTTCATTTTTGTTTTTTGTTAATCCTCACCTGAGGATACTTTTTCTCTTGCTCTTCAGAGAGTGAAAGGGAGGGAGGGAGAGAGAGAGAGAAAAAAACATTGATGTGAGAGAGAGACATCGATTGGTTGCCTCCCAAATGTACCTGGACTGGGGATCAAACCCGAGACCCTTTAGTGTGCGGGCCGACGCTCTAACCACTGAGCTACACCCGCCAGTGGTGTACGTATTTTAAACATGAGCAGATGAACGGGAATTTCTTTCTCTCCCAGATTCTCCCATATCTCTTTGTTGCTGACTGACTGACTGCCTTTCTTTCCCTCCTTCCCTCATTTGTTGAGCAGCTGTATTAGGCACGTTAGTCACTGGGGTTTTGTTGGCGAGTAAAAAAGATTTAGTCCTTATTCTCATAGACCTTCCAAGTCATGAAGGAAAAGGGTAATGAATAAGCCCAGGAGAGAAAGATATTCCCCTGCTCTTTGTACCTTCATGAGCGGGCGCCCTTCTAGAAACCTCTCACACACTAGAGATTACTAACATGTTTTTGCCTTAAGTTGTGAGAGAGCCATTGGTATTATGATGAGAAACATCAACTAATGAAGATCATTAGTAGGCTCTTAGAATATATTAGGTTGGAGAGTGACATTGTGTGCTATGAATTTGTGTGTTACTTGTGGTCTGGTTTAGATATGGGTTTTTCTAAAAAGATAAAAGGAAGGTATTGGGAGAGAGGAAAATGTCATCCTTTTTTCAGCAACATTAGTGGTTCTTCGCATTTAGTGATTGCCCAGCCGGCTGAAATGAACGTTAGGCCTGAGACAGAGAGCGAGGAGGAAGATGGAGTCGCATTAGACGGCGATGACGAGGAACAGGAGGCTTCCCAGGAGGAGCTTGCAGGGTCCCCTGCAGAGAATCGAGCCAAATACTCATCCCCACTGACTGTTACGGTAGAAAATTCACCCAGAGAAAATGCCATGAGAGTTCCTGAGTGGACCCATAAAGGTGAACAGTGCTGCAAAATGGAGATTCAGGAGCCAGAGCCTAAATTTAACCTGATGCAGATCCTGCAAGAGAATGGCAACCTTAGGTATGTACCTTTTGTAATTATAATAGTAAACCTGGCAAAGGTTCATTTGTACTGTGTGCCAGGTACTGTGCTGGTGGCTTTACAGCCATTTTCCATTTCTTATTCACAGCAGTCCTATGAAGTCATGACTGTGATTTGACATTACTGTTAAGGAAACTGAGCCTTAGAGAAGTTACTTGTCCAAGGTATAAAGCTGTGATACAAACCCAGGTCTTATTGGCTGGTTGAATATTTGTTGGGTTTTAGTGTCACTCACTAAGAGCACCAGGTGACTGAGACAAGGACCTTAAGCAGCTCATGGTTCAATATGGGGACACTTAAAGAGCAGGGGCTATGGCCCCAATATGGACAAAGTCCTCTTAGGACACAGAAAAAGGACTGATTGGTCTTGCTTAGGAAGGCTAGGGAGACATTAGGGAGGAGGTAATATTTGAACCAGGCTTCAAATAATGAGTAGGATTGCAGGAGGTTTGGGAGGTACCAACTAAATGTGGGAATGGTAATAGAGGAAATAAAGACACAGAGGTGTGATAGTATAGTCAGTCATTCAGCCCCTCAACAGTATTTATTGAGCACCTGCTCTGTGCCAGGAATTGTGGGAGGCTACATAGTATGACAATGGGGACCAAGACAGCTCATGGAGCTTACTCAAGTGGGGAAGACTGACAGTAAACAAAGAAGCAGATAATTCCAGGCAGTAGGAAGTGCTGTGCAGACAACAAAACAGGGTACAGCGTGAGAGTGTAATGGGGCAGAGGGTTTCTACAGATCGGTGTTTGGACATGAAGAGGTAGCTTCAAGGAGAGTCCTGAATGATGATGAGGAGGTAAGTCATGCGATTATCACGGGGCAGAATATTCCAAGCAGAACAGAAAATATAAAGGCCCTGAAACGAATGAGTATGACAAGTTTGAGAAACAGTTTGGTGTAGTGGAGTTACATGGAAAGGAGGGTATGGTAAGAAATGAGACTAAAAATTGGATGTGATTTGATAGGACTTTAAGAGAATCCTGGACTTGGTTTTCTGGATGGCTAATTTTTAAGCAGATGAATGATGTGGTCAGATCTTGATTTAGAAAGTAAATTCTGATTGCACTATGGAATAGTGACTGGTAAGAGAGCAACTGAAGGCAGAGCGGTGAGTTCTAGGGGCTGTTACAGTAGTCCAGAGCCAGGAAGTTGAGCCCTTGACCAGAACAATGGCTATAGGAATGGAGAAAATGGGATGGACTTAAATTTGCAAGTTAAAATTGTTAGGGTGTGGTCTCTCCAGTTGTAAGAACTCCAAAGAGATGGACTTTTCCAAACTTGGTGGCTTGGTGATGCCATCAGTCAGTATAGGGAGCGCAGGAGTTAGCTTCATGATAGAAATAATGTTTCATTTGGGACACAGTGAGGTGAAAGATGAAGGTGTCCAGTAGACAGGTGAAAACAGAGCTTTGAAGGTCAGAGTTGAACAGGATTGTATAGTTGATAGTTAAAAACTTCAGAGTGAATGTGCTTATCCAATTCAGTTTAGTTCAGCAGGCACAGACAATGAAAAAAGGAGAGCTGAGCCCTTGGGGAGACCATTGTTTAATAGCAAAGAGACAAGAAATAGCAGCTAGAGAAGTAGGCATAGAACTGAGAGGGTGTAGTATGGCCAAAGCTGTAAGAGTTCCGAGCTGTAGAGTGCCCCAGACAGCCCACGTTAGGGTGAGGAGTGAAAAGAGATGCCTGCGCTAGTGTCAGGGATAGAGTGGACAGAAGAGGAATTATAAGGAAATAAGAAAGCAAGTGTGAACTAAGTTTTTCAGAAGATTTGGCCGTGAAAGGAAGATGAGAATGCATGGGAGAAAGCAAGCCAAGAGAGGAGATTTAAAAATTTTTTCCAGGTAGGTAATTCTGGAGCTTAATTGTAGACTAATGATTTGATGGAAGAGGACCAGAGATGCCAAGGGGCTGTATTGGTAGAGAAGGGTCCTAAAGGAAGGTGGAAAGAGGCCAGTGGAGGGGTGTCTCTTCCTGAAGGCAGAAGGAAAGCATCGTGGGATGGATGCAGTGGTTAGAACTTACAGGGGAAGGGAGTTTAGGTATTTATGCATGACAGCTTTTATTTCTCAGTTAGAGGTCACTTCTTACACTGCAAGGGTGGAGAGTGACATTGGGGTTTGGGAAATGGGAGAATAGGGTTAAGGTTTGGAATAGTGTCGTGGAGAATGAGAATAATTTCATTAGTAAAGGGCACACTGAACTCCGTCAGGAGACCTGGGCTCTGGCTTTTTAATGCCCACCAACTGGCGGTGTGATCATGGACCACTCAGAGCTTCTCTACGCCTTAGTTTCCTTTTCTGTTAGGCCAGAGAATGGGATTGGACAAGTGTTTCTCAAACTGTGCTTTCTGCGGGGAAGGGGGGGGCGAAGATTCCACTGAATTAAAATTAAAATTTTCAAAACCACTGAACTATATTCTAAAGTCCTTTCCAGCAATAACATTCTACTTAGCTGTTGTGGATATAAGTATTTCTTCATAAACCTTATGGATCTCACTTTCAGTTAGTAAACTGTTGTAATTGCAGAGTGTGTTCATATAAATTAGTGTTTTTCAGACTATTTCCTGGAGTTGCCATCATTCTGTGGGGCATCTCAATGGCTACTGGGAATCTGGGGAAGGTCCATGGCAAGAATTCAAGACTCTAGGCCCCAGCCCCCTAGCTGTATATTTTGCATACTGAGGAATCACATAGGCTTTTTTTTAAAAAAATAGGTTTCTCTGATGTAAATCATTGTGGTTTCCATTCTTTCATCTTTTTTTGTTTGTTTCAAATGACTAGCTGATCAGTGTGTCTAATACATTAGGGACAAACTCAGGATTAACATCCCAGAGACCTCTTTAACAAGGCTAGAAAACTCAGTACTTGTTCATTTGATTTTCAAAAAAGATTTTGCAACAAAATAATGATTGCAATCTTAACTTCCAAGCAATAATTCCCTTATCCAAAGACCTTCATGTTTTAGTATAAAGGACTAATCAATAAAACTGAGTATTCTGCTACATTTGGAGGTGTCTGACATATGCTGTTTCTGGCTCATTATATTGCAGGTGAATTCGTTGACCAAATTGAGAATCTTTTTCATTTATTTTGACTTGAAAGGAATTTGTTTTGGAGGTAGAGCTTATCCGAATGGTTGAGGGGAAAGTGCTATATGGTCCCCAGGTGAACAAGAATATAACTGTTATCCTTGTCAAGAAACACTTAGAAATATAAATTTATTCTTTTTCAACATCATATTGAACTCCCACAGACTATCCCTATTAATAATAAAAATGTAGCCTTACTTATATTTCATGCTCTGAAAATCTTATGCATTAAACTCTCAAAAGCAAATCTACTCCCCAACCTGACTCCCCTCCCCTCCAGTCCCTCCAACACACACATAGAAGTTAGACCTAGACCCTCCTGGGATTTCCAGTTTACTCTGGACGAGTCCTTCATCCTAACCTTGGAGGAACAGTGAGTAGAATGCATTCAGTGATTGCATGTGTGAGGATTGTAAACAAAGTTTGTGTTGGGCCCCAATCTTCGCTGATGTAATTTTGGCTGGAGTGTCAGAAGGCCGATCAGCTGAAGTAACCAAAATCTCTTCTGAAAGAAAACAGAGCTGCTACAATTAGCAGCTGAAGTGAAAATCATCAGTGTCTCTCTGGTACTTATGTCTTCCACACTATACTTAACAGATTTCCTGGTTTCCTCCCTAGACCACCAGTCAGAAATCAGGGGGGTTCTTCAGTGATGTGGCCAAGGTACTTTTTACTGTGTGTGAGCATTTCTTTTTCCCACTGAACATCTGGGCTTGTCCTAGCCTGTCTATGCCAAACTCTGTTGGACCTCACTCATTTGTTCTGGGCTCCAGCCACTCCCGTCTTGTAGTTGAGAAAAGCCTGACCTTAAAATTTGGTCTCAAAAGTTCCTTTGTAGCACTTATCTATTTCCTGCTTTGGAGCCTTCTGCACACCAGAAATATTAGTTGCCATAGCAAAAGCCATACTTTTGACCAACTGATAAGTATGTTCTTTAGGGCCTCCAACGCAAAAAACCTTTTCTACATTAATACAAAGGCTCTTGTGAAGATTCAGTACTTTTCCTGTATATTCCCCCAAGAAAGTTATTCAAAAAGTTCCAAGAGATATATATTTATAAGGGTAGGAAAACTGACTTTCTGTTATTGTTTGAATTTCCCCCATGGTAATAATGAGAAAATAAATAGGATTCTCTATCTCTGATTCTTTTAATAGAAAAAAAAAAAATCTCATGTACTGTTTAGAAGGAATCTTTGTTCAATGACTATATGATTTATGGGCTTTATTTTTCTTAGCCATCCTAATAGAAGGATCCTCAAAGGCCACCTTGAGAGAGGCAGGTACACATTTGGTAGGCTTACCATTCTATCTCATAACGGTATGTTGTTTTGGATTTCTGTAGCAAAGTGCAGGCCCGAATAGCATTCTCTGCCTATCTCCAGCATGTTCAAATTCGCCTGATGAAAGACAGCGGAGGTCAAACGTTCAGTGCCAGTTGGGCTGCCAAAGAAGATGAACAGATGGTGAGGCTCTTCTTGTTAGATCCTTTTTCCTTTCCCTTTTTCTTTTCTTTTTTTCTATTAGAATAAGAGCAATATATTCTTCTGGTAAAGTAATTTTTTCATAGTCTAGTTTATAGATTTCTCTAACTTCACTGTGAAATAAATCTTTGTTCTGGATCCCTGTTCATCATACTATATGTTGAGGGCATCAGTGATTTCATTATGAAAATGAAAATTGATTGCTCATTAGATGTCAGGCCATGTGCAGAGCCCTCGAAAAGAATGACAGTTAGAATCCTTTCTCAAGCAAATTTATGTTTTATTAACTCTTTGAGGGAGGCACTATCATTCCCATTTTACAGATGAGGAAACAAAGACCTAGAGAAGGGAGGTAACTTGCCTGTTGTCCCACAGCTTGTATGTGGTGAAGCTGGAACTTGAACCCAGATGTTATAATTGTACATTATTTGCTCTCTCATTGTTTCCATGAGTCATAAGGCATTTATTTTTCTATCCTGAGGTGTCAAGTTAGCTCTTTGAAAGTCAGCACTTTATCATAGGCCCTCTGAGAGTATAACCTCCTCCATTTTAACATTTTTTTCATTACTAGTTGTAACTTTATAAAATTCTTAGATTACTGGAAACAAACTTGTGTAATAATTTTTACTGTGTATCAGTCATTTGAAAATGCCTAGAATTTAATATTCTAGCAAGGTTTTTCCTTTGGGATTAGAATGAACTTTAATTTCTTTGGTAAGGTCAGTGCTTGTGGAAGAAGCCACAGCCCTTCCATAGTCCTTTTAACCAGAGGGATCTGTCACCAAAAAGTGAGAGATCTTTAAGTCTGGGACAGCTGCATCCTTTGTCCAGCTCAGTGGTGTCCTTACTGTAATGTCCAGTTCTCCACATAGGAGAGGCATATAATATGCCAGGCTTATTATAAAAACATGATGGCTATCTCAGAAAACAACTTGTGAATTTAAAGTAGCCAGTACGACCCAGAGATAAAACCTTGTGTGTTGTGAATAACCCTTCAGCCATCAGTGGAAAATGTTAGCTCTGCTCTTTCCAAGTGGAAAATTGAAACTGCTTTTTTGAGAGTCAGTTTGTCTGCTCCACTGTGAAAAAATAATGTTTTAATATAACAGCTTAAACCACCCTATAGTAAAGAGAGCAGAGCACAGCTATGAAATCCAACCTTCTGGTTATGAGGCTCTTTATACCGAAGTAAATTGGCACCAAAGGACATTGAACCAAAATCAAATTCACGGAGAAAAAAATCACTCAGAAGAGAATAATCACTCAGCTGTTGGCTTGGAATCCGCAGGGATCTCATGGGGCTTCTCCCAGATATTTAGGGTCACCACTGCAAAACTTAAAACCAGTTCCATGCATTTATTTTTGGAAATGTACCTAGAGAGCAAACCCTAACCCGTTCCCTGAGGATTGTGGCAGTCAGTGGTCTTGTTTATGAGGAAGGTAGGTGTAGAATTGCCTCTCTGGTCCAGGTTAGGGTTAGACATCCTTTATCACGTAACTCACAGAAGGTGTATCAATATACGGTCCCAACATCTGTCATTTTAAGGCAGTTTTACTATGTTTGGTGGAAGAGGGAAGGAACAACAATCTTTAAGGCCTGCGGCCTTGCAGAATCTTTCTTTGAAGCATCTGTGATGTTATGAATAATCTGATTGGTGTGTATTCAGATTTCAAAATACTTTTTCCCGTGTTAGATGAGATGCATTCTTTCTTCCCTTTCATGACCCTCCACTGTGCCCTGCCTGCTAATCCTTAATTCTAAAGGCTCCCTTATCCTTGGGACAGGAAAAAACACACATCGCCTTTCAAACATAGTAACAGTTCTTTCTTTCTCTTTGTCACTAAACTTTTTATTTTATTAAAGTTCTTAGTTTATTAATCCTTTCATGAAAAATCTGCACAATCCCCACAGATAAAGTCCCTGCAGACTTCTGTTGTCCCGCCTCTGGCTCACTTTTGCCAGCACCAACACTGGCCGTTGCAGCCCCTGACCTTCCTCCTGTTCCTGCGCTCCTTTCGCTGTTTTCCAGAGGGCTTCGTCTTCTCATATCGCCCATGCCTTGCACGTCTGTGTTTGGGTTCACTTTTCTTTGTGTAATCCCAGGAATCATAAATCATGCCAAAGCCAGTTGTCTTGCCACCACCAAAATGGGTTCTGACTCCAAACACAAAGATGACACCTGCTGTGGTCCTGTACATTTTGGCTAGTTTTCCCCGAACTTCTGTCTTGGGTGCTGTTGCCTTCCCTGGGTGAAGGACATCAGTGACCATCTGCTTCCGCTGAAGTAGTCTGCTGGTCGTGAACTTCCCGGTCCAGATAGTTACTGTGTCATTCATGCTGAAGGATAGTCTTCAAGCAGCCAGGGAGGGGGGAAAAAGCTGTCACTAAACTTTTTAAATCAGTAGTTTCTCCTGTTCACCTGTGTTCTTCACTGTGCACACATTCCTTAACTGCTTCCCTCTGTTCCCTCTTCTGTCCTGAGAGTATTCTCTTGGAATTATCTCATACCAACTCCGTCTCAGGTTTTGTCTCGGTTGCCATCCTTTCCAGTGCCAGCCTCTTGGAAACTTTGGATGTGGGACCCTTTCCTCCCTCAACTTCTATGACACTGTTTTCTCTTGGGTCTCTTTCTACATTTCTGATGTTTCTACCGTGGGGTTGTGTGTGTGTGAGTGTGTGTGTGTGTGTGGTTCTGGGTGGTTTTTGTCTTTTTTTCTTTCTGATTTTTCCTTCTCTTATCTCTAAGCATGACTGTTTCTGTATCCTTTCTCTACCTCCTCACCTTTGGTATTTCCTGTGCTCCTGTGGTTTTAGTTTCCAGACTTATCTTTGAGTGCTACTTCCCTATTAGAAGTGACATCTGCACTTTGAATTGTTACAGTACTATTTGTATATGAATTATGGTAGTTTTATAGCTATTACTTTATTTCATAGTTATTGATTTTGATTTTCTGATTGCCACCTTATTGAGGGAAGAGAAGGCATTTCTTCTGTGTCATGTCTTTCTGTACCTTTCCTATACCTAACATGTTGTTCTGGGTCTTATTGAAATGTTTGGTTTGCTTCTCCTCACATCTCTGTTGTGTAATCCCTTGATAGATTGTCTTCTGTTGCTTAGCACAATCCCTACTTTTCCCCCTAATGACTCTTAATTCATAGGAGCTAGTTGTTCGTTTCCTCAAGCGAGCGTCGTGTAACCTCCAGCACTCACTGAGGATGGTGCTACCCAGTCGACGTTTGGCACTTCTGGAACGCAGAAGAATACTGGCCCACCAGCTGGGTGACTTTATCATTGTGTACAACAAGGTAGGTGGTTTGTCTGTTAGTCTTTGTTTTAGATTTCTGTGCACTGTCAGAAACAGGCTAGAAGCCTCTGTCCCACTGGGTGGAGAGGTCCTTCTTCTCTTACCTGGCATCATTGTCCCCTGTGTGTGACTGTTACAGGGAGCAGAATCTCATTCCTTAACCCAGTTGGGCTGAAAAGCTACGTATTAATTGCTTCTGAAGGCCCCTGTCGCCATAGTTAACTCTTTTTAAAGGCATATTCCTTTGGAGCACTGTCGTACCTGAGATGACTCCCGGGCTCTGCAAATTTGCATTGTGGTTATTGTGCCTGTATACCCTGGTGAACTGACTACTTGAGAGCTAATTTGAATTGTCGATTTAATATAGTAACAATCTTCTTTCCTGAGAGAGTTATACTTAGTTCTCTAGAACTTTTAACTAGTGACATCATTTTACAATGAAGCCCAGGAAATATACTATTTGGTTAGAATATTTTGCAAAGCATCTTTTATCTGAGGGGCTCAGAATACTTTAGAAATATCTTTTCTTTTTTTTGGGCATATAAAATGTATGCTGTCATATTGTTGAAGCTGTAAGTGTGGCCACAGACATTACTAAAGTGCTATTAAAAGCCCTCTTCTCAGTGGGTTCTGTGAGTAGAAAGTAAAAACATAATAAAAATTTAAATTATTCTGCAACTTTTATTTGGAAATTTCACAGTGTTTCATGAAATAATGTTAGAAAGCAGTATATCCAGTTTATAGGTGACAGAAGTACATAGAGGAGTTAAATGTCTTTACTGTAAAGACAGGTCAGCCCGAGGCTGTGAAACCAGATGCTAAGGTGTGCATTTATCAGGAGTCAGTTTTATCTTGTTGTCTTTCTGTGGGGTTGGGGACTGTGTAGGAAACAGAACAAATGGCTGAAAAGAAATCGAAGAAGAAAATTGAGGAAGAAGAAGACGATGGGGTGAATGCGGAAAACTTCCAAGAGTTCATCAGACGAGCAAGGTAGAAGACACTTACACCATCTATTCCGCCTTCTAGATGCCCCATTGCACTCCCAGTATTTTTTTGTTTCTAACAGATGGATGCAAGCAAAATCACTCTTAGAAGGAAAAAAAGAGTTTCCTAGGCTTGGCCTCTCCATATCTCAGCCAATTATGTTGCTGTTGTCATGGTTTCAGTTATCAAAACACTGCTGCTGGGTATCTGGGCTGGATTTCTAGACAGCCTTCAAAGTACACATCACTCACAGTGCTGAGAGAGCCCTTTGGAAAGTTGAAGTTAGAGGCTTCTAGTGTGTACTGGATCTGAATTTATCCCTGGCCTACTGATGCAGAGAGATGACCAAATTTTGCCTACATTGAGTGGGTTGAGGAATTGGCAATTTCTCAGCACTGTGAGGGTTACGCCTAATTTATATAAAATAGAACAAGTCCTTCATGCTTAGGGTTAGCCTTTAGGGATTGAAAATTTCAGCATTCGGCTCTATCTTGATATAAATCAGCAGGCCATTTTGTCCATTTACAGTGTTTCCAAAGGAAGAGAGGTAACAAAGGTATTTATATTGTGTATGATTTATACTTGAAGGCCTTTGTCTAAAACAGACACATAAAACCACTTAAGTAAAGGAGAAAACATCTGTATAACCCCATTAATTAGTCTTCAACCCTCAAAGTCACAGTGGGGAGAAAAGCAGTAGGAAGATTAACTTCGGTTGATTTGTGAAGTTAAATCAGGTGATGGTTTATCAGTCACCAACATGGTATGATCTGTGTTTAATGTTTTGTATAGACCTAACATAGCCTCAACATCATGTGCTTAAACACAGCAAACACATCATTTTTCAGGAGTTCATAATCATGTAGTTATTTTGTTGACATTCTTGGGTCCTGAGTAATATGACTGATAAAGCAGGTATAGAAACAAAGCAAGAAACAGTTCCTCACATCAACATTATAAAAATAGAAAAGAAAAAAAACTAGATTATGTTCAGAAAATGGTTCTTTTAAAGTAAAAAGATTAATTTCTAGTTCCTCCTAGGGATCTTAAAATTCTCTAAAATATTTAAAAAAGAAAATAAAAACCAGCTTTTTAAAAAGTGATGTGTATTTCCCCACCAGGCCTGACTTGGGAATAAAGATGATCTATGTATACTATTAAATTGAATATAGATTTGGAGATCAAGTATATTTACTACTGATTGTGGATTAAATGTTGATTGTTGGAAATAGGTGATAGTGTCAGTTCTTTTATGACGCTTGGGTAGTACATGGAGGCCTTTGTCAGGGTTGGTAAATCCAAACACCTGCAGCAGTCAGGCAGGGAAACATAAATTATGAAGTAGGCAGAGGGTAAGACAGGAGGTATATCAGCTTGTATTTTGACCAACCTTAACTGTTCCCTTTCAGCATTCTGTGATGGGCCAAATAAAGGACTGACAGGCAGAGGCAGTTGCCCGTTTGCAGCCTCAGCTTTAGGTCTCGGGTAGTTACTTGAGGCCCTTATTTTGTGGCACTTTGCTACTTTGGAGACCTTGGGGTTCACCCCAAAATTCATAGATGCTGTTTTCTAGGTTGTCATTACAGTGTGTGCTGAAGACAGGATATAGGTACTTTATAATAATGCAGAAATATTTTGCTTGTTTTGAAGGCTACTTATCTGGAACATAGCCAGGCTCCAGTAAAAAAAAAAAAAAAAGGCAAAAAGTCATTGAGAGGCTGGTCTAGATGTTATGAAATCTGTGTACTAGAAGAATCTATGGGCCTTCATCTATTTCCCTACACTTCCCATTTTGTGGATATTCATAAAGCTCATATAGTTTCAATATTTGAAGTGACCTAAAGACCATCTAGTTCATTCTTCTTCATTGTATAGATGGTCAGAGAACTCTTCCATGCTTACACGGGTGGGTCTCCTTTTTGCAGACATAGACAAAATGGCAAGTGGCTCCTTTAGTGAATATACTTCAATGATCTAGAAGTGGGGTGGGCAGACTGTGAAGGGCCAGAGAAGAACTACTTCAGACTTTGTGGGCCGCATGTAGTCTTTATAGCATATTCTTTAACAATATAAAAACCATTCTTAGCTGGAAGCCATACAAAAATGGGCTGCTTGCCAGGTTTGACCCACAGTGTTTAATTTTTTGATCCCTGATCTAGAACATGGCTGTCCAGTAGAACTTTCTGTGTTGTAGCTACTGATTACTTGAAATGTGGCTAGTGAAACCAAGGAAAAGAATCTTTAAATTTATTTAATTTTAATTCATCTAAATGTAAGTAGTCGCATATAACTAGTGGCTACCGTACTGGATAGTACAGATCTAGAAAATTCACTGTGGAATGCATGAAGCCTTACGATGCTTTACATTTTTAGATTGCTTTATTTGTATTGTATTTAACCATCTATTAAGGGGGAGTCCTCAGCTTGTGCTTTTCATTTTCCCATTCTCCAGCTTACTCTATTTCCATAATAAAATCTGGTAGAAAGATTTTTCCAGAGCAGCTTCCTGTTCTGACCATACTTTCTCTCCTCATTTCAGTGAGGCTGAACTGGAGGAGGTGTTGACTTTTTATACCCAAAAAAACAAGTCTGCAAGTGTCTTCCTGGGGACTCACTCCAAGAGTTCTAAAAACAGCAATAGTTATTCTGATAGCGGAGCAAAAGGTGGTAAGTATGTTGGTTAATTAATGAAAAATGAAAAGAACAAGTGAAAAACTGAGATATGCAAAGGCTAGCAGAGAATAATGTGCTGCCTGAGGACTAGTAGACTCCAGGGAGGTGAGATTTTACGGTGTTGGGCTGGGGATAAGAGGCATTCCGTTCTCATGCTAAAGGGACATGATCTGATTTTTTTTTATAACAGCAGAGAGCTTTTCAAGACAAATTAATAGCCAATATTTAGTATTTTTTTACTTCCCAAAATCATATGGAGTAGATGCTGTTATAAAACTTCTTTACAGATGAGAAAATAGAGGCTGAAAGAAACTTGTTCGAGGGTGCCGTTCACTGTGCTATGGGACAGGAGCTTGACCCTTCGCCAGCTTCTTCATCTGCTTTTCTGCCTTCCCTAATGATATCTCACGTGTGTTAATTTTTTTCTTCCTCTAGCTCATTACTGTTGGCATTTGGGGTAGGAGAATTCTTTGTTGTGTAGGACTGTTCCTTCCTAGTGGGATGTTTCTATTCTTAGTCTTATTCACCAAATCCCATTAAATCCTTCAGTCATTGTGGTAACCAAGGATGTTTCCACATGTTTCTAAAAGCTCTTAGTGCTGGGGGACTCTGTGATTGGGGATTTGGGAACTGATGTGGACCAAAATGTATAGGTCATGTCATATGATCAAAAAATAGCAGTGATATTCTGTTATAAACAAAGCTCTGTGCTTTAAATGTAAGATTCATTTAAAATCTAGCTGGAAGTGAAAGTCTTAGGTAATCAATAAACTAATTTTTGTCAAGGAGCTAAATACCAGATTCAAAGATGGAGATTTTTCCTGCCCTTAAGGCTACCATAGTCTAATGTGGAAATAGCCAGGATAATTGACCATTTAAAATGTGAGTTTATTTTCCCCCAAGAAACAGTGTTAGTGTTTTAAAAACTATTTAGGTTCAGAGGCTAGTTCACGAAAGCCTCTTTAGCTCAGTGTATGATCGAATTATTCTATTACTAGAAGCCCTTCTGAGTCCACCCCTTTTCTGAACTTTCTGAACTTCTCTAAATCCCAAAGCTAGTTTATTTGTCTGTTCATTCACTCCTAAGCATTTTTACTGAGCATCTGTTATGTGTCAGGCATTGTGATAGCTGAGGATATACAATGACCAGGACTGTTGTAGTCCTTGACTTGGTTACACTTACTGTCTGGTGGGTGAAGATGGGTGAGTAAATACAGGAAGAAGGGTGGTGGAGGCGCTGGGGAAGGGAGGCTCAGGAGTTCTTGTAATGAGGTTGGGTAGAGAAAAGTGTTAACCCAGGTAGATGAGGGCCTAGATTGGAATTCAGAATATAACTTCTCCCCTCGCAGTAATGGGGAAGCCTTAACAGAATGTACTGGCAGCACCTGTCTGTATAAATGGGTCCTTGGAAATTCCCGAGTTCCTGTGTTAAGGACTACCTTTACATAAGATCTGTACCTGTCTATACCTGTCAAGAATAACCAGAGGGACAAAAGGAGGGCCCCAACCAAGGAAGCACCATTAAAACGTTTGATAATTTCTGCACTCATTTCAAATGCAAGCACACAAATGTGTGTCAGTATGACAACCTCTGGTGGTGATAGAGAGAAGAGAGTTCATATGTCCGAATTCTTTCTTTATGAAATATGACCTGTAAAATGACCTTTCTTAAGTTTTTCTATGAGCCTCGCCCTTGAGAAAGATTATGGAATATTCCCCTAAGTATATGATTAGTTCTGGCTGTCCTTTTTCAGAATTCTGTGGTAGAAAAAATAATAATTTAGAGTGGTTTTGTTGTTGAGTAATATTGATCAACCTATCTCAAGTAAACTCACTCAGCTTTCTGAAGTTAAACCAAGGAATTGAAGATACAGAACTTTTGTAATGTCTAGGTGTCATGCCAACAAATATTGGGGCTGTTCTATCTATCTCTTGGTAGTTGCCCTGCTCCATACTTATGACTTTTTTGCTCCAGAGGGTACTACCAACCAGCTTGGTCTCTTGTTCCCATAGTCTGAATCCTTGGCAGAGGTCTCTGACTGCCCTTACTTATTTTCTTTTCCAGGCATTTCCCAGCTTGTTGGCAGTCCATGGGTGGCTTCCCTGGGTTTAAATGTCTTTCCCTGGTTCAGTTAGCAGGAGCTGGGGCTGGGGGTAGTTAGGAATCATTTGGTTGGTTGCCCATTCTTCAGGACAGTGGGCCTGGCCATCCTTGGAGAAGTGTGGTGAAATATGCAGTGATTCCTAGGATTGATTACTAGTTGTGTTATATTTTGTAAACAAAATTATAAGTAGCGATTACTAGCATTTGATTAGTAGGAGAGCCCAAGGTCGGTATTTATCTTTTATTTCAGATCACCCTGAGACAATGGAAGAAGTGAAAATAAAGCAGCCCAAACAGCAACAGGCAACAGAAATTCATTCTGATAAATTATCTCGTGAGTGACTTCAGACTACTTAGACTTGCTGCTCACTGATAAATCTCTAAAAGGACAAAAAGTCCTCAGATACTAAGTGATTGTAGAGCATGAGACATTACTCCAAAGACGTTTCTTCTTTGTTCTTCCTTTTCCCTTAGAATTTCCTCTACTCTACTGAGAACCTGTTTTCCTTCCAAGGAATTTCTCACTTTAATGTTTAGAAATTCTGAGCACTTTTCTAGAAGGTTGAAAAGCAAAGGAAAGGTGGTAGCTGTCACTACCAGAACTTTGTCTGATGCCCTAACATTTGTAAAACTCCTCCTGCTCTGGTTAATGGAGCTAGTCCCAACTCCAGCTTTGAGAAGACTGAAAATAAGCTATTTCTGTTGCCAGGTTATCTCTGTAGGCAAAATTCATTAGATTCATGATGAATACTCATTAAAATCTGTATTTTTCATGATTTCTGTTTCATGATAAAATTATTCTGATGTTTAAAAATGTTTACTTCATGCTTTATTGTGATATGTCAGTTTTTCTTAAAATGATCTGTTCTTTTGTTTGTTTTTGTTTTAATAGGACTTACCACTTCAGCAGAAAAAGAGGCTAAATTAGTCTATACCAATCCTTCCTCTGCTTCTTTTTCTGGTCCTGCTGCTACTCTTCTGCAGAAAATTCCCAACACCCATTTGTCATCTATTATTACAACCTCTGACCTCTCACCAGGGCCTGGCCACCATTCTTCTTTATCTCAGATTCCTCCAGCCATCCCCAGCATGCCTCACCAGCCAACAGTTTTACTGAGCACAGTCCCTGACAGTGCTTCTCCCTCCATGCATCCTGGGACACAGAACGTACCAAGCCCCGCTGGCCTGCCACGCTGTCGATCAGGCAGTTACACCATTGGCCCCTTTTCCTCTTTCCAGAGTGCTGCACACATCTATAGCCAGAAACTGTCTCGTCCCTCTTCAGCAAAGGCAGGTGAGTGAGAAAATGAAAGGCAGCTTGCAGTGTCAGCTCCTCCCAGCCCCAGTAAAAAATGTCATCTTTTCCCTTTGCCTTTTTTTTGAAAGGTAAAGGGACATGTGCATTGTTCTGATATGACTAAGGAAGAGTCTTGCATTTGGTCCAGTAGCATTCATTCATTGATACAAAATTAAACAGGATTTCTTTTCGGTGCTGGACATAAAGAAATGAATAAAACAGGCCCTCTATTTAATAGGAGCTTACAGTCTAATTAAGAGATTTCCCATCATAGATAATCATAGACCTTTGAATGTGCTACATGCATTCTTTCTGATTCACATACCATAAAATCCACCCATTTAAGGTGTACAATTCAGTGTATTTTAGTATATTCACAGATTTTTGCAACACCACTATCTTATTTTAGGACATTTTCATTGTCCCAAAAGAAATCCCATACCCATTAGCAGTTACTATCCATGTCCTCCTTCCACCAGCCCTTTGCAACCACTAGTCTACTTTCTGTCTCTATATAGATTTGCCTATTCTGGACATTTCATATAAGTAGAATCATACAATTGGTGGTCTTTTGTGAATGACTTCTTTCACTTACCATAATGTTTTCATGGTTCATCCATGTTGTAGCATGTATTGGTTCTTCATTTCTTTTTATGGTTGAATAATATCCCATTGGATAGATGTACCACATTTTGTTTATCCATTTATCAGTTGTTTTCACTTTGGCTGTTACTAATAATGCTTCTATGAACATTCGTGTACAACTTTTTGTGTGGGCCTGTGTTTTCATTCTGTTTTATGTAAACCTAGCAGTAGAATTGCTGGGTCATATGATAACTTTATAGTTCCTCTTTTTGAGGAACTTTCAAACTGTTTTCCAAAGGGACTATATCATTTTGCCACTAGCAGTGTATGAAGGTTCTCATTTCTCCACATCCTTGCCAACACTTCTTATGTTCTGTATTTTTTATACATTTACATTTATTATATTTATTACATTTATTATATTATATTTACATTTATTATACATCTATAAATTTTATAAATTTACACATCTTGGTAGGCTTGAAGTAGTGTCTCATTTTTGTGGTCTTTATTTGCATTTCCCCAATGACTAATGATGTTGAGCATCTTTGCATGTGCGTATTGTTCATACATATATCTTCTTTGGTAAATATTTATTCAAATCCTTTGCCCATTTTTAAATTGGGATATTTGTCTTTTTATTGTTGAGTTATAAGTGTTCTTTATGTATTCTAGATACAAGTTCCTTGTCAGGTACTTTACTTAGAGAGATTTCTCCTATTCTGTTGGTTTTCTTTTCATTTTCTTGAAGCACAAAAGTTTTAAATTTTAATGAACTCTAATTTATCTTTTTTCCTTTTCTTGCTTGTGTTTTTGGTATCATATCTAAAAAAGTATTGCCTAACCCAAGGCCACAGAGATTTATACAGGGTATGGCAAAAGTAGGTTTACAGTTGTGAGCATGTGAAATACAGTTTATTCTTGTGCTATTACTTATTAATTATTTTATTATTTTCCATACAAACAACTGTAAACCTACTTTTGCCCCACCCAGTATATATGTTTCTCTAAGAGTTTTATAGTATAGGCGGTTACATGTAGGTCTTTAATCCACTTTGAGTTAATTTTTATACATGATGTGGTATAAGAGTCTACCTTCATTTCTTTTACATGTGGACATTCAGTTGTCCCAGTACCATTTGTTGAAAGAGTATTATTTCCCTGTTGAATTGTTTTGGCATTCCTATCAAAAATCCTTTAATCAAAAATGTAAGGGTTTATTTCTGGATTCTGTTTTATTCCGCTGATATATACCTCTGTCTTTATGTCAGTACCGCATTGTCTGTAGTAAAGTAAGTTTGGAAATCACCAAAGGTGATTCTTCCAATTTTGTTCTTTTTTATATTGCTTAGGCTATTTTTGGATCCCTTGCATTTTCATATAAACTTTAGGATCAGCTTGTCAATTTTTGCAAAAACATGCAGATGGGATTTTGATAGGTATTGCATTTAATCTGTAGATTAGTTTGGGGAAAATCTTAACATCAGTCGAATTTTTAAATACTTTAGTTTTATCCATATTAAGCTGAGTTACAGCTAAGCTCTGTTTTGTAAATAGCCAGTTTGTTTGTTTGTTTGTTTGTTTGTTAATACTCACCCAAGGATATTTTTTCCATTGATTTTTTTTTTTTTTTTTTTTTTTTTAAGACAGAGTAGAAGGGAGGGATAGAGAGAGAGAGCGAAACATCGATGTGAGAGAGATACATTGGTTGGTTGCCTCCTGCATGCACCTCAACCAGGGCCGGGGATCGAACCTGCCACCCAGGTATGTGCCCTTGACCGGGAATCAAATCCACAACCCTTTGGTGCTTGGGCTGACTCTCTAACCACAGAGCCAAACCGTCCAGGGATGTCAGTTTCTGTCTTAATCAATATCTGATTTCAAATGAAATGGATATTATAATATGCAGCTTGAATCAGAGGTATTAAACAGTTTGCTTTAAAAAGTCATAAATATGAATATGTGTGTATATTTGTGTCTGTGCTAATTCTGAATGATTATTCTTATGATTTAATCTTCTAAAATCAGTAATAATAATAGTGTTCTGATTTGAACTTTTTTCTCTCATGTGAGGAATTCAGTGATGTTAGTGTTTCCAATACCCTGCGTTATCATCAGCATTTTTTTAACACTTTCTTTTTCATACTTTTCTCAAGGAGGGATAGGGAACAGAAGAAGCTCTAGTCAGTTCAATAATATTTTCTAATTTCTATTGTGATTTCTTCTTTTATCCATGGTTTGATTATAAGTATATTTATTGTGTAGTTTTCACATAGTTGGCATTCTCTACTTTTCCTGATTGGCTTTTAGCTCATTTCCACTGTGGTCAAATTCTGGATGGCTTAAATAGTAGTAAACAACAGTATATAGTCAGCAACAATGTAGCAGACAACAAAAATAGCCTGTAGTTAAAAATAGCCTGTAGTCACGTGATACGAGTCAAATATTTCAGTGGTGATTGAATAGTTTGGGAATGAGGTTAAGATATTACTTAACTTTAGACTTTTTGTTTTTTAAAATTTGTTTTAATTATAGTTGACTTATAATATTATATTAGTTTCAGGTGTACAACATAGTGATTCAACCATTTATGTGCCTTACAAAGTGATTACAATCCTGCTTCTAGGTAAACACACAGGAGAAGCTCTTCCATATGTGCACCCGGAGACATGTGCAAGAGTGCTCATGGCCGCATCTTCCATAACAGCAATGAGCTCACAATAACCAAAATACCTATTGGTGGGGAATAGGAAAATAAGTTGTAGTGTACTTGCAAAATGGAATACCAAGCAGCAGATAAATAAGTTTAATGTGTATTTAGGAAGTGTGAATCTTGGGCGTAGGGTAATAACAAAAGCAAGCCCCAGGGAACGTCTACAGTAAGGTACCATTTTTGCAGGACTCAGAAACAAACAAAATTAACTAGTGTTAAGTATGTACACACATGCATATATAAATACATAGTATAAAGTGATATTTTTAAAAAGGAAGGGAATGGTGATAAAGGGAGGTAAAGGATCAGGAGGAGCATATGGGTGGATGCACATTAATTGGTGATGTGGTTTTTAGTTGGGGAATAAGTTCACAGGTGTTCACTGTAATATGCTTTATAAGTTAGACATCTGTTATAAGTAATATTTTGTATGTATCACATAATAAACATGAAAAGATTTAGATTTTTTTAAAGCAGTGTCACCAAATTGTATATACTGAATGATCACAGTTATAGAGGCATTTATCAGAAAGAAAACACATTAAGGTGTTTCTACTTTCTTGGATTTTTAAATTTTTAAAAATAAGATGTGTGATTTTTAGCATAGAAAAAATATGAACCTTGATTTTATATTACATAATTTCTTGCCCGGCCAGGCGTGGCTCAGCGGTTGAGCATCGACCTAGGATCCAGGAGATCAGGGTTCGATTCCCGGTCAGGGCACATGCCCGGGTTGTGGGCTCAATCAATGACTCTCTCATCATTGATGTTTCTATCTCTCTCTCCCTCTCCTTTCCTCTCTCTGAAATCAAAAAAATATATTTTAAAATAATAATAATAACTTCTTTCTTGCCAGAATTTCAGTGCTCAAAAATAATAGAACTCTGATCTCAGAGCTTTGTTAGAAGGATTGTGGATTATTTGACAGTGGATGCCATAGACTGCTGGCAAGTACAGTCACACAACAGGAAAAACAAGAATTATAATCATGAGTTTCAAGGCTACATTTTTGTTAAAGATTAGGAAATTCTAGGATTGGTTATTTTCTACTACACAGGATGAAATTCTTTTTTGTGAAGCTATCATAGTAAGCAAAAACACATTAATGCATGTAACAATTTGGTAGTAGGAAGAATTTTTAGGGTACAGTAAGGGTTTCCTTTCATTTTTGTGAGCATTGGAAGATAGTTTATTGCTCCTTATGTTTTCAGAGATCCTTAGGATTCAGTCAAGTAATCTCGCTGAGGTTTCTGTCATCATCCTAAGTACTTTTTTTTTTTCTACGCAAGAAAAAACTGTTCTCTCTCTCTCTTTTTTTTTTTTAGCAGGTTCAGGCCATCCAAACAAGCAGCATTCAGGAGCAGCCAAAATGCAAAGGGAGGGAGAAGATGTCTCTTCGTACAGCAGACGGTACAACCAAAATATGGTTTCAGCTGAACTTCAGCGGCTCGCTGAGAAGCAGGCAGCAAGGCAGTACTCTCCCTCCACACACATCAGTCTCCTCACCCAGCAGGTATGGACAGCCTGGGATGCCAGAGGGCTCTTTGCAGCCGAGACAGGACTCTGTCCTTCCTTCCCTGTCTTCACTAATCTTCATATACTGATGTCTGTTGGATGATTATTAGCTGGTTTCGAGCTAAAGAATGAGTGTTCTTCAACTTTAAAGAAAATGAGTTTCTGTTACAGGTATTGCAAAGTTAAGTTTGCTACTGACTCTGATGTACTTATTTCATGGATAAACAGCCTTGAATGTTCAGCTGTAAGTGTACTTTTAAAGGACCTTTAAAAATAACTTATTTCTTTGGTAAAATGTTCCAGTGAATCTTTTTACCAGAATGCCATAACATTACCTTTTACTCTTTTTTTTTTTTTACTGTACCGTCTTTTATCTCATGATCTCTGGATGTTTTATGGATACCGATTGATGAAGTATTTCAGCACACCCTTTTCCAACATGTGTCATTCTCTCCATTTCACAGATGGAAAAGACTGATGCCGAAAGAAATCATATAGTCTAGGTCATCTGGCAAGCTGGCTGGATGGAAATAGATACCAGGATTTTGGCTTTAAGTGAGATAGATAATAACAAACGTACAACACAGTGAGGTTAGATGAAACTTCCAGGAAGTCTGGGATTCTTTTTGCCCTCCTTGCTGATTAATCCCAGGCGTGGTATTCAACTGGAAGTCAAAGCTATATCCTCTCCTTTTCCTTAAAGCAAAATGGCATCAAAGTCCTCCAAAGACATGATCATAACTTAACTCCAGTTATGTTTTCCTGTATCTCTGTAGTGTAAAATACCTTAAATGGTGGCAACTCTGTAATGATATCAAGTCTAGAAAAAAGTGAAGCTGAACATTACTTGAAGCACGTACTCCACGTAGGCAACACACTGCTCCCTGGTGGTGCCCTTACTTCTCTGGATAAAATTTAGGACCAGAATGAAAGGTGAGCCTTAGCTTTACTTCAGCGTCACCCCACTATGGGAGGATGCAATTAATTTTCTTTCTCAAATCTCTAATAGGTTGAAGGAAGTAGGTGAGGAGGCCTCATGTGAAACAGGAAGCAAAGAATCTTATAAGGGTAGTGTTGAGAATTGAAGGGAGTTGGATAGTTGGATTTTAGTGATAGAACAGTGAGAGGAGGGAATAGAATATCATGACCATAGCAGAATGGGAAGGAATTTTGAAAGTGAAGTGGCTCTGAGGAAGAGAGAGAGGGGCTGGCGATATGCTGCACATTTTTTCATCGAGCCATTGACTAGAGTATGTTTCCATTTTATAAATGAGCAACTAGAAGCACCAAGGCACTAAAATTTTTTCTTTATAACTGTAGTAAAAAACATAGCCAGTATTGGTATTTACATATTTTCAATTCCTGTCACTTGGTGGATTGCAAACCTTGCAAAATGACAAGATCCTGATCTTGTGGGAATCTTAGGTGAGTGTATCCTAATTGGAAAGTCGTCTCTCATCAGTCTGTCTTTCTCATCTAAGGCGTGAGCTAGAAGTCCATCAGACTCCTCTTCGTAGGGATCTGAACTTGCCATTAGATGTCAGTCTTAACTTATAGAGTCCTGATAATAGGCTGGTTAGCGCTTGGAACAGTGCTGAGGGGGTGCCATAGTGTATAATAAGCAGGGCAGGGTGGTGGGGAGAGAGCAGGATTAGCCATCTAAAGACCTGCCTGTGTGATTTTTGGAAAATTCGCTCAACTTCTCTCAATCTCAGAGTCTTTATTTGTTGTCGGGGGGAAAATGCAATAGCACCATGACAATACTATGCAAAAGCCTCTTTGTAAAGTCTAAATGCCATATACTTGGAAATATTGTTATTTTGGCCACAAAAGGTTTTCAGTAATAAACGATTTCTAATTTGATTTGAAAAAGTTAAGTTATGGGATAAAATGTAATGTTACCTAAATTAACTTTGTTATTGAAAAGCTCAATTATATGTTATTCAGTCCCTTCCCTGAGAGCAAGTAATTCCTTAATTTGGAGTTTGGAAAATTTGGCCTTTTACTGTTGTTTCTCTGATAACTAATGGCAGGTTATAATGGCTTAAATAGGCTTTGGTACATTTGTTTAATAGCTGTTTCCTTTTTTCCTAGCTACGTTTGGAGGAAAGTTTCTTACTTACTGAGTTAGTTTCTTACACACTGAGGCGAGTGACATAGTGTCTGTGGCTTCCTAGTGAGGCAGGCATCCCAGCAGAAAATGATGCGAGCACTGCTTTTCTCTCTGGACTTGGGGCACGAAAGCTTAGCTTTAGCTTCATCAGAAACAACTTTGTGTTGTGTAATCGCCCCAGATGCTTTTGATTTCCTCTTATCTGAGATTATCTCCTTATTTTCGGTTCCTATTTTATGTTCTTTTATATATATATATAATCGCTTCAGTGAATATTTTCTTCCCCTCCCTTTTTTGATAAGCTAATTTTCCGTCTGTAGTCATCCTATTCTGTTGTTTTCTAGCTGGTTTTTACTTGTTTCACCTTTAATTTCTTTCTCTGCTTTTCTTAGCTTTATTTTGTTATTTCCTCCCAGTTTCTTGAGTTGGGTATTTAATTAATTTATTTTTATTAATGTTATTATATTTAAAGCTATGAATTTTCCACTGAACATTGCTTTAATTATATCACAAAAACTGATATATCTTTACATTGCTGTTTTGTTCAGTGTGTTAAGGAATCTTCTACTAAATAAGGAAAGCTGATTTTAAATTCTGCTATTTTGGAAGATAAGTATTCAAAAAATAGAAATGGTATTTTTTGAAAATCATTTTACTTTGTCCATGATTTCAACTACTTAGCCCATTAAAGTTTTTAGTGGCAGCCCTGGTGGGGTGGCTCATTTGGTTGGAGCGTTGTCCTGTACACCAGAAGGTTGCAGGTTCAGTTTCCGGTCAGGGCACATACTTGGGTTATAGGTTCCATCCCCGGTCGGGGCAGGAGGCAACTGATCTGTGTTTCTTTTTTTAAAAAATATATCTTTATTGACTTCAGAGAGAGGAAGAGAGAGGGAGAGAGAGATAGAAATATCAACGATGAGAGAGTTATTAATCGGCTACCTCCTGCACGCCCCCTACTGGGGACTGAGCCCATAACCTGGGTATGTGCCCTGACCGAGAATCAAACCTTGATCTCCTGGATCATAGGTTGACGCTCAACCCCTGACCCACGCCAGCCTGGCCAATGTTTCTCCCTCTTTTTCTCTCTCTTCCTCTTTCTTATTCAGATATGTTTTTTAAACTTATTCATTCAAAAATATTTCATTAAGCTCTTAAGAGTGTTCCAGGCTTGGGCATTAATCTATGGGAATGATAGAAGACATAGTCCTCAGCATGAACTTACAATATGGTTAGTGGTGTTGGAGGACAGGGAGCCAGCAGGGAACAGCTAGGATGGGAGCTGGACCAGAAGACAAGGGCTGATTCATGGAGAGCTCTGAATGTCCCTTGCAGGACTCACTCTTCATCTCAGAGCAGACCGGGTGCCCCAGAGACCATCAGCTGGATCACTCAGGTAGCTGGGAGGAGGGGGGGGGAGGCAGTATCATCCCTTTCTCTCCCTGCTCATTGGTAAAGATGCAGAGGAACAGTATAAACTAGCCAAAAGTAAAGAAGCAAAGTATTCTGACAACCCAAAAATTTGATGATAAAACTTCGAGTTACAGTGGTTCCTCGGTTTTCTAATGTAATTCATTCCAGAAGACCGAGTTCTGAAACCTATGAAAATCGAGGGATCCACATCCGACAGCTAGGCCTCAGGATCTTGCCCTCAGTGGAAGCCGTGTGGCATGTTCGACTTCCAAGGCGTGTTCGAAAACCGAAGGATTTCCTTCCAGGTTTATGGCGTTCGTAAACCGAAATGTTCGTCAACGGAAATGTTCGAAAACCCAGGTACCACTGTATCTAGAATTTACGTTAGAGACTGGGTTCTTACAAATCTATATGGTTGAAAACAGAGTCCTGTGTACTTTGTCATTACTTTTATTATGTTTGCTGTGACTGAGCTTTGTTTATGGCCTGGAACACATAAGAATATCAAACTTGCCCGACCACAAGAAGTAGCCACAGTGGCCACTTCAGGAATATTTGTGCCAGCTCAAGTATGCTTGAAATAAGAGATACGTGTTCTTAACATGCGATTATTAACAAATCTCTTCCAAGTCTGAGGAGAGGGCAGGTAACATTTAGGTCTTTCCCTTGTTATGTGAGAGGCTGGTTATTTTGGGGGACAGGATCCTTTGGAAATGAATGTGCACATCCTTGAAAGCAGGGTTTTCCGCGAGCATCTTTGGCCTGCGGTGGGGAGCGCCATGGTAGCCGACGGTGCCGGCGTGGAGCGTCAGTGTGAGGTCTCTATCTCTGCCTCCCTCAGTGCTGGGAGAGGTGTTCAGCTGCAGCGCTCTGCACAGGCGCAGCTCTCTGTGGTTCTTGCTGTTGGTGAACAGAAGAATGTGGCGAATCCGCCCAGCTCTGCGGTGAGTGGGAGGCAGGGAACCAGAGGGAGCAATGGCCTTCTCTGCATGGCGTGTGCGAGACTTCAGGACCCAGCTATCATTAGGAGCAGCTCCAGCTCTTCCAGCCTGGGAGTTTAATCAAAGGGATAACAGCAGACCACCCAGGCGGGGGCTCCGACGCCAACGAATGTGCTTCTTCGGTCTCTGTTCCCCAGCCAGCCAGTGCCCGGGATGTGGCTGGGCCTCCTGGAAATGTGCTGACAGATACATAGGAGGGAGGAGACACATTTTGCTTCTCACATTTTTCATTTAGATGGAGAATAGAAAAGAAAACCATTTGATTTCTTTCATTTTTTGCTCCTTGCCCTGATACTTTCCTGCCTAGTCCTGGAGAAGGATATCTGCTTAGGTTTACGATGTGTGGTTTACACCAGTTCCTCATTCACTCTCACTCATTCATATGAATTCAGAGAATTCCCAAAGGAATTCTTTGTCATTTCTTGTGCTGTAGCTACCATTGTAGTCTTGCTGATTTCTTCATGGTCTGCAGTAGACCTTGAGTGAATCTCAGTTTCAAAAATTTCAATTTGAAAGTGGCATATTTACAAATGTTTTTTAGGATTGAGGAAGATGGCACTCAGTTTATCACAAGCATGGGCATGTGGCCCTGGAGACTGTCTTCCTGCCTCCTTAGCTTATCTGGACACATTGGACCTCCTGTTCATTGCTTTGATTCTGTGGCTGTTTTCGATTCTGTGGCTGTTTTCTCAGTCTACCTCTGTGGGTTCTCTGTTCTTCCTGGGTACTTTGTATCGTATACGTGGTTCTTCATTCCTAGAAACAGAAAGGGTTAATGGAGAAAGCAGCTGTTCTTCAGTCAGGAAAACCCTGGCCAAGTTACTTAATCTCCTTGTGCCTTGACTTCCTTGTCTGTAATATGGAATAATTTTAGTATCAAGACTACTCTCCTCCTGGATCCCTGTGCCTCCCTGCTCTGGGACCTAGCTCCCATTGATCTTATCTAAGCCCCTAGCTCCTTTGTGTCTCTCGAGGCTTTAAGCCCCCAGTTTTCCTTAGTTCCTTGGCCTACTGCATGATCTTTTGTTCTAAAATAACTTTTCTTTTGCCCAGCCACCCCCTCAAGCTCTTGTCATCCCTGTACTGCCAAATTTCTTTTGAAGTAACACACCCTTGCTGCCCTCAGTCTTCCTCCACCCCTTACTTTTGCAGTTTAACTCTGTCTCTTACCATTTTGTCCAACTCTCAAAGATCACTGGTCACCTTGAAACTGCCAGTTTCCATCACCTATTTTTAACCCTCTTTCTCCTTTAATGTGCGGCACTGTGATCGATCAGCCACTTCCTACCTGAAAACTTCCCTTAGCTCCATCAACCCTTTAATAATTCCTCCAAGAGTTTATATCTTCTTCCTCCTGAAAACTAGATTCCATTTTCAACACTTTTTGTAAGCCACTGGTATATACACCTCAAATCTAAGAACTGGCATGGAGAACTTGTGCCAACAGCAGAGTCTCTCTGATGGAAGGGGTGGGTGATACCCGGGTGCCTGCTTCTCCCTGCTCTTCACTGGTATCCTCCAGCATATCTCTCAACTCCAGGGCACAACAGTTTCTCTTCTCATATCTTCATCTGGTACTGTTCTGTGGCTTTCTCTCAAATAACCTATCTTTTAGCTTGAACCTCTTTGCTGAGTGCCAGGTCCAAATTTCCAACTGCCTGCTACACTTTTCCACCTAACCATATTAGCAGCACCTAAATTTTCAACAGATTTAAAAAATATTAAAAAATATTTAACACATCTGACACCTATTTGTCCTTGCCCCTTTTCCCTGCGTATATTGGCGACGCTGCAGCCCTCCTAGGAATTTAGGTGAGGAGCCTTTGGTGCGTCATCGTCTCTCTTCGCTTCCCTATTCTCGCTGCATCCAGGCAAGTTGCCATGTCTTGTTGATTCTGACTCTAGAATGTCTCTGATATATACCTTCCCTGTTTCACTTTTATATCTACCATCCTGCTTAAGGCCTTAATTATCTCTCAACTGGACAGCTGCAATTACCTCCTAAATGGCCTCACAGCCTGTCTCCTCTTAGTCACCTTAGTCTTGGCTCTAAAGGAATCTTTCTAAGTCACAAGTCTGATAATAGTACTCTTCTGCCCAGGAATCTCGAGGGGGCTTCCTGTTATCTACAATGTGAAGCCCAAGCTATTAAATGGTATTCAAGGCCTTAATTTAGAATCTGGCTCCAGGCTGCTTCTCTAGCCTGTCTCCCTCCCGTCACACATTCTTTTGTGAAGTTCAACCAGAATTTCTGTTAGGCTTTGTGCCTCACTAGATGCAGTCTTCTCAAGGGAAATGTGCCTCAGTCACCGTGTCTAATCTTAGGCATCCGTTCAGGCTCAACATAGGTGCCGCTTTGCTCACATGCGTGCCATTCCGCTCACTGTACTGTGTATGTCCAGATAGCTGTCTCCCTTCATAGACAGCGAGCTCTTTGAGGGCTGTGTCCTTTGCTGCCCCAGAGGCTGACTCAAGAGTAGTACTCAATGAATGTGTTGATTTTACTGGACTGTAAGTTATTTGACTGAGGAGGGGGACCATGTCCATTTTTTCACCAAATTTTTCCATGCTGGATACATGTTTTTAAATAAATAAAGGAACCTTGAGGAAGCCCCTCCTGGCCCAGTTAGAAGTCTTCTGTCCATTCTCTGTGCCCCTTTAGTCCTTTATTAGTCGCTCTCTCTAACAAATCTATTATATTTATTTAGCATCTCTTCTTTCCTGTTCAGTTATAAACTACATGATGGCAATTCTTTGTAACCCTCACCTAGCACAGCACCTTGCACTTGGTAGACACCATATGCTTGCTAAATCGAAAAGAATTTTTCTGCATTGTATTGGTTTTCACATATATATTTTTTAATCCTCACCCGAGGATATTTTTTTCCATTGCTTTTCAGAGAGAGAGAGAAACTTCAGTGTGAGAGAGCTACATCGATTGGTTGCCTCCTGCACGTGCCCTGACTGGGACCGGGGATCGAGCATGCAACCGGGGTATGTGCCCTTGGCTGGAATCGAACCTGGGACCCTTCAGTCTGCAGGCTGATGTTCTAACCACTGAGCCAAACCAGGTAGGGCTCTTTTCGTATTCTTGATTAAATATATCCTCTAATATTTCTCTAATGGTGAAAACTGTGTAGTAAGTGCAGATCTGGCACATGCAGTTTTCTTTTTTTTTATCCTGAGTGAAACAAATCTTTCTCTACTGGTGTTTCCTATTCAAAGATTTCTCTTTATTCTAGTAACATTTACTAAACAAGTCAGGAGGAACTATCCACAGCATTCCCCCATTTAAAATCATCAGAGCCCCATTGTCGGGAGGAGTGACAGTTCCGTGTAATGGTCAATCGATCCAGTCATATTCTGATGAGCCTTTGTATATGAATGACACAGGGAACATTATTCTCAAGAAGATATTGATGTAGTTCTTTATTTTTATTGAATTTATTCAGGTGACATTGTTAATAAAATTATGTAGGTTTCAGGTGTACAGTTCTGTCATACATTATCTGTATATTATATTGTGTGCTCACCAGATACTGATGTAGTTCTGAGGACAGTATGAATGCAGATTTAGACAAATTCATCTTCATGTCAGTCCAAATGATTCTTAACCTTTCTGGAGTCAGAGATCCCTTTGAGAATTGAGTGAAAGCTATATTCTTTCTTATGAAAAAAATGTGCACTCAAACTTAGAAATTTGCATTAATTTCAGATGGTTTATAGAAACTCCCCAAACTAGGCTCCCTGTTAATGCCCAAAAGACCCATGGTCTCTAGGTTAAGAACTTTCTGAAAATTTATAGGTAGCATATGGCCGTTAATATTAATAATTTTTGGCCAAAAATGATTGTTCCAAATTTGTGGTCATCCTTGCTTTACCCATTGTGCAAGGGTGGGCAAAAGTAGGTTTACACTTGTGAGCATGCGAAACAGTTTATTCTTGTATTATTATTTACTATTGTATTATTTTCCATACAAACAACTGTAAACCTACTTTTACCCCACCCTGTATATATTTAGTGATATGTTCCCCACAAGGCTGTACTCTCTATGAAGGCGAGGATTTTTTTATTGTTCTAATCTCAATGCTGAAAAGAATGCTAAGCACAGAATAGGTGCCTGATAAATATTGGTTGAATTAGTGAAATAATTCCTTAAACCTCATCTCTGGACGTCATCAGACAAGAATGATCTAAGTTTTTTATGGACCGTGCTAGAATGAGGAAATGGAGCCATGCCAATGTTGTAAGCTGCGTTGGGAATGCTATGCCACTGATTGGCTCTTGTATGAAGCTCTTATTAATTAAAGCTATTATTAATTAAATTTTAATGTTGAATTTCTATCCCCATTTGATAAACAAAGTACATGAGCTTTGCCAAACAGCTTTAGTGAACCTGAGGTTTGCAAAGTTAATCTCAGATGGGGTGTTAGTCCTTTGTGGTTTCAGTGTCAAGAAGAACAAATATAGTATATACACAATGTACATAAGGAGCAAAGTCTGTATGCCAGAGCTATTTCACCATTTGAGAGCCTTTCCAAGGCTTCAAACCAGGCAGAAATCATCTCTAAAATTACACAGGGCACTAGCAAGAGCAACACTTATCTCTCACACCTAGTTACTGACTATTTTATTTTCCCCTAATTCCAAAGTAGTCCGTCCCTTGTGATCTAGGCAAAAAGAGGTAATTTGGAGTTTTCCATTTCCTTGCAGGCCTTCTGGTGAAACTAATCTTCTCACTGATGAAACTAGCTGCTAGCTGGAGACAGGGCGAGTGTGTGTGTGTGTGTGTGTGTGAGTAGATGAGACCTACTTCCTTTATTATAGAAATACTTTTGTCTCTACCAACTGGGTTAAGCTCTGGGAATACAACCGTGAATAAGGTACAATTCCTGTCCTAAAGGAGCATGTAATTTGTGGGGTGAGACAGACAAAGAAACCTGCAATTATGATACAATACAAAATATGGATGAAGCTCTTTCTACTCTACCACTGTGCTCTTGAAGCAGTTTAATGGCAAGGATCCTTTACAGCTGAGGGAGCTCTTTTATGAAAAATAAATTTGGGAAGTAAAGTGCAAGGTGGTAGCAACAAGGTTTCAGGACCCTGCTGTGCTAAAGTCGTCGGAAGGACTTTCCTAGGGCCAGTGATTTTTTTTTAAAAAAAATATATCTTTATTGATTTCAGAGAGAGGAAGGGAGAGAGATAGAAACATCGATGATGAGAGAGTCATTGATCGGCTGCCTCCTGCACGCCCCCGACTGGGGATCGAGCCTACAATCCGGGCATGTGCCCTGACCAGGAATCAAACCCCTGTCGCCTGGATCCTAGGTCCATGCTCAACCGCTGAGCCATGTCCAGCTAGGGCCAGTGATTAAAACTCCAAATAAGCTTCTGATTTTTTCTGTTTCCAGGTTGGGTGTAATTCCTCCCTCTCCTGGCATACCTGTAGATATGTTTTTCCTAAGTTGCAGTGAGAAACCTTGGTTCTGTGTCAAGAAGGATAAAGGCATGTGAAAATCTGCAGGTCCCAGTCAGAGGAGGGTTTTTGCCACTGCATTTATAAGCAAACCACTTTTCTAGAAATGCAGGATTCTGTGGTCTGCTATGAGTGAAGTGTCCTGTCCTCAGGGGCTAATAGCACATGGGTACACAGAGGCAGGTGCTGGCTAACAATTGACCTAGTGAAGGACTCAGGGGCTCACATTAGGTACCAGCATCCTATTTTTTCATTAGCCTGTGGTGTTTTGTCAAATGTCTTCTAAAACCTCACCATCTTTAAATGTCAGTATGTTTGGTTTTGGTGGTCCATGATGGAGCTAGAGGTTACTGCACACATGGTCATTAAACACTGATTCAGAGAGAGCTGTGGCTGGAATCCAGGATTCCGTAGTCACTATCTTGAGGTTGAGGAGAAGATGCCCGAAGGGGATCCTTCAAGTGGAAACCTTCTTTTAATTACTGTGAGATTTTTGGCTCCAAACTCCTGAGTGGAATCCCAAACTTTGGTGACTGGGCTAGACAACATGCGATCCAATGTCTTGTCTTGCCCACCAGGCCTAAGATCTAGGCTGAAGGACTGAAGCCATCTAGTCATCCTTCTGGGCACCTTCCCCCCAGCCCCAGCCCCTAAATACTTGATCCTCAAACCATCTTACTGTTGAAGAGAAGTGTGGAAAGATACATCTAAGGAAAGGTCCCACTCTTTGACCTTCCCTTTGTAAGTGGCAAGCAGTGCCATCTTTCCTTACCCGCTGCATGGAAAAATGTAATCCAAAAGAGGGCCGATCCAAAAAGAAAATGTGAACCATGAACACTTGAACTTAAGTGAATTTATCATATTACAAATGCAGTTCTCCAGCTCCAAGGTCCAGCACTCTCCCTTAGCCTAGGAGGGAAATGAGGGGAGACAGGCAGTAGTAAGCCCTGCATCCCAGCCTTATTACCTCTCGCTAGATTGTTGTGATTTTCAACTGATCTGAACTTTCCTTATTAGTCCCTTTCAACCCACCCCACAATTCCCATGCAGCACTACTCTGTCAGAGCCCTTGAGCAAGCTTACTGTTGTCTAAAAGATCAGGAACAGAAACATTTGTGTGGTATGCAGAGACCTCCCCAAGCTGTTTGTCTCTTCCTATCTTCTATTGCTCTAGGCTTTAGCCAAATTAAACTGCTTTTTGTTTCTCAGATGTTCTTTCCTGCTTATCTTTCTTTGCATTACTTATGCTTTCTCTTTCCAGCTAGGAACTACTGTCCCCCACCCCCACCCCCACCCCCATCTGTCCTTTCAGGCCCAGCTCAGATGCCTTCTTTGAATTTCCTTAGCACTTTTATTTTGGCACTTACCTTCTGGAGGCCTTATATATTGCTGTCTGGGTGAACACAAATTCCTTCATGGCTTAAGGGCAGGGTCCACAATTTAATCTTCATATACCCTTAGGACTTTACCCAAGGCCTTGGCTGTGTTTGGTGATACAGTAAATATTTATTGAATTATCTGAGATTTGGACTTCTTTGATCACTCAGGACTGCAGAATTTCTAGAGCATGCCAACTAGAACAACAGTGATCCAGGTTAGGCCTGACCCCGAATTCTCTTTGGATACCAAAAGGTTATGCATCTGGGTGGGTGGTGGGTATATTCTGGGAAGCCATCGGGGCAATACCATCATAATTTAATTATAGCACTGGCAGCAACACTGCTTTTAGCAAACGGCAGGAACAAGCAGTAACACTTGGGCGGGCCAGTGCCGGAAATTGGCTCCCTCTCTGTTTCTCCTGCCCTCTTTTCAATCCATCACCTGTATTTATTCCCGCTGTAATTTAAACACCTGTCTAGATGGAATGCGTGCAATGTGTCCCTAGCCCACACATTCAGATATTTACTCACCTGCCTTATTCGGAAGGCTGGCTCTAAAATAAACAGTGTTTTGGTATTAAAAGAAAAAAAATGCACTGAGGTCACTGTGGAAATGGACATGAAGAAAGGAGCAGGCGTGGAACCTCTGGGTGGGCAGCTGCAGGATGACGAGGAGAGCAGGGGCGAAGCACCTGCCTGGGCCTTAGGCCGCGCTGGGATCCTACGACTGGGCTTTCCCACAGGCAGCCTGTCACCCACTCGGCTAGAAACAGGCAGGGTGGAGGAATACTTAACAAGCTGATTGTTTTTAGGCTTAAATGTTTGGTTTGTTTTTAATGACTGCTGTTTCTCCTGTCAACGTAACAAGTAGGCTTGGAATATTTTGAAGCTTGTTCTAAACTGTTTTATCCACTTTTGCATCTTTGGCATATGAAACAATTACTCATATTAATGTTCGAACATATAAACAACATTGAGAAATAGTAAACTCGTAGCATTCCTCATAGAATTATTTTCTCTACTCCTTCCCCTTGATTGTTTTCTGTCTAATAAGGAATACCTCACCTCGCCAGGGCATTTCTGCTGGCTTTTGGAAGATCCCCTAAGCTTTACAGAGGAGAACCCTTGAATGGTTCCTCTTTCCTGTTTTCTCCTTTCTTTTCTACCACCTCCTAGAACAAGTGCTCCTCAAATGTTAAGATGCACGTGAGTTACGCGTGGGTCTCGTCAAATGCAGATTTTGGTTCACTGGGGCTGAGGCTGGGTGGAGAGTCTGCATTTTTAGCGAGCTCCCAGGTAGTGCAGATGCTGCCCATCAACAGGTGGAATTGCAAGTTCTAGGCTCATGGTTCCAGGCAGTGGGAGTAACATAGTGGTTACAACTACAAGGTTTGGGAGATTTTGTATCAGGCTGAGCAGGAATTAAAACTAGGGGCTGACATGTAATAATTTTTTGTTCTTAAGCAAGTTATTTTACCTCTCAACCTCAATTTCCCCATCCATTAGTGAGGGAAATAATTATACCTATCTAGCAGGGTTGTCTTGAAGATTAAATGAGCATATGTAGCTTAGAACAGTGCCTGGCAAAAACAGAGTATCCATTAATTTAGCCATCGTTAGTGCTAATATGGCTTGGTTATCATTGTTACTGTTACTGTGGTGAACATGAGAGGTTTCATATTTGCACAAATATTGATTATGGTAGAACATTTTAGAGATCCAAACACAGACTTTAAGGTTCTTATATGTGTGTCCTGTCTTTTGCACATAAAGCTGTTGATACCCATTATCAGTAAGGCATGTTTTTTGAGTCATAGTTTCAGTAATTAAAATGGGTTTTAGTTAATGATCTCATCTGTTTTCCAGACCCCTTTGTGACCAAAGGCATGAATTCATGAGTTGGCCAGCCTAGACTTAGTAGCATAGACTCCAGCTATTAGCCCAGAGAAGCCAACTGGCCCAGTGGCTACAGCCTCCACCCTAATGGACTAATACTCCTAACACAAATGCCGAGCCACCTCTTGTGTGACTGGTGCCATGTCTTTACGTGCTGTAAGCCTGATTTTGTTAATATCCTTTAGTAGTGAAATGTTAATCATCATTGCAAATCAGGCATCTCTTCATCTGATCAAAACTGGTTTTGTTACGTTACCTCGAGAAATATGGACAGAGAAACAGATGCTGCCCGGCGACAGCCGTGTTCACCCTCCCTCTGTTCGGTCGGGGAGAAACCTCCAGGTGCGACCCGCATTGGCTTATGCAGTTCATTAAGGCCTGGTCAGTGCTGCGAGGTTTGCCCTGCCCTTTGTCTTCCCTAATCAACACAAGGTGCCCGTAGGGCCAAAACTGATGCTTGGGTCTTTTAGTTCAGTGACTCATTCTGCCCATCCTGGGAAGCTGCAAGGAAGGGCCAAAGGCTTTCTTAACTCATTCAGTCAACAGATAATTTGTTTGGACCAAACTTCAGCAGGACATAAATCTGTACACATAAGATTCAGCCAGATCTAGTTGAGGCTCTAGAGCTGTGTTGTCTCGTAAAGTAGCCACTAGCTGCATGTAGCTTTTCTAACTTTAAGTTATATATAAAGTTGCCTTTGCTGGGTAGCTCACTTGGTTAGAGCATCGCCCCAGTATGCCAAGGTTGCCAGTTCGATCCTCAGTCAGAGCACATACATGAATCAACCAATGAGTACATCAGTAAGTGGAACAACAAATCAGTGTTTCTCTCCTTTCCTCTCTCTCTCTGAAATCAATTTTAAACAATTAAAAATAAATTTAAGTTATAGCCCTGGCTAGGTGGCTCTGTTGGTTGGAGCATTGTCCTGTACACCAAAAAGGTTGTAGGTTTGATTCCCAGTCAGGGTACATACCTCGGTTGTGGGTTCGATCTCTGGTCAGGGCGCATATGGGAGGCAACCAGTTGGTGTTTCTCTCTCACATCAATGTTTTTTTCTCTATCTCAAACCAATAAAAACGTATTCTCAGGTGAGGATTTTTAAAAAATTAAGTTATATAAAGTTTAAAATCTAGTTCTTCAGCCACATGCCAGCCACATTTGAAATACATAGTAGCTACATGTGGCCAGTAGCTACTGTATTGGACAATGCAGATTATAGAACATTTCCATCATCACAATACATTCTGTTGGGTAGTGCTGTTCTAGGGATGGTTGAAAATAGGTTTTGATCTCCCTTGTCACTTCCAACTGATTGCTGATGGCTTGTCTGAGGACTGTACTGTGTAAAGAAGATTCTGAGGCCATATCTAAGTAAGCCCCAGATCATTTGATTATTTATTAGCAATGTATATCCTAGGAAGACAGAGTTGGATGGGGTTGGCTAATTATGACATAGGTGCTGAGTGTCTCCTAGACAAAACTACAGAAGAAAGAATAGAATATTTAGAGGGGCAGGCTGTTATTACTTAATAGAGAAGGTTATTTTTGTTAGCAGGAATCCTTTGGAAAGAAAGATGAGAAGCTTTGAAAGTTTTCTTATTCCTTATATGATCTCTCATTTCAGTAGTGGTCACTTTTACTATTTCTCAAAATAAATGAACAATGATACTTTGCTTTTGTGCAGAAGGCGATCACAGTGGCTACCAATTCTTGATTTATCCATGAAATAAAGAATGGCTGTTGCATGGACAAACCCACAAAAATTAGTTTCGTGCTCATGCCACCTTTACTGTAGCTGCTAAAAAACAAAACTGATTGATAGTGGTTTTTTCTTTGCTTTACTTATTTAATATCCTCTGTTGACAGGTAACAAGTGGGAAATAAAATTTACAGGGAAGGAAGAAAAGCTGGTATAATTTGGTGTAGTCAATCTCTGTATAACCACTGCTTTCAGAATTTGAGGTCTGTATCTGATGATATTTTCAAAAATCTATAATAATTAAGAGTAACTATTATAAAACTAGAAAATGGATTGTACCAGTTCTGCAACTGTTAGGTGACCTTGAGCAGATTACTTACCATAACCTCTCTGAGCCTTAGTTTCTCCATCTTTGAAAGGGAGTATAACAGTGTCTACCTCCGTGAGCAGTGGGTAAGGGGTGAGACATAAACCTCACTTATGAGTGCCGACACTACTGCTGTATGAACTCAAACACTAGACCATACTATTTGGAAAAAGTATACCACGTGCCCTTAGAGGAGAACATTCTCTGCTAATCTTAGTAGGTATGTGTCTTTATCTAATTGTTTACTCTCTCAATTGTAGCTCCCTTTTTTGTAAAATGGGGTAACAGAACCTACTTTAGAGGGCTTGCTCAGGGTTAAAGGGGATGATGCATGTCAAGGTAATGCAAGGACGTCTAGTATGTGGCACACAGTGAGCTGTCAGTAGTGGTTAGCCAGTATGGTGAAATGATGTCTAAATTAGGGGCAGCCTTGCCAAAAGAGAGAAGAAACTATATAGTTTATACTAAACATGGTGAAGTGTCTACATTTTGTTTATTTTATTGCTGTTTCACTATAAACTATGACTAAGCCTCTTTTTGGCACAACTGATGGAGATGGTAGTCGGAGAAGCTGTTGGTTATCATAAAGACCTTTCTCACTTTGTGGAACTTTTACAAGCTGCAATCTCATGTCTAATTTGATGGGCCTGGTGCTTAAGGGCAGGAAGGAGGAGGGCTCAGTGTGGGTCAGGAATGAATTAAGGCCTACGGGGGAGTCTCTCTGTTTGATTGTCTGAAAACCTGACCTATGTTGTCTCTGGGGTACAGGAAGAAGGCAAGACTCTTCAAAGGCACCAGGTGCCAGAGGTAACTGCCATAATCTGCCACTATCTCTTCCCTGTCATTTAGTTAGTGCGTGTCTTTCTTCTCCCCCTGATAGCAGCAGAAGGGGATCAGAATTGATGAGCCAAAGTTGGCTCCTGGGTCCATGCTGGAGGGTGCAGCCCCAGGGTTCTGTACCTCAGTCTCTACAGACACCTGAAATCACTCCTGACCTGTGGAAAATAGCTTTTTCCCAGTAAAAATATTGGGTCCTTTGGGGTGAAGACACAGTCCTAGGAAGGAGGAGGGCTCAGTGTGGGTCAGTTAATGAATTCTGTAACTAGGAATGAAGCACTATACTGCAGCTAAAAATGACTTTTTCAGAATTTTCAGATTTTTTTAAAAACCCAACGTTTTTTTATTTGTAAATGTCAAAATTATTAGGTTCTTAGGACATCTTATAGAAGAACACTTTTTTGTAGAGGAAGGGAGAGAGAGAGAAACATCAATGATGAGAGAGTCATTGATCGGCTGCCTTCTGCACACCCCCGACTGGAGATCAAACCCGCAACCTGGGCATGTGCCCTGATAGGGAATCAAACCACAATGTCCTGGATCCTAGGTCGATGCTCAACTGCTGAGCCACTCTGGCTGGGCCACTTTTTTTTAAAATTTGCGTCTCCTTATGTCACTATAGTGTTTCATGCTCAACACCTTGCATTCAGCTCTCTGTCCCCTCTTTTCAGCATGCTCTGTGGATCTCATTTTGAAATGTTTCTCAAACTATCCTTTTTTTTCCTGATTCCACTCTAACCACCCAGATTTTAAGCTTATCATAAACCTCACATCTGTGTTTCTCATAATGGCCTAAAATTTTTCTTTGGGGTTATAAAAGTATTAACATGCCCAGTATAGGAAATTTGGAAAATATAGGCAAATGTAAGGAAGAAAATAAGTCATCTTTCAGAAATAGGTCCCATTTATGTTTTGGATCTTTATTTCTGGTCCTTTATGAGTGTGTATCTGTGTGTGTATGTTTAAGGAAATTCTGATCTGCTCTCTGTATGGTTTCATACTGTAAAAAATATCAGCATGTTCCTATATTAATAAATATTTTTCAAAAAATTCTAATGGATACAGAATATTTCCTTAAATGGATAGGGCAAAATTTATTTAACAATGCTGTTAGCCGTTTAGATCTTCTCCTTTTTTAATACTAAAATCAAGGCTTGTTTTCAAAATTTGTTCTCAGTACAGTGCAGTGTATAAGAATACAGGCATTAGAGTTCCAAAGATCATGTTTCAGATCCCAGTTCTGCCATTTTTCTCTAGGCCTCCATGCAATCCTAGGCCTCAGTTTCAGTCTTTGTGAAATGGCATTATAATAGTACTTAGCAACAGAGTTATGGCAATTGAAAGGAGATGCGTATAGTGTACTCATTGATACAGAGCTTGCACATTGTGCGTTTTACTAAATAGTAACTGCTGTTATAACAGTCGCTGTCATTGATCATATGTAATCGTTTTAGCATAGTTCCTAGAAGTTAGATTGGAGCATCAAAGTGTACAAATGTTTTGATAATACTTTTAATAGTATATTGCCATATTTGTTTCTAGAAAGATTCTACCAATTTATAGTCACATAAATCGTTTAAGTACCTATTTAATATCATCCCTTGCCATTATTAGGTACTGTGGTTTTTATTATGGTATACCCATGTAATACACAAAAGTGGTATGTCATATTTGCATTTTTTGATTGCCAGGGGAAATGACTAGTTTTAAATGTTTAATTGACTAATAATATTTCTTCTTCGTAAATTATTTATTGAAGTCAGTGCCCATTTTTCTAATGACTCTGCATCTTTTTTCCTCCTAAATCAATGAGGTTTAGTATATTATAATTATTATTACTTATAACTAAAATTTATTGAGCATTTAGAACTTTCAGATGAGGGAACAAGGGCCAGAAAGACCAAGTAGTTTGCCTAGTTTCTCGGAACCTTGCCTGTCGCAGAATAGATACTTAATAAATCCTTGCTGTTTTTATTGTTCACCTTTGTATTTCACAGCACCTAGGACAGTGTAGTGCTTTGCACATGGTAGGAGCAATAGATACTTGTTAACTTACATCAACCCTAGCCACCCTGGAGTCTGCCTTTGGATGTGTGCAGAAGCCATCCTTCGATGGGCGCCTCTGTCACAGCCAGTTTCAGCTTAGATGAGTCAGCATCTACTGGACTGGACTTGATTCTCCCCATGTGTTTTTAATGCTACTTTTCGAAAACTGTAAAATCAGGTTATTTCCCTCACTTCATTTCTAGGTATCAAACCTGAATTTGGCAAGTGGCATCATAAACAGAAGCAGTGCTTCAACTCCCCCCACCCTTCGGCCTGTCATCAGTCCTAGTGGCCCGACATGGTCAATACAGTCTGACCCCCAAGCTCCTGAGAGCCACTCCACCCCTCCTGGAAGCAGGTATGTGAAGGGCTGCGGAGCTCACATTCGGGTTGCACAGGGATGGCCTGGGTCCTGAGCAGGCCGTTTTCACTGTGAGCTCCCTGCGCACACTGGTGAGACGTCTTTCCCCACCTGCCCCAGTCCTACAGCACTTGAGTATAGGGCCTCACTTCACAGTGAGACAGTTTGAGGGCAACTCAAACAGGAGGAAATATCTGATACAGTTCAGTAAATTCATTGCTGGCGAAAGAGCAAGAAATGCCCTGTGCTGGACCTCTCCTGTAGTCAGCACTTTCATGGTTAGCTTCTGACGGTTCCCCTCACCTCCTTACTCTTTTTCATACCTCGCACTGCATTGACTTCGGGCTCTTCTTTTGGAGGAACATGTTTTTACATCTAGGGTATATAATTCAACTTGAAACAGCCTCCCGGGCAATGTTCATTTGGGAAGCGGGAAGGAAGGTTCCTCCATGTAGTTCAGAGACGTAGCAGAGGGTAAAATCCAGGTGATTCTGGCCGTAGAGCCACTTGGGGATTAAGAGAGAAGCCTCTGTCTTGAATTCCAGTCTCAGTCCATATTCTAAGTCCCCCGTATAAAAAACAAAAGTACGAGAAATGGGTTCCCAGTACATCTTGCTTTAGTGGCTATTAAACATGGGCCTGATTGCATCTGTCCATGAGTCAGGTGAGCTAGAGAGGAATGTGACTATTAAAACGAAGTATTCTGATTAGCTGAGATATTGTTCCCCCCAAAACAGCAGCTGTGCCACAGGTGTCCCACCGATCCTCGGCCTCCTCGCCAGCACTCCCAGCCTCTGCCAGCCACCTTCTCTTTAACACTGCCTTGCCCCAAGGTTGGGAGGGGTGAGCAAAAACTTGGGCCTGGAGGAAATACCTAATTATTGTTAAAAGTGTGTTGATGTTAGAATTATTCCTTAAGGAACTAATTTAGGAAACAGGCTCTGCCCAGGAAGCAACATAAATATAAACACATTACATCATGCTCTGGTACAGTGTCTTTTATACTAGTAATCACTGTGGTCAGGAGTGAAAAAGAATCATTTCAATCAAGAATTACAGTGTGTTGAAGACTAAGAGGTGGGACTTTTCAAGACAGGACTTCCTCCCACACAGTTCTCTTCATAGGAGAAGCCTGTCATTGGTGATTTACAGTCTATAGTAAACACATTCCTAAAATGTAAGTCGTAAAAAAGAAATTCTGTTTATACCACAGAGCTTTATTTTCTATATAAAATATTTCCAAGTATTCCATTTCCATTTTACAGTCAGAGCCTTGTTTCTATGGAAAACATTTTTACTGCCACCTTAGATATGTTATCTATATGAGAAGGCTATAGCCGTTTTCCATACTATAAACAAAATGTCAAAACCACACATTTTGGAGAAGTAGTTTTAGTATTTGTTACAGTTATAGATGGAATGAGGGAATTTTTTTAAATAAAAGGTAGAGCCTTCTCTTGGTATAGCACCTGTTAATGCTGAGACACAGAAAGATGAAGGGATCTGTCCGGGTCAGAGCCAGGATTTAGAGTCCAGCACTGTGAGCGGCCTTCTTCCTACCTGACTGTGCTCATGAGCTGTGGCAGAATGGCACATGTGCAATCGACTTCAGAGCCATTGACACCAGAAAGCAGCCCCCACAAAGCCCCCTGGTCTCTTCCTTTTTGCATTAGTTGTACCTACAACAATCCTTTCTTTACCTATTCTTCAAGCTTAAGGGCCAATTTTTAGCTTCCATTCCAGTCCAGGGGAGCCCTGGGAAATCTTCCTCTGCTCCCAGGTAACCTCTGGTTGCCAGGACAGCCTGGAGGCTCAGTTCGGGATTTTTAGCTCCAGGTAGAATTCCCAGAGGTACCCACCCTAAAGCAACCCTAAGAGAATTCACAGAGATCCTTCCAGACCTGGCTGTGGTGTGGCTGTAGCAGGCATTCTACACTGTACCGTGCCCCAATTTCTAATTTTACTTGGTAAATCACCGTTTTGTGGATATTTGTTTAGTCTCTTGTTCCTCCCTTAGTAGTAAGAGTGACTAAGTTTAATGAATATGCGATTACTAGCTTAGAGCTGTGAATTTTATTACTGGTTTTGACACTAAGTGACCCTACAGTATTCCTTTAATGTTTTTATTAGGCCTGTTTCAAGAGCTTTTAGATTGCCCTTAAAGTACTTTCATCTCCCTAGAAGTGGCTCCTAAGAAAATAAGAGGTACTCTTACTTGTACAATAGCAACGAGGGATTCCAGTGCTGCTAAACTTGAAATTCACTAAACAGGGGCTGTCCTATAAACTGTAACAAGACGTACAGAGAATCCATTGCTGGCTGCACTTTTCATCAGGATTCAGTGACTTGGTAGCCACAGGAATGAAAACTGGTGACTCACGAGAACTCCGCAAATAGTGCTATTTTCCATTTACCTTCGGTGCTATTGTTCTCAATTCTATGGATCACACAAGCTTTCACCAGACAACCGTGTTCTTCCCCCGCTTTTTGAAACCGGCCCAAATGTAGCCTCAGGGCTGTCGTCTCCCATTGGGTCAGTGTGAGCTCAGCCCAGCTTCTCAAATCCCTCGGTTCCTTTGGTCTGTCTGGAGTCCCTGTTCAAGCTTTGTTGTGGGGAGGAAGGCAACGAGCCCATGACTTGCCCAGACAGTCTGAGGCCTGGCCATGTAGCTTGCAGTTCCCTAGACACTCTGGAGTTGGACTTGGCCAGCCATTCCTCTGTTGTTACTTTTCAGAGGTAATAAGTGAGATTAATTGCAGGCCATTCTCCAGAAGAGAAAGTAGTCAGGGCCAAATGCAGTCACATGTTTAGAAGCCTGAGGTGTGCCTCTGAGCAAGGCCAATTTGGAGTTACACAAGAAGGCCTCCAGGATGCAGGTACCAAATGTTTAGGACCTCTTTTTTCTTAAAGGGATCGCATTCGGTTTCTGGATGCTGATACCTGGGTATTTAATAAGCTTTTATTTAGCCAATGAGATGGGTGAGATTGTTCAAGCTGCCGTTTAATGATCTGTTTTCTGGCCACAATGGGGTGTTGTTAGTAGCTGAGCAATGATGTGCAGCGGCGGTGCATTTCCGCCAGCCCGCATGGGATTGACCCACGCAGGGAGGAGCACTTTCTGGGTGAGGAGCACTCGTGGTTTCAGTGCATCTTACTTTGTGAGACCAAAGGGTTACTGTAAAGTCTTGGCTGCTGCTTGGAATGATTTGGGAAGGACAGGGCCTCAGACGGCTTGGCAGGAACCTGAAGCCCTGTTTTTTTCCAGCCCAGCCCTTCCTTGTAGATCGAGCTGTCAGGGAATCCCACGAATGTCTGGCTTCTGCCCCTTTGTATGTTTTTCCAGCATTTGTCATTGAATTATTTTTATCCATCTCTGGCTTTTTCGCACACGCAACCTGAGGATTTGTCTGTTCCTCGATGGTAAAGGTGGGGGAGGTCGCAAGCACATCCATGAATTTGTTCCTCCTTGTGACAGGGCAAGACATCACGGGAAAAGGTTGCCCGGCCTGGCCGGCCCACTCTAGACAACAGCTGTACATCAGCAGTTTAAGCTTGAACTGGAGAAGGGGTACAAAGAAGCACCCAACCTTGGAAATTTGGGCCATATTTCATGTCACCTGTCCCTTTGCCTTCTTGCTCCTCAGTAATAAATTATAGAGTCTGGTACCTTGCTTTACATAATTTTCAGGAAGTTTTTCAGAGATTCTGACTCTAGTTTAGCTAATTCTTTTCTCCCACCCTTTGGATTATTTCTTACAAATGTTGCTGGAGATTCATGTCTCTGATTTCCCATCTTTTCATTCTCAATCAGTCCTCAGGAATACTGACTTTGATACTTTCTTTAAAAAAATACATTCTATTCATTTTCTGTGTGTCAGGCATCATGCTAGATGCTGGGGAGTAGCAATAAATAAAACACAATAGTTCCTGATCTTACAGTTTACTGTCCAGGATGTGTCTTCCATGTTTTCTGCAGAATGCTGGGTGCTGGGTAGAGTCTAAAAGATAAGGTATGGTGTTTGATCACTGGTGGAGAGAAGGAGCCACATACACATGGGACATATAAAAAAATTTAAATTTCATGGTACAGACAATTAAAGGAAAGAGTATCAAGAAGAGTATTAAATAAGAATTTAATCCTGTCACGTGCTACAACATGGGTGAACCTCAAGGACAGTATGGTAAGTGAAATAAGCGAGTGACAAAAGGACAAATACTGTATGATTCCACTCAAATGAAGTATCTAAAGTAGTCAAAATCATAGCAACAGAAAGTAGAAAGGTGGTTGCCAGGGCTAGGGGAGGAGAGGAGAAGAAATTCGTGTTTAATGGCTACAGAGTTTGAGTCTTGCAACATGAAAAATTTCTAGAGATCTGTTGCACATCAGTGTGAATATAGTTAACACTGCTCACTTGTACGTAAAAAATTTATAATTGGTTAAGAATAAATAAGAATAATAAGAATAAAATGGTTAAGTTGGTAAATTTAAAGTTATGCTATTTTACCACAATAAAAAGAGGAGGGAGGAGTATGTAAGGTTTTAAGAGAGCCCCACGGTTCAGCAAAAATTATGTAGTGTCCAAATTGGTAAGATTTTGCTTCCATCCTCTGCCTCTCTTTAAGGGAATTATTCAGAACCTAGTTCTTTAAATGCTTCTATTTATTTAAAAGTTTGTTCACTTTATAGGAAAGGGGACCAACAACCCCCTTTTAGGAAGATGGCCTGGTATAGTGGAAAGAGAAGGGACTTTAGGGTCAGACAGATCTGGGCTTTTCTTACTGAGTATATGACCTTTGGTAAGTTATTTAGCTTCTCTGAGCCATACTTTCCCCATCTACTTAAAACACAGATATCTATGTCATTAAGTAGTTATAAGATTTAATTGAGTTGTGTATGTGAAAGTAGCCAGTATAGTGCCTGGTTTTGGTGTAGGTTCTTGAAAATACTTTTCTTTCCAGAAAAGAAAAAAAAAGAAACTTGAAATTGGACTTGCCTGGAATATGGGATTGCTACACCACTTATTTTAGTATTCTAGTTTGGAGGAAATTGGCCATCACCCACATGCAGTGTGCTCCTGGAGCTGGATTACAGAGATGTGGCCTTTCCAGCTGTGGAAGGGAAGGCATCAGAGTGGGGCCAACAGGAGACTCTTCCTTTTTCTTTGACCCCTTTGTTGAAGGGTGACTTCTTTCTGCTCAACAGGCCCTTCCTCTCTGCTATCTTCTTCTGAATGTTGAAATTTCCATTGCAGCCTGATGTTCTAGCCAGTAAACACTCATATTTTCCATCTATCCTGGGGGTCGAGCTTTGGGAGAGCTTTTCTCTGGAGGAGTTTGGAGCTTACAATTTTGTACTTTATTCTGTTATATAAACAACACTCTCTCGCCAAAGAGCACAATCACAAAAAGAAACCACTTTTGAGGGGGGCCTAAAAAAAAAAAAAAAGAAACTCATGTTCAGAGCTCTGCAGAAGTAATAGCCACTCGTTCGTCTTCCTTCTTTCTCATAAAAGAAAGCTCACCTGACCTGCCTCCTCCTGAGTCCTAGCTCTTGCCAGTTCTTCCCCTGGAGTAAAAAGTTTCTCTGGCACACGAGTGATAAAGGTCTGTACTTCTATCTGAAATCCCTCAGCTAGGCACAACCTCTCAGGGATTGTGCTCTGTGTCAGCTCAAGCTCTGTGACGGATTCTATAGTCCTCAGTCACCGTGAGAGCTGAGTGCCATGGGTATATGTGCCAGGGCCAGAATAACTGGGCTTCTGCCTACTGGAGGAATGTTGGTAAGCTTAGGAAATGTGTCAAAGATGGCTGGCTGGACATCCTACCAGGCCTAGGTAAAATAAGTTCAGGAATGTTTGGGCTTAGGATCAGGAGTGAAAGAAGTGGATCTTTTCTTATCTGCAAACCAAAATAAAGTGCAGCTTGCTTTGTGGTGTGCCAGTATAGCATTTTCCAGTTCAGTTTACCTCGTCCCCTGCCCTCCAAAGCATTAAAGATAAACCACCTTACATTTCCTTAGGATTAGCCCACACACGTGCACATACACAGAGTCATTGTTAAAAGCAAGATCCTATCTTATTTAACTGTTCACTTTGTAATTTTATATGTATCCACAATTGATAATTATTTTGGTTTTTAGAGGCCTGAATGATGAAAATCCATGTACTAAGCTGAATGAGACTCCTTTTCTAGAATTAGGAAATTATATCAGAGTTAATTCATAATTCAGTTTAATTCTCACATGGTTTTTTCTATCATCTTCTGTATTCCCAAGTTAACTCTGTTTACCAGCCTTAAAAGTTTGGAAAGAATCAGTGGTGAAGAAACACTGTATCTTTCTTTCTGACTCCTGTAGAGAAACATTGATCATTCATTTTTAAAGCTTACTTAATGTTGACTCAACAAATTTAGAAGGGAGACCAGCCGGCTTCCCTGAACCTTTGGTAAAAGATCCTATTCTTCCCTTTTGCCCATCTTTCTGCTAAAAGACTTAGCATATTACTGACCAAGTGCAAGTGGAATCAGTACTTAAAAAAAAAAAAAGTCCTAGGATTTAAGAAGCTGAAAGGAAAAGAACTCCTAGTATCTATGTTTTAATAAAAGAAAGCAATAGACTTGTAGCATCTGAAAAGGAATAAAGGTCTGGTTTTGGTGTCGTTTCTCAATAACTCTTAGTTCCCTTCCCAGAAAAGAGAGAAACATAAAATTAGCTTGCTTAGGATGTGGTACTCACATGCAGTGTTACAGTGTCATAGTAGGGAAAGTAGTTATAACTAATCACAGTACTGGGGTTTGTTATTTTTATTGCGAAGTATCCCTTTGTTAAAGCTTTGATTACAAACCATTAAAATGCTCCTAAAGATAAAAAGAGAAGCTAAACTTAAAAGGCCATTGAAGTATGGAGCCAAGTGTTCTTTGGGAGGTGCGAATAAGGCTGGATGTGAGAGCGGGCAGTATATGAGAGCTTAGGAATTCAAAATGTTGCATCATATGGTAGCCCAGGTGTTTGTAATAAGTAACAGTAGAGCTCTTGTCCTAATTGGACCATTTTTATGCTTCAGAGGCAGTAAAGGGATGTTTTTGGCTTTCGTGGATTATCAAGCTAAGACTTGTATTAATTTGGCTTCAAAGCCAATAATCAATACCATGTTTGGCCTTGTTCTTAAAAATAAGTTTTACTATCTTTCTGTGATGAAAATAAAATATGGGTGCATCTCAGTAATGTGATTATAATCTAGAAGGATTTAGATGAGAAAAGCAGGTTTTCTGGCACAGCAGGTAAGGAAACCATAAAGGGGTTAATAAATGGGGTGTACTTAAAGGCTAGAGGAAATCAGATTATGTTCTTTGAAACACTTGCACCAAGGAAAAGTGAGCAAATGAAAGAATCTGCCTATATTGTTAGTGCTCTCACATATCTTGAGATATATGAGATATATGAGCTAACTGTCAATAGCTGTGCCCTGGCTGGTGTGGCTCAGTTGGTTGGAGCATCGTCCCAAACACTGAAGGGTCACAGTTCAGCTCTGGGTCAGGGCACCTCCCTGGGTTGCAGGTTCAATCCCTGGTCGGGAGTCAACCGATTCAGGTTTTTCTCTCACACTGATGTTTCTCTCTCCCCCTCTCCCTCTTCCTGAAATCAGTTCGCATGTTCTCAGGCGAGGATGAAAATAGATGTACTGCTAGTTGCTTGAACCCAACAGTGACATTTGAAGTTAAAGCCCCCAAAAGAAAGGAGTTTGTAACCTGTTCCACCAAATATTTAGTATATTGAAATATTTGAAAAAGAGTAAAGATGAAACTGGTAATAAGTAATGTTCCAGCTGGGAATTGGCTTCATCTGGTAGTTGCTAAAACAGTGTTACTCCCAAAAGTGAACATGCATTTGCTGAATGTCCTGTAAGGGCTGAGCTCTGAAGGAGGTGGGAGACAAGGTCTCTGTCCTCAGGGAGGAAAGGTAACAGTGATTGACTTTATTAATGCAAGTGTAATACAACAGTGTGTGCTGAATTTTTAGTAAGAGGATTATGCTGTAAGTGGTACAAGTTCAGAGGAGAAACTGATCATTCTGGTGGGAGAAGGTGGCAAAAACTCCATAGGAAAGAAAGGGGTGTGTGGCGAATCTGAAAGGATAGATGGGACTAGATAGGCAAAGAGCCTGATATTAATGAATTAAGGGATAATTGCACATTTACTTGGTGCCTGACACCATGCAAGGCTCTATGAGAGCATCAAAGAAATGGGATGCACACTCCTACTAAGTTGGCATTGACAGTTGAGCAGGGTCGTCTAAATAACACTGCCTTGTGCGTGTTTACTTTTTTTTGCACGTGAAATACCAAGTGAGTTATTAAAAGGGGCAGATGGGTTCAGAGGAATTTACAGTTTAGAAAGGTTACTAAAAGTGGGTAGAAAGACAGGACTCCTCAAAGGAAGGGCTTAAGGTAGGGTTTATTCAGGCCTGGATTATGTATAGGCTACAGCAGGTGAAGGAAAGGAGATGGGGGAATAGAAAAATAACGTACAGGGCGTTTAAGGCATTTTCAAGGGACAGTGAATGAGAACCAGCCTGGCTGAAGCAGAGTGTTTCTGTTAGAAATAGTGTATTAGTCAAAACACTTCGAGTTTCAAGTGATGACAACTGAAATCAAGCTGGCGCTAACTGTAAAGGAGATTTTTTTTAGTTCATGTGACTAAAAGACCTAGTATCTTGGTAAACAGGCACTTAAAAATAAAGAACAAACATTAAATAAAACAACGAATGAGTGGACACTCTACTGCTCTCCCGCACCTCTGCTGTCCAAACCCTTTTCTCATATAGGGCTCAGCTCAACTCGGCATTTCTTCAACCTTCCCTGGTCTCCCAGGCAGATGTCATTAGGATTTTTTTTCTGTTCCTCATTCAGTGGACTCGTGTTTCTAAAAGATATAATTCAAAGGAAGCTCTGGCTGAGTGCACGATTTTAATTCCTAGAGAGTGGACCTTTGTGGCTCTTCCTGTCCTAGTGAACTGAATACTGGGGGGAAAGCCCTGTTTATTCTCCACTGAGTTTAGAACTCACAGAGTCCCTCCCAAGTCATAAGGTCTTTACTGCTGCTTTTTTTTGGGGGGGGGGGGGGGGCGGGGGGGCTTATTCAGTTTTTTTTCTAGTTATCCAAAATCAAAAGTGCCTTATAAGCAAGAAGCCCCCCACAGTTTAGGGAGTGGGAGGGGGTGTAGAGGCAGGGTGTGGAAAAAGAGGAAAAGGCAGAGAACTTTTCTATTACCAACATTCTCCCCACCCCACCTAACCCATGGGAGTCTTCAGAGCCTCTCCTAGAAGATCCTTCTGAGTTAAAGGGCATCCACTGTCCTTGACAGTCCAGTGTAAAAGTTATCTTTCTACCCCAACCCTTCCACGTGGGCTAATACATTGTGTTTGCTGAATGTGAGCCTGTGATGTTTCAGCGTTTTGATGTTCTTAGTCGTTCCTCCCTCCTCAGTGTCCGTCATTTGATAGACTCACTGGCATCTCCTTCCTGAGTGGTTAGTATGGGGAATACATGCCAGGCTACCATCTCCCTACTCCAGGTTCTACTATTTGTTTACCTCTGCCATGACTCTTACCACTTCTCTTAGTACTATATTATGGTTGTTTGTGTATTTGTCTTGCCTCCTATATTAGATTGTAAGCTTTTTGAGGGCAAACCCTGAGTCTAACACATCTTGATAGCCTCACAGTTCCCTGTACAAAGTGCTTAAGAAATGTTTGGTGGATAAGTGACTAGTTCAATGGTGTCCAATATGGTAACCACAATCCACATGTGGATATTTAAATGTAAATTTAAAAAAATGAAAAATTCAATTTTAGTCATACTGGCCACATTTCAAATTCTCAAAATCCACCTATAGCTCATGGCTACCATATTGGGCAGCACTGAACTAGATGGTTGATCCAGAAGATGTGATAAAGACCCAAACTTGGTCAGTGGATTTAAAAAAACACAAAGAAATGGGTTTCTAAGAAAGGCGTAATCGTGATTATCCTCTTAGGCTCTTCTGTAGATGTCAAGCCTCTTTTGTTTAGATCTCGAGATTTACCACAGATGCTGTTCTTGAAATAATTTGTGGTGCTGGGAGGGGCATATTCTAATGCCTCGGGAATTTCAGAAGCCCAGAGCTTCTGTATACTAGTGTCTAGCCAATCAGCTGGGCTGACTGAAAGAAAGGGCCTTTATATGCAGATCCCAGCATTATTTTATTTTCTGAGATACGCCCATGGCTAGGTATTGGGTAGAGGCCTTGCTTCCCTACGCTAACCCAGCCCCCCACCTGCTTGGCTGGCAGTTCTGACTTGGCATATATAACTGCTATAGCCTGGGGAACAGAGCCAAACACGAGGAAGTGGTTACAAGTGGTTACGTGTACTAGCTCCCAGGGAAGCTGTGGCTAGCAGGGTAGTGGGTGGGGTCCTGCCTGATGGCTTTTCAAAGAAGCCAAATCTTTGAAGTTTTGTTTTAGCAGCTGCCAGGTATGCTGTTTCAGCACTTTGCAGACTCTCTCACTGTGTTCCCATATCACATTTTTTCTTTACTATATGTGCATAGTATACACAATGGAGTTTGGATGTCGGGAGGGTAAATATAATAGTGTGGAGTAAGTTGCTAAGCACACCCTCCTGCCTTTTCTTTTTACTGTGACTCTGCCATGAAATAGCCACTTTAATGCTCCCTCTTCCCCTTTCAGCCCTGACCTTTTCTGATCTCCTGCCGAAAGGCAAACAGAGTACACTTCTATTTTGGGAAAGTAGTAAGTTTTGAAAAACTAGAGCTCCTACATTTTTCTGATGGATTGGGACATCACTCTGAAAATAGACCATCTCTCTTTTTCAAAAGAACAGATCACACCCCCAGCATGCATCCCTAACACGTTTAGGTTAGGAGTAAATTCTTGAACATAGATCTTATTCACTATTGAATCCTCAGCGTTTAGCACAGTGTCAACTAATATCTGTTAAATGGTCACACTTGAGTGTGCTCAGCTGTGGGGGAGGACTAGGTAGGTAGGGTATCCCTCTAACGCCCCACTCTGAGCTTTCCCTGCTTCCTTGCTTTCCTGCTTAGTAATCTCTTTCTCCCGTCCAGGCTGCAGTCACCTCAAACCTTTTCCAGCTGCTCTCAAATTTGCTTTCTCTAAACTCTGCTCGTTTGGAGTACAGTATATTCTCCCTTGTGTAATTGGTTTTTATGCCTTTGTTGTGTCTCTCCTGAGAGGTAAGTCTATCAAAGGCAAAGGCTATACGTATTTTATTCCTACACAAAGCACCCTGGGCCGGGGATGGGAAGATCTAGGTGCCAGTCCCAGGTCCTCTTGGAACTTCCTGACTTGGGGTAGATCATTTGACAGAACGTCAGCTCATTTTGCCACGTGGAAAGTAATGATGCCTCGATCGTGGGAGTTCAATGAGATCATATACGTAAACCTGCTTTTGTAAACTATGAAGCACTACACACAATTAGGCCTTTTCAGTATTAATAATACTTACCACTATGAAATAGTAATGTTTGTTTGTGCTGTTGATGATATACAGACTAATCTCTCCCGAGTTGAGGTAAATCACAAGTTCAGCCCCACATTACTCAGCTTGGCACGGGTTTAAAGCATTAAGTGGTCCATTCCAGGCACTCTCTGTCATCACCTCTCTCTCAGGCTGCAGGTTCTTCCTTTCAGACCCGGGGGGGTCATTCTTTTTCTTACTAGTCTCCCCTTTCTTCTCCCCTCAGGCCCAGGCTGAGCTCTCTTTTAACCCCCTCAGTTCTTGGAGAAGCAAAGTAGTCCTAATCTCACTTCCCAGTGTAGGCTGGAATTGCTGTCCTGGTGGACCCTTCTCAGCATGGCCACCTACCTTCCACAGCTCTGCCCATCAACAGCACCCGCCCCTTCATGGTTCTTCCTCTGCCCAGCCCCTCAGCAGCAGCACGGCTGGGTTCCCTTCCTCTTTTCCTCTCCCTGTCCTTCCTTTTCTATATGCTGTCCCTTCAGTCTCTTCTTTCTGTGTCAATTCATCTTGCATTTTCTTTCTTTGAGCTCAGACCTTCGATCCAGTAAGGCTGTTCCCCCTTCAAGACTCTAAGGTTTGGTGTATCTGCATGTCCCTGTCACTCCGTCACCATCGCCTGAAGGCATCTTCTCAGAAAAAAGCCAATATTTTTGGTGCTGTCATATGGCTTGAGGAGGTCCAAATTCTTTTAAAATATCTAAGATCTCAACATCTAAATGTTATGATCTGGTGTTTGAGAGCATGTGTTTTAGATCCCTTCTTTATTTAGCCACCTAATAGCTATGTCGCCTAAGGGAAGTTCTTTGAATGTATTATTCTTTTCTCTAAATGGGGATAAAATACCTACTTCCTCGGGATAGTCTAAGGAGCAAGTGAAAATTAAATGACATAAGAAAAGCACTTTTATACAGTGCCTACCACGGGGTAAGTGCGTGGTGAATGGGAATTACTGTAAACACGTCCACATTATCTAGCCATATCCTGTTTCACAGGTGTTAAAAATTGAGACCCAGAGAAGTTAAGTGGGTTGTGCAAATTCTCATGCCTACCTGGTGATAAAGTAAGGACCAGAATCCAGGGCTTCCAATTCTCTGCCCCATGAACTTTTGATTCCTCTGACTCCTCACTGGTTTATCTGTTCTAGTCTTCCTTCTTCAGGTGGAACCCAGGACTGCTCCAGAGAGGGAGGTGTTCATTGATTCGTGCATCTGTTCTTCCAGCACACGCTGCATGCCTGGGATGTGGCCAGGCTCTGGATGGACAGAGACCAGAGCTATGAACTCATTGCCTTAACGGTTGGTCCAGTGGGTAAAAATAGTCACTAGGAAGAACATGCCAATAAGAGGCATGTTAGAGCCTCAAGGAATAAGCTCTCAGAGGAAGACCAGGGTAGCTTTGCATAGGATGGATTGTTATTTAACGAGGTGAAAATGCCGGAGAGACTTGTGTGAAGGCAGGAGGCATGGAAGAGCATGCCTGAAGTGTACCGTAGAGGGAGTGTGGCGTGCAAGTAAGGGATGGTTAGGATGAAATGGGAAGCTTCAGTGCCTGATGCACAGGCTAAGGGGATTTTATCCCACTATCCACCCTTTCAATTAATGTCAACTGAAGAAGTCAGGAAAGTTTTTTGTGTTTGTTTTGAACATTTTTGGGTATACCTAATGTTTCCATTGTCTTTCTTTTCCCCATTCATATCTGGCAGATTCTTTTTGTCTGTCTGGATTCAGCCCAACTCCAACCCTTCCTTCCCGTACCTCGTACTACATCCCACCCAGAGGTGGCCTACTTGTCTTTAGCTGTAGCATTTACATTGTTATAATTATATTTTCACTTCTTTCCGCTACCATCTCCTTTGAAGTCAAGACTTATACATCTTTATACTCCTGTCCCTTAATGCAGTTTCTGACACATAATATTCACTAATTTAATGTATGCCAATTGAATTTAAATACATAGGTTTATAATCACAGACCTGACTTTCTCCTGGGCAGCTCTTTAGCTAATGCCTGTCTTTGGCACCACAAAAATTTAGATGGATCAGGTCAAGGGCCACAACTCAACATGCTTTCCATCTTTAGGATATGAGCTTTGGCTTCCTCTAAAAAGGAACCTAACACTAAGCTGGTCAAATACTTTCTATGGCAGCAGTTGTCACCCTTTCTCCGTTTGCAACACAATTCCACATACTAGAACTTCACTCAATACACTTGAAAGAATTAAAAGACTCAACACCCAACCCAGTGGATTCCACCCAGTGGACCTGGTGGAATCAGTATCAAAGTAGAGCAACAATTTTCAACCTTTTTTATCTCATGGCACAAGTAAACTAATTACTAAAATTCTGCAGCACAGCAAAAAATACATTTTTGCTGATTTGAAAAAATATGTATAATTTTGACTGATTTAAAAAAAAAATAATGTAATTACCTACCCTTTTTGCTTCAAAGTGACTTTTTTTAAAAAATCAGGTGACTGTACTTGTCTATAAGGATTTCTGGTACCAAGAATTAACCAATCAGATGCAACCTTATTATGTAACATGACCAATAAGATGCAACTCTATGATCTATATATTTATGGTTCAAGACAGGGCATTCACACCAGACAGCTTTTGTTGTGTTGGCTGTTGTCATTTTTTTATTTGATAATCTAAGGGAAAAGAGGTCAGAGCCCCTGACTAAATAGTCAGGTATTGCATGTTTTAAAAATTCTTACGGCACACTGAAAATCATTGAAGTAGAGCAGTATCTCACAGTGTCCATTAAACTGCTACATTTATAAACACTGAGCCATCCTTCTCAACCACATGGCTGTTTGAGTAATTATTTATTTACTGCCCTGACTCTACTATACTCATGAGGAAAAGTTTCTTCATGTTCTAATACACACTATCTGTATTTGGCACCAGTTTGATGTTACATCTCACCTCTTGTATATTGCAAATATACCCTGCTCGACACCATGCCACAAGATCCAACCAGCTTGACATTCATTTGACAGACGCAGCTGTAACACTGTGTTAACGTATGTACATATATTCTGCATACTGATCAAACTTGACACACATGAAGTTTTCTCAGCACAGAACATCTGAGACTCTCAAGGCTTGAGACTCTCAAGGATTCTGTGAAGAGATGCACTGTAGTCCAGAAGTAGACCATCAGGATGATGTACCCTGACATTTGCTATGATAGGACAGCAGGCCACTCTGATATGGTAATGCATGCAAGTTAATTTTTCTTTTCCTTTTAAAATTTGTTATCTGAGTAATTGCATGAGTTATCTATGCTGAATAACAAAGCGTCGTCTCAAAATTTAGCAGCTTAAAACAATAAACATTATCTCAGTTTCCATGGGTCAAGAATTGAGGAGCAGCTTAGCTGGGTTCTGGCCCAGTCTCTTGCATGAGGCTGCAGTTGAGATGTCAGCCCAGAGGACTGCAGTCACTTGAAGGCTTATCTGGGGCTGGAAGATCCTCTTCCATGATGGCTCACCCTCACGTGGATGCTGAGTTCATGCTGACTGTTGGCACAGATTTCTCCACAGGGCTGCCTGTGTGTCCTCATGAGATGGCAGCTGGCTTCCCCAAGAATGAATGACTCAGGAGAAAGACAGCAGCCACAATGTCTTTTATGACCTAGCCTCAGGAGTTAAACTCCATCATTTAAATTTTTGTTTTATTTTAATTGTGGTAAAATACACATAGCAAAGTTTACCATTTACATCACTTGTAAGTATATAGCTCAGTACCATTAGTATATCACATATTGTACAGCCATCATCCGCTTCCAGAACTCTTTCCATCTTGCAAAACAGAAGCTCTGTATCCATTAAAAAAGAACTCAATTTTCTCTCTCCCAGCCCCTGGCAACCACTTTTCTACTATGAATTTGACTGCTCTAAGTACTTCATATAAGTGGAATCATGCAGTATTTGCCCGTTTGTGATTGGTTTATTTTATTTAGCATATCTTCAGGGCTCATCCATGTTGTAACTGTGTCAAAGTTTTCTCCTTTTTAAGGTTGAATAATAATCCATTGTGTGTATATACCACGTTTTATTTACCCATTCATCTGTGGATGGATACTTTGGCTGCTTCTCTCTTTTGGCTGCTATTAACATAGGTGTACAAATAGTTATTTGTGTTCCTGCTTTCAATTTTTTGGTTATATTCCCAAAGTGGAATTGCTGGATTGTGAAAATTCTATTTTTCTTAAGCTTAAGTAATTCACTTTATTTTCCCTGTATAAATATACTATATGTGGTGGCCATAGCTAGAGTGTGGGTCCTCTGCATGGAGCCTGTGGTATTGGTCTTTACTAGATGGTCAGTGAATTCCTAATAGGGAGACTTGGTGAACACAGTCTCTTTCCAGAGGTTGGGGCACGATATCTATAAGTCTTGTATATTCGTCCCTTATCAAATATTTGATGTGCAAATATTTTCTCCCATTCTGTAGGCTGCTTTTAATTCTTTTGATAGTGTCCTTTGATGCAAAAAGTTTTTAATTTTGATGAAGTACAATTTTTCTATTTTTTCTTCTGTTGCTTGTGCCTTTGGTGTCATAGCCAAGAAATCATTGCCAAATTCAATGTCCTGGTGCTTTTTACCCTGTGTTTTCTTCTAAGAGTTTTATAGTTTTAGCTCTTATGTATAGGTCTTTCAAACATGCACACTATCATTTCTGCAACATGTAAATCAGCTCTGTTCAGTTTGGGAGGGGATTATACAGGATATGAATACCAAGAGGTGCTGATCATTGGAGGCTATATTGAAGGTCTGTTTCCACAATAATTGAGGTATGTAGATTTAAAAGTTAAGTAATTCTGTAAGGTTTATAATGAAAATGGGAATCCATTGCCCCTTCTCTTCTCACTGCTACCCAAACTTAATTTCCATACTTCCCTCCTCCCATCCTTACAGTAGACACCTAGTATAATTAATGGTTAGATTGGTGTTCACTGTTTTCATTAGCACAACTCTGCCCTTGGACACTTCTGGGCCCCTCTGACTCATCACTTATTTTCCCGTTATCCTTTTCTCTGTCATTCTGCCCGAATCTCTGGGGGAATCCCCTTAATAATTTTCTGTACTGTCTACTTTCTTAAGTCTGATTTGGTACATATTATAAAATTAAGAAATGTTCTGAGTTTCAAATTTCTTCCAGTTGAAGACAGTTTATACAGGGCTGAATCAAAGGAAAAAATATATATAATTTTAATTAATATATAACAATATAATACATGTAGTTATATATTACATATATTCCTATTTTTATAGACTGAAATATTTATGTCTATACTTTATAAAAATTGTACAAGTAATACATGTAGCCACATCATAAACTAATCTAACAGAAATACATATATATAGTTTATGAGGAGATAAAGTCTCCTCAGAGGTAGCCACAGTGAAAAGGTTGATTTGTGTAGTTTTACATCTATTTTTCTGTGACTTTTTTTCCTTCCTAATATCTCCATGTTTTTTTTGGTTTGTTCATATACACTTAAATATTTTTAGCCAGTATGTAGTTTTCCCAAGTAAAATGTATACCATAATTAATTTTACCATTCTATTAAAGAGCACTAAGTTGCATCCAATTTAGGTATCTGCAGTGAATACCTTGTACATATATCCTTGTGCACATGTGCAAGTATTTCTATGAGATACAGTTCAAGAAGTGGAACTTTTTGGATCAGATGATATGCATACCTTGAATTTTTATAGATACTGTCAAATTGGCCTCTAAAAAGGCTGTACCAATGTCCCCTTCCATTGGAGAGCACCCTTTTCCCCACAACCTTGCCAACACGGTATGCCTTTGACCTTTCTCTCTGTGCCTCTGGACTATCACTTACCCATTTTTTACAAATTCTCTACTGTTTTTACTGATGATGAAGTTAGGCATAGACCCTGTCTTCAGATACTTTACTTTAGGGACGCTCTGTTGTAGGGCAAGAGTACAACTGAGATGGGGCTGAGGAGCAGGAAGGAGAAGGGTTCTCCGTGGGCTCTTTCTTTTCTTTAATTAAGTCTGGAAAGAATCCCTGCAAGTCCACTTCTTTCCCCCTACAATGCTTAGGTGCTTTTCTCTGCCGGTTTTGTTTTTGACTGATTTCATCCAAGGAGCCTGACCCTTCCCCCTCCCTAAGTAATGAGTTACCAGAAAAGTCACAGAACGCAGCAGATTCAGTGAAGGAAGCTTAAGGAAAATATTAAAAAGGAAGAAAAGTGTTTGATGTACTTTTAATATAAAATGTGGAAAAAGTAGAAGAAGGGTGGGGGCTGGGGCAGGAGGGAGGGGAGAGATTATTCACGGTAATGGGAACCAAATGTTGGCTGGGAAAGCTGCAGCATTCTCACACTCTTCCTGTAAACCCAGCGGCTTTTCAAAGTGATAGTGACTGAGAGCCAGCAGTGCAGGACACGCCTTAACCCTTCCGTACCTGCACCGCTCCCTCCAGCCAGCTTGCAGAGGTGGCATCCCCTTTGAGAAGTCCTGGTGTGTGGAAAATTTGTGTCCCTCCTGCCATTATGGCAAAAAAAGGGAAGGTGGGTGCAAGAACAAAGGGGACAGCTGTCTGCTGAAACACCTCACCGTGTGCCTAAACCCTCTTTCTGTGGTAGGCTTTAATACTGGCCAGCCAGCAGCCCGCTTGACCAAGAGCTTACCAGGTTGAGTGATGGTATCTTCTCCCCTTGCTGCCTGAAGGGGAGCTTAAAAGGAGACTAGAACCCCCATGCGACAGGCAGGCAGTCCCTCTCCATCAGCAATGTCCTGCTACATGAAAGCCCTCCGTGGGGTCCAAAGTCCTCTTGGGTGGACATAGGTGTGCTCCTCTGGGGCCTTCGGCCTTTGGTTTTCTCGAAGTCCACAGCTGCCACTGTGGATTGAGATGTAAAGGCGGTTTGGAGCTGAAGGGCATCCCCTGACCTCGTGACTTCCAGCTGGTCAAGGACAGGCGCGGGCCTCTTGGCCTAGCCATTTGTCTGCAGGGAGGGAATGAGAATGAGAATGAAAGGGGTGAAGGAATGAATGAAGTTCCTGGTTCAGCTGGCTCTTCGATTCCATCTAGATTTGAACTTTGTTCAGGCACCTTTAAAAGTCTATTGTGCATCAGAAAGAAAAATCTTACTTTCTCTGTCAAATATTTATCATTTCAGAAGGGCAGCCCCCCCAGTGTAGGGCAGTGGTAGCAATAGGGTAGGCGGCACCGCAGAGCAGATGAGTGCTCGGCCTCTGTCGTGAGCTTGACCTCTCCGCCCTCAGTTGTCTCATCTGTGACATTAGTCTCTGCCTTCTCGGAATGTTCAGGTTGAAGTGGTTAGAGCATAGAAAACATTGAGCACACTGCCTGGCATCTACTCACTTGTCCCTGTCTCCATTGTTATCCTCATAGGGCCTACAGCTGAAACATCATTTCAAATGTTTTTAAAAATCATCTTTGGGGTGATTTTATAGTTTTATGATTTACATCTAAGTCCATGGTGCATTATGAGTTAATTAATTTTTGTAAGAGGTATGAGGTTAGTTTGAGGTTCACTTTTTGCCTGTGAAACAAATGGCTATTGGTTTTTTTCAGCTTTGTCAAAACTCAGTTGAGCATATTTGTGTGAATCTTGGATGAATTTAGTATTCCCAAAACAAAGGCCTATTTTACCGAGGGCTATTTTAGTTCCTAATCTTCTGGTCTTCATTGTAACTTTGAAGTTACTACGTTAGGGAGGACTACTTTAATTTCTATCTTCTGGTCTTCATTGTAACTTCAGAATTATACAGATCTAGGTTCTAAAGCAGCTCTTTCACTTACTCTGTGTGTAAAATTATACCTAAGTTATTTAACCTAAGCCTCAGTTTCCTCACTTGTAAAATGGAATAGCAATAATATCTTTCTCGGTGGGTTACCTGATTAGGCATGTAAGGGGATTAGCTTGTAAGGGGATTTAGAAAGCCTCACGCTAATGGTAGTAGTGGTAGTAAGACTTGGTTTCTCTGTGCTTGGCTATCCTAATCCACACTCATGCCCTTTGCCTTCCCCAAACCTTAGCTTTTTTTAGCCTTTTCATGTAGCTTCATTATGAGCACATGAGTGATTCCAACTTAAGCTCCTGTGCTGTGCTTTGCTTAGATGGAAATTTTGAGTAGGAACATTTCTATTTCAGAATATATGAGCGATCCATGTCTTACCAGCTTTAATTACAGCGTCTCTCCACCACCACCATTTGGCTGCATTTCCTGTTTTTCCCTGTTCTTTTTTTTTTCTCTTTTTTTAATATATCTTTATTGATTTCAGAGAGAGGAAGGGAGAGGGAGAGACAGAGATAGAAACATCAATGATGAGAGAGTCATTGATCGAGCCCGCAACCCGGGCATATGCCCTGACCGGGAATCGAGCCCCGATCGCCTGGATCCTAGGTCGACGCTCAACCGCTGAGCCACGCCCTGCCGGGCATCCCTGTTCTTTTATATGTTATTCCTTCTACCTGGGGTATCCTTTCCACTTGTCAAGCTGCCGGACATCTTTTAAGACCACACTCCACTTTGAAGCCTTCCTTGATTTCTCCCATAGGAAGTTGCTCCTTTCCTTTTGTTTTCTAAAGCTAGTGTCGTGTTCCCAGCACAGTGGCATACAGAGTTTGGGCAGTAGCAGGAGTCTTTTTCTTACAAAAACATATTTTTAAATACATAAATAAAATATATCCATATGTCTTAAATGATAAAAGCTGGATAATATAATTATAATAATTATATAATAATTATAATGTACTAGAATATGACTAGAATGAAACATGCCAACTACCATGATTGCAGAATGGGACTGTGAGTAACTTTTTTTCACCTCCTTTACACTTTTCTGTACTTGTACATTTTCATAGTCAGCATATATTAATTTTAAATTGATTTTTATGTTGTTTAATGTGTCTTGCAATTTGTTACTAATTCAGAAATACTTTCCCCTTGTTTTGAAGTGATAAGATTCTATTTTTCCATTTGTTAACGAGAGGAAGGAAGAGAGGAAAAGGAGACTAACATTTATTGAGTGTCCAGTTCATGCCAGATCCTGTGCTTTGTATGTTTATCCTATTTCCAAAAACATGGCTGTTACATAGGTCTTACTATCCTTAAGCACAGATGATGAAATAGCTGTAAATGTATTAACATTTGGGTCCAGCTCTTTCTGATAGGAAAGCTCATGCTGTTTTCACTAGTGTAACTTATATACTTACAGGGAAAGGAGAGTTAGTACCAGTCTTTTCATAGTGGCATCTCAGGCTGGTCTAAACCTGTTTATTAACAATGATAATTGGCCAAGGGGAGGAAATATTTCTGAAAATAAGCTCATTGATGGAATATAAGAAACAATATTTCTGTGAACAAAAGTGAAGAAAACTTTAGTAGCTGGAGCAATCAAGTTCAGCATTACAAATATCTTTACCGTCATCTCTGAATCTGTACAATTTTTCACGTTCGTCAGACACTAACACCATGCTCTGTGTGTGGGCAGAAAACATCAAGAGCCTGAAGACTCTAACTACAAGTATATGGCTTATGTTTACAATTTGGATTAAATTTCTACTTGCTTTGTGTGCTGACTCTTCTGGATATAACTTAATTTCTTTCACAGATTTGAACCAGCAGGTCAGGCAGATTAGGATGGCTGCTTTAGATGGTGGGTAATTCCATACAAGGGAACTCTCATGACTCTAGGGGATGGAAATTGTGGAATGTTGGTCCTCTTGGTTTCTTATGATGGCCTGATCATACAGCTGCTTGTCAACATGTTTTATAAATGTGATCTGTCATTTTAGCTATGGTTTAACAAACATATTATTCAACAGCTGTGGTATTTTAGAAGGGATCCATCACTTCTCGGTCTTTTGGCTAAGACTAAGTGTAGAAGAGAACCATGATTCATGAAAGGGATGTAAAGAAGAAGAGATAATGAAAGATATCCTTTTTAGTCTCCTGGCCATTTATGGACTCGGCGTGTATAGAGAATTAGGCCATAGCCAGACTCAGAGGTGAATCATCCATTTCTTCATCAGCAGGTATAATGTCTGGATTTAGAGATCTTAGAGGTAAAGAATTTTTGTTTGATTCCATTCCTGAGATACAAATTCTGTATTTCTTACTTTTATCGTATTCATACCATAACTGATTAGCTTCTCTCTACCAAGAGGTCCAGTTTACCATATAAGAATATGGATTGCCTGTTGATCTTTGAGAAATCCAGATTATGTCCCACTGACCCTCAAACATAAGATCATAGATAAGAAATTATAGTAGCTGAGAGTAATACGTAGTGCTTGCAGTATGCCAGGCTTTATGTACTTTATCTCATCTAATAGCTAACTTTTACTGTGTGCCAGCAACTGTTCTCAAAGCTTTACATGTATTAACCTGCTTAGTCCTCACAGCTCATCTGTGAAATAAGTACTTTTACCATCCCCATTTACAGATGAAGAGACTAAGCACAGAGAAGTGAAACGACTTGCCCAGGATGACACATAGGTGAAAGGCAGTCAGGATTCAAACCCAAAAAAGTGGTCACAGAACCCATGCTCTTAATCACTCTGCTGGTGGTTCTCTGTGGTGTGTGTCCAGATCACCTGAAGGGCTTGTAAAAACAAAGATTGCTTGCCTTGGCTGGTGTGGCTCAGTTGGTTGGGCGTCATCCCATGCACCAAAAGGTTGCCAGTTCAATTCCCCATCAGGGCACGTGTCCTTGTTGCAGGCCCACTGGGGGCATGCAGGAGGCAAGCCTCTCTCACATCTATGTTTTTCTCTCCCCTTCTCCCTTCCTCTCTTTGTAAAAATCAGTAAAAATATTTAAACAAACAAAAACACAGGTTGCTGGGCCCAACCCCAGAGTGTGTGGTTCCAGTAGATCTGGGGTAAGGCTTGATTTTTTTTTTATTTTTAACAAGTTCCCAGGTGATGCTATGCTGTTGGTCCAGGTACCACACTTTGAGAATGACTGTGCTGTACTATGCTGCCTCTCCTGGGGCTGGTAATTCAGTGCAAGCAGCTAAGGACCAGGATAATGGTCTGATCCTATCAGGGGCAGGTGCCTGTGTTTGGAGCCAACTGTGACTTTGGACCGAGCCCCTCTAGTAAATCTCTAGGACAGCAAATTTTAGACTTGTCTTGACAAGACAGAAGCATGTGCCATTATAGCCATACTATGGACATGGTGATAAAGATGCCAATTCCTGGTAAAATGGAGGTTTGTTTCCATAGATTCTATGCTGAATGTAACGCGCGCGCGCACACACACACACACACACACACAGCAATAAAAAAAAAGGTTTGACCATTAGTACATATTTTACTTCCCCTCCTTTGACCCAATGGCTTTTTAAAAAATCTATTTTTTTTCTTGATTTCCTCAGTATTTTCCTATTTTATATAAAAATAATCTTGCCTTGGCCATTGTGGCTCCATTGGTTGGAGTGTCATCCTGTACACCAAAAGGTTGTGGGTTCAATCCCTGGTTGGGGCATATGTGGGAAGCAACCGCTCTATGTTCTCTCTTACATCAATGTTTCTTTTCTCTCTCTGTCTCTGTCCCCGCCTTCCCTAAAAATTGATTTAAAAAATAAATTTAAAAAAACCTTTACAAAGAAAAGAGAAATGACAAATGGAGAAGGTTAAAAAAAGAAAGAAAGGTGGAGTTTTTGGAGTTGTCTCCCATTTCCCTTGGCCAATTAAAGAAAGGGGACAGAGACAGATTACTGAAGCCAGAAAAGCTGTAGACTTTGACTGTTCCAGGATGCCTGCTGTTTTGCTTCCTGGGGAAAAGAAGAGAAACTAAAGGAACCTAACCGATGTGATGAGGCAGGAATTCTAAATTTGTGACACTTCGCAAGCTGTTTGTGTGCACTAGGTTTGAACCCAGCTTCAAGTCAACGTAAAAGTAGTTGGAAACTGGCATGTCAGCCGCTCTAGACAATCTGCACATTAACTTTCACTTTCAAGACTTTTCCTAGCTTGTCTTTGCAGGGTGTGAAAGCTAGGTGGTGGTGGTCCAGTTTTACAAAGGCCGGCTGTGCTCGTGTGTACCTGTATTGTTATCACAAAGGCATCAGACTTTGATAAAATCCTTCTGAGCTGGACTCAGTCTTCACTGTTGAATGAACTGGTGTCAGGGAGTTCTCTTTTGGCTTTCTTAAAGGTCACTCTTTGCTCACTTTTTAAGTTCATTTTTTCAGGCTTCATGTGGTAAGCTGGTTATGCCAAAGTAAAGAGCTAGATCAAAGACATTTCTTGTTAATAAAGCTAAGGATCAATTTGTCTTTTCAGATCCAGATTGCTAGTAAAGGACCAAGGAGTCTCCGTCTACATAACTAGCTGGCTCCCAGAATCCTAAGTTGCCTTCTAGAACAGTGCTCTGAACTTTACCTTTTGAAAGGTTTGCTTTCATATCCAGCTTTGTGTTCCATAAAGCTTGCCCCTAGAGTCTCTGCCAGATGTACTGAGAAAAATCCAACTTTGTCCTTATTTTCTCCTACTGGGGATCATTCCATCAATCATGAAGTGGGTACGAGAGTGGAGACAGCAGCAGTCTGGTTCACATTCTGTATCCATTGTCACATCCAACTGGCTGGGATCTCCCTGTACTTTTTAAGGACAGGCATGTCAGCTCTTAGCTTTTTGACCTGATACCTCAGGGTATTCTTCCCAAATTTATGTTATTGTCACAGAGTATTTCATAAAGTCAAAGTAGTTAGCCAAATTATCCCCCCAGACTTCTTCCAGTCAGCACTATTGCTTCCTTTCCCTTTTCTGTATCTCCACTTATTGACTGAATAATCGGAAAGCTCCCCTCTCAATTGCTTGTAATTATATATTTCACATCATATATCTTATTTGAAGCCTACTCATCTTCTTAATCTCTTTTGATTCTCGCTTTTTTCTTTTTGGCGTCTATTCTGTTTGAGCCACCTTATTTTAATTTGTTATCCCACCTCCACTTTCTGCTTTTCTATAAAGATGTGTATAAACAATAGACAAGAGATTTACTTTTTAGGTGCCAACTGATATACAGTCTCCTTCTTATTTAGGTTCTTAGTTCAGGGCACATCTTTGTCGGATCCAAACCCGTCATTCCTCATGGGAAATGAAACTCACAAGAGTCAAGCTATTGACTCAATCTTATTTCCTCTAGTTAATAATTAAATTACCACAGAGGAGCAGTTCTTAGGATTACTAATTCGTGATTTATGGTTCTGGTCCTCGTGATTATAATTCTGTGTATGATTTAATGTGCAATGAAGGAGCTCATGCACTGGGAAAGGAAGGGAAGAGATAGAAATAAATTAGATGCTGAATATATAAACTTGTAATTGAGATGTCAGTTTCAGGCCAAAATCTTAACAGATTAGCAAACCAATGATTTGACAGCCCGTAGAGAAGGAAAAGGGAATCACTTACGCCCAGCATTGATTCATGAAAACAATAAATCATGCCAGACTAACCCTCATTTCCCTTCATGGTGGAATTACTTTATTTATTTTTTATTGAGTACTCATGATATATATTATAAGAAGTTTTTTATTGAATTTATTGGGGTGACATTGGTTAATAAAATTATATAGGTTTCAGGTGTACAGTTCTATAGTATGTCATCTGTTTATTGTATCCTGTGTTCACCACCCAAGTCATCTCTTTCAATCACCGTTTATCACCCCTGTACCCTCTCCTGCCTCTTCCTACCCCCCCTTTCCCTCTGGTAATCACCATACTGTTTTCTGTGTGAGAATTACTTTAGTAAAAGATCAGGGGACTAAAAAAGAATGACTACAACTGGACTTTGGCAAGGCATAGTGAAATCACATGAGCATGGAAGAGAAATGATAATGCTATCATTAGGAATATTTGGTGACTAAGTGGGCAGCTAGACCCAAACAATGAATCAATGTAAGTTTAAGAATGAAGTCTCGGCACCTGCGTGCGTCTCGGTCGTGGAGTGGCCTCCCGCTGACTCCTCCGCAAATGGGCTCCGTGGCCTAGCGCCCCTGTTCCCGCCACCCGTGATCGCGCGCCGAGGCCCACGGGGGGTCGCCGCTGAGGTTTCCACCAGTCCGCAAGCAAGAGCATGGCAGCCATCCCCTCCAGCGGCTCGCTCGTGGCCACCCACTACTACTACCGGCGCCGCCTGGGTTCCACTTCCAGTAGCAGCTCCTGTGGAAATGCTGAGTACCCTGGGGAAGCCATTTCCCACCACCCTGGTCTCCCCAAGGCCGATCCGGGTCACTGGTGGGCAAGCTTCTTTTTTGGGAAGTCCACTCTCCCATTCATGGCCACAGTGTTGGAGTCCCCAGAGCACTGGGAATCTCCCCAGGCCTCCGGCAGCATGATCACCTATGACCTGGCTCGGGAAGCAGCCTGGCAGCCAGCCCAGCAAAGCCAACACCAGGTCCCCATCCTGAGTGCCCACCACCAGCCACCAGACTTCTAGAGGTGCTAGGCTCTTTTGAGCCCCTCCCCCTCTATCTTCTTCCCCCCTCCTTACCCCACCCCATAGACTAGGCAGGCTGCAGCAAGCAGAAGCAGTGGGTTCTTTTATATCAAAACAGCAAAACACCAAAAGGAAGTTGAGAGAGCCCTGTGCTTTACTAACCAAGCCACACTCAAGCCTTCCGGACACCCTGTAACCGTGTGCCTTGCACCAAGTGGAAAATAAATGATAAGCAGCCAGCAAAAAAAAACCCCACAAAGAATGAAGTCTTTGGGGCTCTGTCATTGGCTCACTAGTTCACCATTTTTATCAGTGACTTCATTTATCCTTTTATATTTATCTAAGTGCCTACCAACTATATTCTAGGCACTTATATATCCAGAAGACATACTAATCCTGTTTTCAAATGACATGAAGTAGGATGGGATACTGACTATCTTGGATGATGGTCAGGATTCACAATGATTTAAGCAGGCTAGAATGGTGAGTCTAATTCGTGGATTTAGTCAGGAAAACATAAAGCTGCCACGTGGTTTCCAGCATTCAAGTGTGAAGACTTAGGATTTAGGTTGACTGTAAGTGTACGAGAAGGTAACAGAATAAACTGCCAGAAACCAGTATGGCATGTGGGACGTTTTTCATGACATGTTGCCAGATGAGAAAAGCAGACTACAGCAGATAGTACAGAAAACTCTGTTTGTGTGAGGGGGATACACACAGAGGAAGTGCACACACCAGAATGTGGGCAAGGTGGGTATGGGAGCCGCCTTTGGTTGTTGGGTGACAGAAAGGTAACTTTTGGTTTTCACCTTTCTGTCTTTTTGTAATTCTCAGGTTATGGTATTGAGGATATATTGTTTTTGCTCCTTAAAAAAAAATTTACTTCTGTATTGTTTCATTTTGAAAAGGTGAAAGGGGATGCAGCCACTACCGATGACTTAGGCTTTTGTTTGCAGAATTGGAGGTGGGAGGAGGACTCCAGAGCACACATCCTCTGCCTGCCAGCTGCCCCTCCCTGGCGGTCATATGTCCCCACCAGGGCCAGCACCCTGCCTGTGATGAGGGCATTCTTGAGCTTGAGAAGTAATAGCCCTGCTCACACCGGTGCCTTAAGTGTCCTTGTGTGTTTCCCCAGAGGCTTGGAGTCAGTTTCTGTGGGAAGAATGTCAGTAACAGCAGCTCACACTTACTGAGCATTTATCATGTGTGCCAGATGCTGTGCTGAATGCTTTACATGGGTCACCACTTAATTCTTGGGCCAGCCATATAAGAGGTAGGATTGACTTTTATTCCCATTTCACAGCTGAGGAAACCAAGGCACAGAGAGGTTATGTTACTTTAAGTTGTAGAGCCAGGATTTGAACCTAGCAGTCTTGTTCTAGAGCCCAGCTCCTGGTCACTGAGTTGAGCTGCCTCCTGTTCAGAGAGTCATCCAGTTGAGAACCTGTGGTGCAGATCCAGGGGCCTCTGCTCTTCTTCCAGAATTCTGTCACTAACCTAGCTTTTGCACTGGTTTTGATTTCTTTCCAGTATCCAAAACCTTTTATTTCTTTTTGCCTCTTTCTTGGATTATTTCTTTAATCCTCTCCCAAGAGCCTTTCATCCTCTCAAATAAACAAAATATTTAAAGGTTTTAAGCCTATTCGCCCTGTTCTCAAGCAGAAAGATCAGCTTCCATTTATAATTTCACATAGTTCTGTGCTTTTGACCCAGCATATAGGTCATCAGAAGTTCACAGGTTTTCCAGATAATTTCTGAGCTTTTCTCTATCATTAACACTGCCTCTTTTGTACTTCAACTCTTCCTGCGAAAGAGCCATCTCAATATAATTCCACAGCTTCAAAACAGAAAATTTAAAAGTATATAGTCATATTTCAAGGAGCAGACTCAAAGGTAAAAAAGAAATTTTAGTCTTTGGCACCTGTATTTTCAGAGATCATTTTAAAATCACATTCCAACATCAAAATTCTCTTAGGAATCAAGGCACCTCTCACCATGAGCACAAAATCTCTTGGCAGGTCCACCTAACTCATTCCACTGAAATAATTTTAGGTGCAGATTTTATTTGGCTAGCTATCCCTATTCCCAGTCACCAGTTACCAACAGCAAGCCTTAAGACTTGTTATTGGTGGTTTTACTATTATTTATTAATAACCTCCAGACCAAGCAGATATACCCCCCAAAGCCAAGGGAGGTCTCCACTACATTGTGTAATGCCTCTGTGATTATGTAGTTTCCTTACTCTCGCTAGCTCTGCTTTGTACTGCTCATGGGAGCCCTTCTGTCATCTAGGATGTTTAGCATTTACAGCACCTTTGCAGCACCTACTATGTTCCACGACTGCTTTGTGTGAGATTGAGAATATAGACGAATAAATGTAGCCTCTGCTGCCCTTAAATATCTGTGCATTCCATAAAGTGCCTTGGAAATGGTGGATATTCTTTCTAGTGGTCAAATAGTAAATTCTCTCAGAAAGCACTTCCTTCATGGCCTTATGGTGTTTTCCCTTAGAAGTACCATTGGCATTTTGAGCAGCACATATTTTTCCTAGGACAGGGCTCTTCCTTGCATTTCTAGATGTGTAGCACCCTTAACCTCCATCTATTAAATGTCAGTAACGCCTCCCCACTCCATTAGCATGACCATTGAAAGCACCCCCACACACTCCCAAGGGCCCAAGAGGGGTAGGAGTCCCTCTACATGGTAGCTCAGGTTTTGCTGGGATTGGGTGGAGGAGGCTAGGGAAATGGACCACAGACTCATACTCTGTGTACAGCTGTTACATTCCTTTGCTTCACCCCTACCCCACACTCTGTGACATCACATCATTGTCAGGAAGTCTTGACCCTGAAAGCATTTCTTTATGGAGAGTGCAGCAGCCTGCTGAGCAAATTTTGCTTGCTCAAGACCAGTGGTGCGTTTTACATACTGCTTCCAAGTTCCTTAGAACCAACATCCATTTGATGGACCAGATGTTAAAGCAAAGGGAGAAGCGTAGCCCTTCAGTGTGTATTGGCTAGAGGTTAGGGGTGTTCTCCAGGAAGGCAGTTACGGCGAGAAACACTGAGTCCTGCAGTGCCACAGTGTGACATAGAAAGCAAGATGAAGTTCTGAGTGACTAGGCTGACGAGAGTGTGGTAGTCAGAAAAACTCCCCATAGTGTTGCCTGTTAGCTACACGTATAGTAAAGGGGCAATACAGTGCCGTTCCCTTTGAACCTTTGAATTTGAATCAAGTGTTAAACGTTCCCACAGTTAACTTACTTGTCCCTACATGCTTCATTCTAGAAACGATATAAAACTATTAGAAGTTACTTATAGGGAATATATACAATATTACACTTTAGTATTAAGCAAAGAATAAATAGAATGATAGAAAAGAAAACAAATTTAGAAGAGTAATTGAATGCATCTCAGAATTTCGGTGGGAGTAGAAAAATGTATGACCAGTAAATTAGAATGAATTGAGGTTCAAGAAAGTGGGATGGAATTTTGAGTAGAAAAGGAAACAATTTAGATGCCATAGAGGAATGTGTAGATACATACTCTCAGGCAAAGCCCCAGTGAGTGTGCACCTGGCCTCCTCTGTGTCAGTCGTTATAGCCCATGCACACTGCAGACCCCAAAGGCTTGTGCTTCAATTGTGAGATACCATGGTTGAGTAACACCCACTGTAATTCAAAGCCAGTGTGTTTCTCGTGGACTTACCACATTGCCTTGCACAGCTGAGCACTCCTGCCCCCACCCAGTTTTGCACTATAAAAATTCCTGCTGCTTTGCTAAAAGCCTCTACTCACTTGAAAAACTTCCTTTTGTGATTTGGAGACTGGGTTTATGTTACTGATGAGATTAAAAACAGCTTTCACTGTAAAAGTTTATGATGCTGCAGTCTGTTCAATATGTGTGCAGTTGGATGAATAAACCCCCTCTTATCCAAAGTTCGTTATTTGATCTCCTCTTGCTGACTGTCACTCCCCTTATATCCGCGAACTGCTTTGCATACACACACCTGAGAATCTGTCCGTTTGTCTCCGAATAAGGGGACCTAGTTACAGACACTGATGTCTGATAGATAATGAGAAGACATTAAAGTAAATATCTCTTAGGTATATTTGTTATTAGAGCAGGTTTTAGAAATAAAACCAATCTAGCTAGCCAGTGAGATGAATTCTGATGTAAGCTACGTGGTTACATACATCCTTTCATATCTAATCCCTGAGTCTAGATTGCTACTCGTGGCTGGAAACTTGCAAGCCAGGAGTGGAAGCAGAGGAGCGATTGATGAGTTTTCTGACCATTGGTCCAGTTATCATAAATAATAATCTGATTCCGGATTCAAATACCTGCCTCAATTTGCATGGAAATCTCAAGGTTATTCAGCCAGGCAGTTCCTGCTATTTCCTGTGTCTTCCCCTGTGTTCATTTGCTCATTGGATCAGCCCCACTCTGCCTTGAACCTGCTCCTCACTTACACCTGGATTCCTTTCTCCTTTGCCCCTCCTTGCTCTCAGAGCTCACCTTGTTTCCCTAGCCATGCAGTCACTTCTTGCGAGGGTTCTCAGTATGCTCCCCTGTTCCCTCCCTAATGAAAGTTAACAGGTTCTCTGGCCCCTCCCTCTTTCCCTAACCCTGAAACTCCTGTTTGACTCTCGCTCAGCACTTCACCATGTGAATGATGTTAACATTGTATTCACATGTTTAAGAGCACATTTGTGTTCAGCCATTGGTGGCCACGTTTCTTCATGCCTCCGGCAGCCCCCAAGGAAAGAGCATGTCTTTTTTACGGTATAACAGTTCACAGATTGAGGCTTTTCAAGAGGGATTACTGAAGATCAAATGTCACTCTCGAAAAAATTATTAAATAAGCTCTGAGGTTTTGGGTCCTGTTCTCCAAGAAGATCAGCTGAAAGTATGTAATTGTGCAACTGACCTGTGGGAGCCAGACTGTGGCAGGAGATGACCAAGGGATGTGACACATAAGAAGTGAGATTATGTGAATAGAAAACCTTTCATTCACGGACTTCGGAATATATCACACAGACTTTCTCTTCACTAGGTATTTGGAAATATCTTTGAGAGAGGCAGGGAAACCAAAGCAGAGACCTGAAATGACCAAGATATGAGTGAGGGAGGTCAAGAAAGAAGTGTGGGCTCAGCCAACATTCCGCTTTGCTCCTTCCCATAGGTCTGTGTCGGGGCCATTAGGACCCCGGCTGTGATAACCAGGCAGCCTGCAGGTTAGGGTGGGGGAAGGTCTGCATAACCTCACCCCAGTGTTGCTGCATCTCTGCTATTGAAATGATCATTAATACCAAAGGATATTTACAAAGGAAAGAGGAACATGATGCTTTAAATCACTGGCATATTTCTTTCAAATTAGGCGCTTTCGTTTCTGTAAGCTGTAAGCTCCATTAACCAGGGTTTGGGGTAAGGTTGTTCACTCTGAGAATTTTAATGTTTCTTCTATGTACAATTTTCTGGTCACTGTGCCTTAAAAAGGAAAAAAAAAAAAATTCAGGATAATGAAAGAAGGTTTGGAAAATAACAAAAAGTGTTAAGGAGATGGAAGGACTGCTAATAAGACTGTTCTAAAATATATGGGGACCTTTTTAAAAAAAAATGTGGTAAAATATACATAACATAAAATTTACCATTCTTTTTAAAAAAATTTTATTGAATTTATTGGGGTGACATTGGTTCATAAAATTATATAGGTTTCAGGTGTACAATTCTATAATACATCATCTGTATATTGTATTCTGCGCTCACCACCCAAAGTCAAGTCTCCTTCCATCACCATTTACCCCCCCTTACCCTCTTCTACTTCCTCCTGCCCCTTTCCCTCTGATAATCACCATGCTGTTGTCTGTGTTATGAGGGGTTTTGTTTGTTTGTTTGCTTAATCCCTTCACTTTTTTTATCCAAACCCTCAACCCCCTTCCCCTCTGACAGCTCTCAGTCTGTTCTCTGTATCTATGAGTTTGTTTCTGTTTTGTTAGTTTATTTTATTCATTAGATTCCACATATGAGTGAAATCACGTGGTATTTGTCTTTCTCGGACTGGCTTATTTCACTTAGCATATACTCTCCAGGTCCTTCCATGCTGTCACAAAGGTAAGATTCCTTCTTTTTTTATAGCCAAGTAGTATTCCTTTATGTAAATGCACCACAGCTTTTTTATCCACTTATCTACTGATGGGCACTTGGGTTGCTTCCAAATCTTGGCTATTGTAAATAACTCTGCAGTGAACATAGGGGTGCATGTATTCTTTCAAATTAATATTTCAGGTTTCTTCACATATATTCCCAGAAGTGGAATCGCTGGGTCATAAAGCAGTTCCATTTCTAGTTTTTGAGATAACGCCATGCTGCTTTCTACAATGGCTGCGCCAAACAGCATTCCCACCAATAGTGCATGAGGCTTCCCTTTTCTCTACATCCTTGTCAACACTGTTTGTTGATTTATTGATGTTAGTGATTCTGACAAGTGTGAGGTGATATCCATTGTGGTTTTAATTTGCATTTCTCTGATTAGTGACTTTGAGCATCTTTACACGTGTCTATTGGCCATCTGTATGTCATCCTCTTTGGCGAAATGTCTATTAAGGTCCTTTGCCCATTTTTTAATTGGATTGTTTGGCTTTTTTGGTGTTGAATTGTATATATTTTTTATAAGTTTTGGATATTAACCCCTTATCGGATATATCATTGGCAAATATGTTTTCACATTTATTACATTGTCTTTTCATTTTGTTAATGGTTTCCTTTGCTGTGCAAAAACTTTTTAGTTTGATGTAGTCCCATTTGTTTCTTTTTTCTTTAGTTTCCCTTGCCCTGGGAAATATATCAGAAAAAATATTGCTACGAGAAATGTCTGAGATTTTACTGCCTTTGTTTTCTTCTAGGATTTTTATGGGTTTGAGTCTAACATTTAAGTCTTTAATCCATTTTGAGTTTATTCTTGTGTATGGTGTAGGAAGGTGGTCTAATTTCTTTTCTTTTTTTTTTTTGCACATATCTGCCCAATTTCCCCAGCACCTTTTATTGAATAGACTATCTTTATCCCATTTCATATTTTGCCTCCTTTGTCAAATATTAATTTACCATACAGGCATGGGTTTATTTCTGGGCTCTCTATTCTCTTCCATTGATCTATATGTCTGTTTTTATGCCAGTACCATGCTGTTTTGATTACTATGGCCTTGTAGTATAGTTTGATATCAGGTAGCATGAGTCCTCCAACTTTATTCTTCTTTCCCAAGGTCACTGTGCTGGTGCTGGGTCTGAGGCCACTCAGCTAATGTCCTAGGGTATACCAAGTCTAGCTGCCACCCACTGGGTACTCACACACCTTTGTGGTGGGGTGGGGTCTCTCTCAGGGTTGGTCAGGGTTAGGCCAGCAGAGTTTATCAGGCCCAACAGACCACGATTTGGCCGTGTAAATGGAGGGCTCGGCACTGCTCGGGCATGCGAGGGAAAAATGGCCCCATCCTAGAGCAACACAACTCAGTCTGTCTCAGATTTTGCCCCAACCTCAGCAGAGTGGATCCACCAAGAGTTGGGAGGGTAGGAACACCCAGGAGCCCAGACAGTAGAGCTGGCAGATCTCCTGTGAATGGGAGGCACCAGTCAGGTTCACAACTGAGTCACTGGCCCCCCTGTGTCTGCCCAGACCTATACACCGTGGCCCAGGCAGCTGACTCCTCAGCAGTGTGCAAGCTCCCCACTTTGGGATGACAGGGAGTCCAGAGGGTGAAGCTATTGCTTTTACCCAGGCTGATACAGAATGTACAGGAGTGATCTACCCAAGAAAGATGGAGGCTACGGTGTGGGAGAGTGACTCAGCACAGGTATCCTGGTGGCAGTCCCTTCACCTCTCTCCCCAGAGCCACAAACCCCAGTGTCTCCTCACATAACTCTAGTCTGCTCCTCCCACCCTCCATGGGAGCCCTGGGTGAGTGGCTATGAAAGAGATTTTGTGCATTAGCCCTTTAAAAGGGTGCCTGTGTCTCTAGCAGACTCCCGTCTCTCCCTGGGGGACAGAATCCCCGCTAATTTTCACAGCCAGATGTTCCTGGCTCTGGTGCTCTGGGCTGGTGCTCATGCTCCTCTGGGGGAACCTGTGCAGCTGTGAATTGCCTCCAAAACCTCAGCTGCTGCCTGTGGGAGCAGGGCCAGCCCTTTCCGCATCTCTGCTCCTCCTACCAGTCTTGATGTAGCTTCCTCTGTAAATCCTTGGTTATAAGATTTTCTTCAGCTAGTCTTCAGTTGGTTATCCTGGTTGTTTTCTCTATATTTTAGTTGTAATTCTAGTTTGTTCCTGGGAGGAGGTAAGCGTGATATCCACCTACTCCATTGCCACCTTGGATCTCCCAAAATTGACCCTTAAGTCTACAGTTCAGTAGCATGTAGTGCATTTACAGCAGTGTGCACCACTACCATCTATCCCCAGGATCTCATCATCCCAAACTGAAACTCGGTGTCCATTGGACAGTAAGTCCTCTCCCCAGCCCCAGGCAACCAGCATTCTACTTTCTATATCTCAGTTTGGCTGTAAGTCAAGTAAGTGAATAAGTAAATATGAGGTAAGTTGCTTACCTCATGTAAGTGAAATCATACAGTACTTCTCCTTTTGTGACTGACTTGTTTAACTTAGCATGTCTTCAGAGTTCATCCGCATTGTAACATGTATCAGAAATTCCTTCCCTTTTAAGGCTGAATAATATTCCATTGTATGTATATATCACATTTTGTTTATCCATTCATCTGTGGATGGACAGTTGGGTTGTTTTCACCTTTTGGCTACTGTGAATAATGCCCTAATGTACAAGTATCTGAGTCACTACTTTCAGTTCTGTTGTATATGTGTCTAGAAGTGGAACTCTTGGTATTTTGGCTTTTAGTTTCTTGAGGAACCACCAGAGTGTTTTCCACAGCAGGCACTCTATTTTAGATTCCCACCAGCTAAGCACGAGAATTCCAGTTTGCTGGCACTCTTCATTTTCCATTTGTTTTGTTTTGTTTTTAATAATAGCCATCCTCATGAGTGTTATGTGGTACAAATGGGGATTTTTCCACCTGGAAGAGGTGGACTGAGAGGGGAGGGGATATGTAAGGACCTGTAGTTGTGAAGACTTTGACTCAGATGTACACAGACAAGGCACCAGAATCTAAAATTTTTTAATTTGGGCAAGCAAGATAGTATTAACACATAGCATAGCATAGGAACTAAACAGTCCAAAAGGCCACGGGCCCTTTACCTTCCTCCGCCTGTTCAGGCTAAATGTCAGCCTGGCTGAAGAAGACCCTATGAGGCAAGTTTAGAATAATGACAAAAGTATCTTCTCACACCAGTTATTTCAGCCCATGATGAGAATATAAGCTGAAATATATGTAAACCCTTGTTTAAGAGATTCAGATAGTTCACAGTTGGGTGGTTTAAAGAAACAAGAATTCTGTATTATTCACCCCAATGCTTTTGAAGTCGATGTTAGAGAAGATGATTGTGCCTCCATTCCTACCTTAAAATAACCTACTGTCCTGCATTTGAAGCTCTCTGGGCTCCTCTTAGATCTTAGAGGTCCTCGTGGTGGTCACAGGGAATTGAAATTGCTATTTTAATTATTTCACATTCAATAGATATTTATTGAGCATTGGCCATGTGCCAGGCCTGATAAGAGCTACGACTAGAACGGAGAGCAGAGCAGACCGTCTTTGTGTTCTTGGAGCTACAGTTTAGTGGGCGAGTCAGATAATTTATGATACAAATAGATTTGTAATTCAAACTGTGTTTGGTTCTATAAAGGAAAACACCTGAGCTATTTCTCTCCTTCACACAGCCACCCTAAGAAGTTTGCTTTCTTTTCCCTTTAGGAGCCTCCAGACAGGCGGCTTTGCCTGGGAGGGGGAGGTAGAAAACAACGCGTATAGCAAGGCCACAGGGGTGGTCCCCCAGCACAAGTATCACCCCACCGCCGGCAGTTACCAACTCCATTTTGCCCTGCAGCAGCTTGAGCAGCAGAAACTTCAGTCCCGGCAACTTCTGGACCAGAGTCGAGCCCGGCACCAGGTAATTCAAGAGAAGACTTCTTCAAGTGCTAATATCTTCCTTCGGTTGGTAAAAATAATAATAATGGCAGTGAGAAAATGTAGGAATACAGTTTACCAGAGGTTTACCAGCACCACCATGGCTTGGATGGTTCTTGGGGAATCTGCTTGCAGGGAAGAAATGTTCTGAAGCCATGGCATCAACTTTGCTGCAGAGTGAGGTCAAACCAGGTTTGACACTCTTTCTTCCATTTGAATGTTTCCCCACAGAAGTCTCTAGTGTAGCAGTTACCCTTCCTGATGTATGATTTTAGTTTAGAAACTTCCCAAAGGGTCTAATTCTCAGATACCTAGAAGCTAGCATTTTTAGGAATTTTTTTCTAAATGTACTCCATCTTTGCCTTCGTAGACTTGGTTTACATAAGCACATGTTAATCCTTCATGACCTATCAAGATTTTCAAGGAATAAATCACTTTCATGTTCTTGTAGGAAATGGTCATAAATTAAGTTGTTGGCCTTCTGGTTTGATAGTTTGTACTCAAAACAGTGTACACAAAAATAGAACAATATACTCAGAAGTCCTTGCTGTCATGGAGCTTATGTTCTAGTGAAATATTAATTCCCTACTAACAGTCTATAAAATGACAGAAACTCTTTTGAGTATATGTGTGAGGGAGCTATCTAAGTATTTTACCCTTGTGTATCAGTATGCCCCAATTATGGAGAAAGGATTACTTCACAAAAAAGTCAAGCCATAAAGAGTTAAATTTTGCTTTATGATTCAGGATTATCATTAGAATCAGTTAACTTGTTCTACATGTTCTATTGGGCTGAATCAGTATTGATTCTATGAGCTTCCCTGATATTTGGTTATATAAAGAAATGTCTTATGTCAGCTTAATCTTTTGTCATTTGTTCTTTCTTATAAAAATGTAGTGTGCATTATTTTGTGCAAAATTAAATTTACTCTAAGGCTAAGGCAGCATTTACCGAAGTTTTTTCTTCTAAATAAAACAATAATCACCATGCTCTCTATCTTTACTTATCTTCAACTGCTGTCCAGGCTCAGACATATTTTATTATTTCAGTATCACTCATCACTGGATCGTCTTTATCTGCGATGGCGCACTCTGTATAGTATATTAATTCATGGTAATTGAGAAATTTCGAGTGCAGGCATTTGCGAAGTAATTCGTTAGGTTGTTTTTACTGGAGAAATATCTAGACTTCTCATCTGAAAAATACGGAATGTAGCATCTCATTTTGATCACCACACTGTCTTTTGTCAGGTATAAATTTTCTTTTTTAGAAAGTCTAAGCCAGTTTGCATTGTCACAATTGCAGATATAAACGTGTATCTTTGATATTTTTTAATCTGTGTAAATTTTTAAAAACTCTTTAAAGTCTGCCATCATTCAAAGTACTTGAGAATGCCAACTGAATCAGATGCTAGATAGTGGAGGTGTCATAGTAGCCTTATTTCTCATATGTGAGTATGACCTATGGCCTACCCTAGCTAGACAGTTGACCCCTTGTAATTTTCAATGCTTCCATACCTCGAAATGGTGGGTGATTTTAAAAAACAAGGAGGTGCTTGCAGCGCATTGAAGTTACAAAGAAGCAGACACAGTTTTGCTGATGTTCACTTTTAGAAACTGCTTCGTTTGTAAGTCCTTCTCATTCTTTTGATTAGCTTCCAGCAACTCACATTCCTTTGAAAATTCAGAGTACTACTATTCTTGTGTGGATTTTTTTTCACTGAGGATTATACTGGTTTATTTTCACTGAACTATGAAGTATATGGAAAATGTGTTTTTTAGAATCTGTCAGAGTATCTGTCTTAGGGAGGACTCAGAACTCCCAAGAAGGGAGTTATCTTGTGTCTCCTGGAGAGGGAACAGAAAATCATTCATCACAATTTTATATTTGTTTATAACATCATTTTGTTTCTTCCCCCGTCCTTCTACCCACAGCTTTATTTAGGTAAAAATGAGGAAGGATAAAGTTCTGGGACTGTGAGGGAGAGCTAAAGAGACTAAATTTTATTAGCTTGAAGAGTTTATAACTAATAAAATAGCAAATAAGATATTAAATGTTCTAACATTAACAATATTTAGTAACTTAGGGCACTTTACTTCAGTGGACAAGAATCACTTCACAAAAGGAGCAAAACCCTACTAGATTATAAGCCTCTGCTTTGAGGTTACCTTATGACTGTGCTAGACCTGACTGTTATAATTACAACTAAACTATTGATTGAAACATGATTTGTATTCTCAATATGCCCTGTATTTCTGTCCTTGGATTAACCTTTAGAATAGAGATAGTTTCTCTGATGAACTTCTTATGCTTTGGATTTATTTTACTTAAGTGTAGGTAAGTAATACCTTCACTTAACTGACATAACCAACAGTTTGGTTAATTGCCTATTTAAGAGCACTGGGTAGAATTGAAAACTGATTTATCTAGCACCCATCCACAAGAGAGACCTCTTAATGGAACAGGACATTAAAGGGGACTTTATATTTTTCATATTGTATTATATATATCATATTGTAGTGTATATCACATTATTGTATATTAATTATGTACATGGGCAGTGCCTTTCATAGTGATCTCCTAAAAATGCTTTGGGAAAGGTCTTGCAGCCTTCCTTGCATTACTTGCAGAGGAAGTTCTCCACCCTTTTCTGCACGTAGATAGCCAGCTTATTGAAGGTATTGATTTCAAGAAGGCTCAATTCAGGATATGAGTTTGGAAATGGACATCTCTAAACATTCATGTGGAGCTGGCTTTGATCTTCATCTCTGTCTAGCATTTCACTCATAAATCTAGAAATTTTTGTGCACTGAATCTACCCCTACTAGTTTAAAACTGGTCCTATAACATGAGCGCAAGAGGAGAAAGTCACAGAGAGCCACTGGCAAAGGTTTCCAGGGACAGAGGTACAAAGACATAGGTGTGATCCAGTCCATTGATAGAGTGTGATAAAAGACAAATTGAAACTATGACCGTTTACACATTGATGGGTAATACCAGCAGTTTTTTGTTGTTTTTTTAAAGGCATTGTTCTAAGTCAGAGCAGAGGGTGGCAAACTTATTCTGTAAATGACCACGTAATAAGTATTTTAGACCTTGCAGGCCAGAGATAGGGTCTCTGTGGCAACTACTCAACTCTGCCATGGTAGAATGAAAACAGCCACAGACAGTATGTAAATGAATGAATGTGGCTGTTTTCTAATAAAACTTTATTTACAAAAGCAGGCAGCAAGCTGGATTTGGCCTGCAAGCCCTAGTTTGTAGACCTCTGGCTCTGAGCCACAGAACCCGTGGAGGGCCTATTGTGTTTACCACTTGCTTCGCAGACCCCATTTATAATTCAGTAGATTTGGGATGGGGCTTACTTATTCAGTTTCTGAGTTCCGAGGTGATATTAAACCTGCTTTCTGGGTATCACACTTTGAGAACCATTGAGCTAGAGGGAAAGAGATTAGAAACGTCTCCTCTTTGTTATTTGTTTTCTGTCCTTTGGAAGGGAGACTGAATATGTTAAAACTTAATGTTGCCCTTATAAAATTTTCGCAATCGTTTTTTATAGGAACTTTGTTTCTATCTGTCTCACCCCAAACTTGACAACCTCCTTGCTCATTCTTATCTCAGGGCACGTTGCGCTCGGCAGCCACTGCTCCCAGGATTCAGGTTTCAGAGTGGACAGGAGATAAGTAATGGGACACATTCCACCCTCTGTGTTAAATACTTAATAAGCATTTACTGTGGTCCAAGCACTATTCCAGGTGCTTCACATATATTAATTCATTTAAAATGAGTGTCGGGATGGCTGGGGAAATTGCAGAGTCCTGCTAGTCTAGGGATGAGAAAATGACTGTTATGTGCTGATGTGTCCCTGTGTGTATCTCCTCTCTAGTTTCCTCCATTGCTTCTCACTTCCTTCTCATACTGGCTTCCTATCCCTGAAGGAGAAGGTTAAAAACTTTTCTTTCAGCTGAGTCTCGGGCCTTTCTTCACCGGTTGACTGCTGGTGACATCAGCACGAGTAGCCCTCCATGCTGGTCTGTGAGGAGGGCTTCCCCAGCAGAGAGGCCCGACTGACCTGATTCTAATTGCCGACATTGAGCTGATGTTATTCTTGGCCCGGGGCAGAGCGATTACTCAGTAGTTTCTGTTAAAGTGATCCTTTGTTAAACTTCTGCTCCCAACCCCCTTCTCCTCCCCTCCCACTCTCTTTTCTGCCTCATCCAGACTGAAAAAAGCCCAAAAAGCAGAAAAATTAAGGACATTTTGATGGCCAAGGCAGAACTGCCCAAAGCTCTTTTAACAACAAAGTTGGAGAGGGAGATTTTAGCTTTTTACTGGTTGCCAAAGCTCTTTACTTTTTAGTAGACTTACTTTTCAACCTAGTAAAGCAACTCAAGGCAGGAGAAAACTGTGCATCCTAAATTCCTCTCATCCTTCCGCTCCCTCTGTTCTTTACCTTCCCCCTCCCACCATGCCCAGTTTTACCAGACTAACCTGGATGCACTAAGGGCCCACAGAGACTAACGTTCCTATAACAAGCAGGGGGTGGGGGGCAGCTCAGTGTTCACATCAAGGAGTCTTTCGGTGTGCTGGTAACATCTTGAGAGCCATATGTAATGAATGAGCTTTTTGCTAATGGGGTGTGTGTGTGTACATGCACACTTGCAGGTGTGGAAAGGATTCCCATATAAACCCAGCCAAGTCTTGTTATTCTGCTCCTAAAAGTTCATTGCATGTGTCTAGAAAAATTCTGCCCCCCTGGTGGAATGAATACTGTTTCTCCAAGGCTTCAGCTGCTGTGTGTTTGTGTTGTGGGGGAGGGGAAAGAAAGAGAAATTCAGCAGGCACCCGGCTTTTCCAGGCAGCCAGCAATAACATGCTGGCTCCTCAGCATGGCACAAAGAGAGCAAGCAAACAGACTCAATGTGCAGGCGGAGTCTTTCTGCGTGTTTCTAAGAGTACTTGAGAGGGAGGTTGCACTGGGGGTATGTACGCATGGGAAAGAGCTTAGGCCTGTGTGCTTCAATTCCTGGGGCAGGTTGACCTCAATGTCATAACCTACTGCTGCTTTGTTTTTTTGGTTTTGTTTGGTTTGGTTTGGGTTGGGTTTTTTGTTTCATTTTGTTTTTCCTTCTGACCTTTATCAGGAACTCATATAACAGTTTCTAAATGATGATGATGATGGTGGTGATGATTAATTTTCCTAGAACCATTTGATTTAGTAGATTTTTGCCAAATCAAACTCTTTTCTTCTTCTTACCTCACACGAACACACTGAAATATGTGAAATAATACGTGTAAAACTACATTTGGTTGTTTAAAATAGGCATGCTGGGCAAGCTTTGGAGTCAGATAATCCTCAGTTTAAATCTTAGCCCTGCCCAGTCTGTGACCTGGGACATGTTATTCAAACTTCTTTGACCCTCAGTTTGCCTGTCTCTAATATGGAGATGATAATATACCTGTGGGTTATCATGAGGATTATAATCCTCAGGACGTTACTGTGTGCGAAGCACTGAACCAGAGTTTTATTTGTATTATTGGATTGAATCCTCACAACTCTCCTCTTACTAGCCCCCTTTTATAGATGAAAAAACAGAGCATCATTCGTGTAACTTTATCAGGGTCACAAAAGTAATAAATGGAAGAGCTGGGATTTGAGCCCAGGTGTGTCAGCCTCTAGCATCCAAGCTCTCAGCTATCAGTGCTATACACTACCTCCCTGACAATATAGTAAGGCTTTCAATAAATAGCTATGTCTATTATTACATAAATTTTAAGCTGCAGTTCATACATTCAACAAGCACTTATTGACACCTATAAAACTGTACTTGAAAAGTTATTCTCAGGTACCTTAATTATGAACTGTTGCAAAAGAAAAGGTTTACTCAAACATCTGTAAACTCAGGCCTGGACATTATTCCAGTTACACAGATTCTTAAAGAAATGTCTTAAAGAAGGTGTTCCCGGGTTTACAGCTCTTAGAAATACTCATACTTTACCCTCCCTTGTGCTTGTATTACTCAGTAATAGGGTCAGGGACTACTGGGTCATGCAATATCCTGAAGTACGTTCTAGAACTTTGGAGATTCAGAGCACTTATGTGGGTTATTAATAACAGGAATTATCCCTTCAGTTATCACTTTGGCCTGTTTAAAAATTTTATTAAATTTATTGCGGTGACATTGATTAATAAAATTATATAGCTTTCGAGTGTACAATTCTATAATATACCATCTGTATATTGCATTGTTTGGCCTTTCAATCCTGTTATCATTACTGGTCTTATTATTTTAATTGTATTTACATGTTAGGTGGTTTAGAGAAGACTACTGGGAAAGATGGCAGGTGTATACCACAGGTGACACCTTTGCATGATTAATATTATGTTTGCTTTTTCAGTACTGTGTAAATCTAATTCTGAATGCATTATTACAATACAGACATCAGCACATTATGCTGATGCATTATTAATAGTAAAAGGAGTCCCCTGGTTTCCACCAGGTTGTTTTCTAAGCTGCTGCTAGAGTCGTGTCCCTTGGAATCTTGGAGGAAGGAAGGTGAGGGCAGGGAAATGGACATATAGTGTCTCCTGAGTACTAGATGTAGTATTATCTTCATTCCACTGATGAGAAAACTGATGCTCACAGAGTTGAAGGAACCTTATGCAAGGCTGCACAGCTAGCTAATTGCAGAGATTGTCAGACCAGGTCGGAGGGCTTCCAAAGCTGTTTCCACTCTGCCACCTTCCCCTTGGCAGAAGTGACTGTTCCTTTGCTTCTTGTTTTACACATTTGTCATCAGTCACTTAGGCATTCCAATTTTATTGCTGCTGCTGCTAAACACTTATATACACAAATATAAAAGAAAAGGACAGAGTAGTGAATCAAAATTCAGAACGTGGTTGTGGGTATATTAAAAGGCAACTCTTCACCTATCAGCTGCTTAGGATCAATCTTGTTTGTTGTATATTTTTGCTACAGCAGCCTGGTGACAAGTTCATTTCCTCCCTCACTCTGTGACCTGTGGTTTGTTTCTCTTTGTCTGTGGGCATATGAGGGACTCAGCAGTAGCTTTGTGAGATGAGGAAAGACCTCATCTTTAAACATGAAGAACCTCATCCACCTGAGATGGATGCAGCCATGGGAAAAAGCTTACTGAGCATATGACAGTAAGGTCTGTGCAACATGCACAGCACAGTAGGTCAACCACGTGAGAGTCTGAGCCAAATAGAACAAATTATACATTTAAAGACAGGCAAGTAAGATACTTATAAACTCTGAATTTAAAGTTGTCAGGGAACTTAGAGATTGCCTTGTCTAATTTCATTTTACTAATCAGGAGAGAGATGTAACACACAAATGTGTTATTAGGGGACCAAAGGCCCTGATATGTAAATAATTCCCTAAAACTACTAGCAAATAAAGAATTTAAAAAGATAATTGAAAATGAGTCTGTAAATTATCTTTTTTTCTTCAATTGAACTCTCAATTTGGGGCCATTGTTGATATTTTGAGGTTACTTTTATAGATATACATACATACATGCATATTTTAACTTTTAAACTAAGTAATGATGATTTGCTTAAAAATTTTTTTCAACCTTTTCTTCTTGGAGTAAGGAAGGTAAGATTTCTGTCTTCTAAATACATCTGATGAAAGTTGGACATATCATTAGGTTTGCTTTAAATTTTTTTGGAAGGGAGATTTTATTTCACTGGATTTGATTTCAAAGGAAGTCAGCATAGCATAAATAAGGATGGCAGTGTAGTGTAGTGGGGCTCTGAAACCAGACTCCATGGGTGTGGATCCCAGCTTGCTACTTAGTAACCGTGTGATCTTGGGCAAATTATGGAACCTTTTATGCCTTGGTTTTTTTATTCTGTGTGTGGAGATGATGATGGGACCTACCTCAAATGCTTGGGAGGTTGAAATGATGATAACATACAAGCCTTAGAACAGTGCTGACCCATGGTTAAAAGCTCAGACCAAAGGTTCATTGGTCTTATTGTTATGTATTATTTTTTGTTTCATTGTAACAAAAACACATAGCATAAATTTACCTTCTTAATTTTAAGTGTACAGTACAGTATTATTGACTTATATGCACATTAATGTTCAACAGACCACTATAATTTATTCATCTTGCATGACTGAAACTATACTCATTGAACTACGTCCCATAGTCCCCTCTGCTCAGCCTCTGGCAACCACCACTCTTGTGTTTCAGTGAGTTTGACTACTTTAGATACCCCATATAGTGGGATCACGCAGTGTTTGTCTTTTTGTGATTGACTTATTTCATTTAGCATAATGTCCTGAAGATTTGTCCACCTTGTTGCATATGACAGGATTTCTTTTTCTAAGGCTGAGGAAACTCTGCTGTAGGTATACACATTTTCTTGATCCGTCCTCATAAGCGGGCATTTAGATTGCTTCTACACCCTAGCTACTGTGAATAAAGCTTCAGTAAATGTGTGTGGATATCTCCTCTATTGTGTGTTACTTGTAGCCTTAAGTACACTTGGCATTATCATTCAACTTGGGGATTTTAGTTAAACCCCCTGTGCCAGAAGCAAAAATTAGTTAAAATTACATTTAAAAAGGTGTTTTAGGAGAAGTTCAGGCTTCTGAAGTATTAATTAGCTACGTTTTTACTACTGTTTACCTATTTAGGCAATCAAAAAACATATGCAATTTAATTTGTTCACAGTTGCTAGAGAGATGTGAGAAGAGTAGAAAGAATAATATGATAAAATGATTAAAGGAATTTCTGTGTTGATTATTAGCATGTTTGTCCAAAGGCATAAACTTGTCTTATAAATATACAAAAGACAAGAAACAGCATTAGCATCAAATTGTGAGCCACTTTTTCATGAGATAATGCTATTTCCTCACAATAACCAAGGAAAGATAAGGACATTATCCTCTCAGACTTACTGATGGAGATGTAATTGGTACAGCCTTTACAGGAGGCAATTTGAGAATAGATGTAAAAAGGATTTAAAATAGAAGAAACCGCGGCCTCCTGATCTAGCTACTCCAAGGAAATTATTTTCTGGAACTGATCCAGCATATGTGAAAAGATATAGATAGCATGATTTTTATCACAACATGACCTTTTTCAAAATTTATCTTTGTTGTTGAAAGTATTACAGATGTCACCCTTTTCCCCACCATTGATCCCCGCCATCCAGCATCCACCCTTGCCTGCCTCAGGCCTTCTCCACACTTATTTATTTATTTATTTTTTAGATATCTTTATTGATTTCAGAGAGAGGAAGGGAGAGGGAGAGAGAAACATCAGTGATGAGTCATTGATCAGCTGCCTCCAGCACGCCCCCGACTGGGGATTGAGCCCACAACCCGGGCATGTGCCCTGACCAGGAATTGAACTTCGATCTCCTGGATCCTAGGTCGATGCTCAACCTCTGAGCAAAGCCCAGCCGGGCCTTCTTCACACTCTTGAGGGAGACATTTCCTGATGATCCTATTTAAAATGCCACCTGTCCCACCCTCCAGCATCCCTGTCCCCTTTTCCAGCTTTATTTACCTTCATAGCACTTCTCTAGTCCAGCTATTGTCAACCTTTTTCATCTCATGGCACCCTGGCTAATGTGGCTCAATTGGTTGGAGGTCACCCCTTACACCAAAAAGGTTGCGGGTTCGATTCCCAGTTAGGGCACATGACTGAGTGGCAGGTTCCATCCTCAGTTGGGGCATGTATGGGAGGCAAGCAATCAATGTTTCCATCTCACATCGATGTTTCTCTCTCCCTTCCTCTCTCTGAAATTAATGAAAACATTTCCTCAGGTAAGGATTAAAATTTAAAAAAACCTTTCTGAGCTTAATAATAAATTCACTAACCATGAAGGAAAAACTGATAGATTTGACATACACTCAGCTCAAGATCAGTTCAAGTGTCTCAGCACTATTGCAAAAACAACTCAGAGACTACTGTTGGTATCTTCGGTTTGGTTAGATGAAGGAGTCTGAGGCTCATGAGTATATTTGAATATCTGTTTTTAATGATCTGCATTGCTTCTCAAATATTAGCAAGTGCAGTTGATTTAGGGACTGTCTGAAGCATAGTGGTTTCCTTTGGCTGGCTAATCATAATTTCTCCTGAATTGTTCTGTCCAGGTGACCACCTATATTCACATCCATTAGGGAAGATCATTTGAACCAGTAAAGAGCCTTCTTTCCTAGCTGCTGAAGGAGGAGTTTCTTAATTGCTTTTAGAGAGGGGAGGATATGCCAGAGGCCTGCCTTCGGCAACTCAGAGTCCTATCTCCGGTATTTGTGTCATTGGTCTTTCTCTGTATGAACAGTAGCGTTGTCAGGGTTCCTGCCCCACCCCGTCAGGGATGTAGCACTGCCCGGTGCCTTGTAGCACTACCAGAAGTTGTGCTCTGTTTCTCTTGCTCAGCCTCCAGTCTCGTCCCAGCTGACAAACATTGTGAATGGAAGACAGCCAAGAACTCCATACAGTGTGAGACAAAGGCCTTTTGGAAGCTTGCTTTTGCCAAAAGAGAAACAGCTACCCTCAGCCTTACCTTGGCCCCGAGCTTTTGACAGCATCGCATGGTTGCACAAAGGGCATGATGTGTTCTTTGAGCTGCTCCGGGCTGGGTTGTAGTAGGTGAGCAGTCAGTCACATGCTCCGGAAGAGACGTCTTCCCTGGGCTCGGGCTGCCAGATAGAAACCTGCTGAAGTGGCTTTGTAATCTGTGCAATGGGAACTTCATCTGTTGGTGCCTTTGGTTTGGTTAGGGAAGAGTGAGCCTGAGAGCTCACGTGGAGGGAATAATGCCTGGAAGCGTTTGCTCTCCTGAAATCAGTAAAAGGGGCCCAAAGAGATGTGAGCCCATTCAGGTAGGTTAACCTTCACCTGCCTTATCCCCTTGATTTTCAAGAAGTGAATTTAGAGAGTGATTTTACTACAAAAAACCATCCAGCTCTGCTCCATCACCAAGAAGCCTAAATTAAGACTGAAGGGTGTATTTTTTTGGAAGGAATTTTTTAAAAAAACCCTCCCAGAATTTAATCTCTGAACAGTATTATCTTTCTAGTAAGAGAGCCCAGATCTTGCTGCCCCGTAACCTTCCAAGCTGCAGCCTGTGTTCCGTCTATCAAAAAAGCCTGCCCACCCACGAGTGCCCTTCTGTTGTGGGAGAAGGAGGGCCTTTCCAGGCTTTTGCCTGGGGCCAGGCCAACCCTCCCACTGTGGTTTTCTCTGCGTCTCCTTCCTGAAGCATGGCTGGTTCCCACACCCAGTAAAGAAGCACAAGTCTTGTATATGTTGACCAGGTCTTGAGTCGAGGCCAGTGCTTATCCAGCTCTTGCATTCCCAGGACATTGATTGATGACAGTGCAGGCCCCTTCCCTGGCTTGTCAACCCACAAACACCAAGTGCTAATATTGTATACCCAAACCTCACATTTCTTAGTAATTATTCAGAGAGAACTTTATATAATTTTTCTGTCCATTTATGAATGACTCTCAGGGCAAAACAGTTCACATGATCTGTCATGGGTAGAGTTTTAGGATTGGGGCTAATATAGGCTGGGGGGTAGGCCTGGGGAGGCTGATTTCTGCCACTAGTCTAAATACATCCATTTATATGTTTGCTTTGAACATTACCTGAGTATTTTCCTGGGTTTCTTATCAGATTTGATTGCTTTAATCTCATCCCACTTAGCCTTGGCTTTGGTAAAACACCTGGGGATGTGTCTACACTGCTGACTTTTTGGAATTTGGTATGGTATAGAGTTGTAATCATTTCAATCCACTCAGTATATTAGAATATGCTCACCAAACAAGTCAGAACCTAGAAACTTTTTATTAGGAAAGAGGGTCTGCTTTTCTGAGCTGCAGTACTTTTATGTTGTATTGAGACTTAAACAGGCTTGACTCTCTAGTAGACTGAAAATTATTTCTCAGCTCAGTTAGGATTTCACTTGGCTGCAATGTAACAGAACCCTCTCCCCCTCCCTCCCCCAGTGGCTTAAACATGTTACAGATGTATTTTTCCCCCCATATAATCAGAAATCTAGAGATAGGCTCACCCAAGTTCCATGGTGCTACCAGGAGCGCATTTTTTTTTCTGTCTTTGTCTTTCTCTGCAGTCCTTAGCAAGTAAGTTTCTCCCGATGCCCATCCACTTCTGGCTAGATACCATGTTCTGGGTAAGAACAGTAACGGGCAAAATTAGTGTACCAACCCGTCTACCCTTAAAGAGCTTTCCCCAAAACTGTACCTGGAAACTGTTTACATTTCAGAACTGTTATTTCTAGGTACAGGAGAAATTGGGAACTATAATTTTTTAGCTAGGCCCACATTACCCAAACAAAATCAGGACAGTAGTGTTAGAAAGAAAGGGAAATGTGATACAAGAGGCAGTCTCCTAAGTAGTAAGTTTGCCTGATTTTGCGTTATTGTTTGTGGTAAAGACCGTTCTTATTATTACAGGACATCATTGTCTAAGGTCCTGCCACAAAGTTCTCCTTTGGGAAGGTGAATTCTTTTTGTTTGGGATCTACAGAAGGGCTTACTTACCCTTTGTGGCTGAGTACGACTTGAATACAAATAACACACTATGCATTATTCAAAGTCCAGAGAATTGTCCTATTACAAGATTACATTTCTGTGTAAGCACATACTTGCCTAGTCTCTTGTATAGGAATTTATTGTTGCTAAAAAAACGAATAGTTGTTATAATGTGAGGGTTTATTTTCATTTATGGAGTAAATGTTTCTTGAGCACCTTCTATGCACAAGCCATTCTAGGCAATGCAGGTAAAACAAAAATTGATCAGATCTAAATCCAGCCATTTCCAATGTGCATTGTCCAGACAGAGAAAAAATACATAAGTGGCTGCAATGCAAGGTAGAATGTGCTAAATGTGATAAGACACATACATACAAATAAATTTTTATAAGCATTCAGAAGAGGAAAAGATTATTTCTGCCAGAGAGATTTGAGCAAACATAATCTGGGGAAACTAAACGTTTTTATTTTCAGAGTTTGCTTTCACAGCTAGTGAACATCATCCTAAGACTAAAAGAATAGATTGAAAAATAACCAACTACCATTCACAAATTATTACAGATAGAGGCAGACTTGCATGTTATGTTATCTGCCCTTTGTGGATGTTTGAGAAAGAATGGAACATTTGTTGAGTGTCTGCTGTGTGTACCTGGCACTTTAGTTTATTTCAAGAAATCTTTACTGAATGCCTGGGCTAGATTTGCTTATGTGATCTTTATTTAATCCCTAGCAAACCAACAAAGTAATTAGAATTGCTTATGAGGAAGCTAAAGCTTGAAGAGCTTAAGTAACTTGAAAAGGTCATGCAGTTTGCCCTGGCTGGTGTGGCTCAGTGGTTAGAGAGTTGGCCCATGCACCAAAGGGTCGCGGGTTTGATTCTGGGTCAAGGGCACATACCTGGGTTGCAGGTTCAATCCCTGGCAACAGTTGGTACTTGTGCAGGAGGTAATTGATGTGTCTCTCTCATATCAGTGTTTCTCTCCCTCTCTCTCTATTTCTCTCAATCTTTCTCTTTCTCAGACCCCCCCCCCCTTCACTCTCTCTACAAAAAAAAGCAATGGAAAAAATATCCTTGGGTGAGGATTTAAAGAAAAGGTCACCCAGTTTATAAGTGACAGAGCCTTCATTTGAGCCTAGGCAGCATTTGAATGCAAAGCTATGCTCTTTCCCCTCCTGAGTCTCTGCCTTTCATGATGACCTAATCTGGTTTTGTAGCCTTAAATGCTGAACAGCCAATTCCTTCTTCAACCCAGTTGTAATGGCCAGGGCTCTACCCAGCTGGTTGAAATGTGGGCTTTACATGGACACTTTGACTTGTACTCAGAGTTAATTTGTTACCTGCTTAAATATTATTAGGACTCTACTTCCTTTTGACTTTTTTATAATTTATTTTTTAAATAAATAACTACATATAGATGGTTCAAAATTCAAAAAGGTATAAATGATATATAGTGAAAAAAAAAAAACAGTTTCCCTGCAACACTGACCCTTAGCTAACTAGTTCTTCTCCATGGAAGTTACCAGTTTTTTTGTATATTTTTCTGAATTGTTCTGTGCAGATATTAACATTGTGTGTTTGTGTGTATATTGTTATATATGTACATTTGTGTTTGTTCCTTTTTTACACAAAGATGTTTACTATGCTCGTTGTTCTGATCTTGTTCTTTTCATTGTGTTTAGATGTCCCAGCAAGATTTTTTAAAAAAAGAAAAACTCAGTGAATTTGAAAATATGGTTGTCACCACAGCAACATGTATTGAATAGATGTTCTTACTAATGACAGTTTCCTCACATGAAAAACCTAACTCAGTCCAAGCACTCCTTACTAACCGTGGTTACTCCTCCCATGCTGCTCACCCAGTGAAATTGTTTATGGGTGGCCAAGGTAGAGCTCGTCTGCCCTCTCACTGAGTCCTGGTCTCTTCTCCTGAGTGAAGCGTCTGGCAAGCACCCTTCATATCTGAGCTCACTTACTGGGAGTAGTGGTGGAAAAAGGCCTGGGGTGGCCCATTCCTGCCTCCTTCCTCCCCGTAGGTTGAGCCTCTCCCTCAGGTTTTCAGGCCCTCAGACATGGCAACGTGGTTGCGGGGAATGGGTTTGTTGTAGAGCCAGTGCCACAAGTGGCCTCTTGTTGCACCTCCGGTTACTTGCCCTCGGAAGGCTCGCTGGAGCAGTGACAGGGCTCCTGGGCCCTCTCCAACCATCTGAAGACCTGCCACATTCCACAGAGCTGTCCCTGGCTTTCCCATGGACTCAGAACTTTCTTTGTTCCCCTTCTTTGGGTCAGAGAAGAAGGTGAGTGAACAGCACTTCAGTTTCCCCTTGGGTTTGCAGACATGTGGGGCATCTCAGATTGGGTCTTTTGAGAACACTGCAGTCCTCTACCTCTGAAATGGTTTTGTCCTTTGTCAGGCCTCTGGAACACATTGACTCCATGCCGGACCCCTTGGTCCCCTCATATCTGCCTAGCCCAGGACCTCTGGATACATTTGCTTTAAACATGGGACATTCCCAGGCATGCATATAAAAGGGTTGGTTAACATTACTAAAGCTACTCAGTTCATCTTTTTTATCTTAAAAAATAAAATTCATAAAGGACAAACATAATGCTAGTGAAGTCTGTCTAGAAGACATTCTTAGGAATGTTTCCTAAGAACTCCTCATCTTACTCCTCTAGGTCTTGCCACAAGAATGACATTTTCCTAGGTCTCTTTATATGTAGTGTCTACAGATGGAATCAGTTGCCAGAAATCATGTAATTAAAAGTCCCGTGTATTTTTCTATTACCTGATTTTTTTCTTAATATTATTTCACATTTAAGGCTTTTAAAATGCATGCATATTGAGAGTGATGTTAATAGTATTGAAGAACCAGTAACAAAATTTGTGATACAAAAGTAACCTATTTCTAATGAGATAAATAAGTTGTAAGAATATTTTAAAGACTACTTGAAGTATACATTTACATTCTAACTACAGATATATGTTGGTATTTGTAATGTTTAGATGGTGATTTTTAAATCTATTTATTTGTAGACTTACCTTCTGAGCAAAAATAACCTTGTATTGATCTTGTATTTGTGTAGTAATTTTACTTTGGAAGTGTTTTCAAATGTACATCTTGTGATAATCTTTAGGCCCACAAGCTGTTGCTATGCCAGGATTCTGCAGGTAGCCCTCAAGGCCCGCACGGTCTGGCTTGGTTTCTGTCCCAGCCTCCTCTCCGCCTGTGGCTCACTGTGCCTTAGCTGTCCTGACTTTTTCCATCTCTCAGGTGTGCAGACCTTCTGGAGGTTCTCAGTGTCCTGTGAGTGGGTTCAAATTGAGTCAAGCTTCACGTCACTTTTGTTCTGTGCTATTCTTCTAATACTTGACACCCGGTAGGAGACATTTGTTAAATATGATGAATTTAACAATGAAGGAAACTAAGACTGAAAGATCAAATGTTTTTCGGATGCACGCAGATGGACCAGTGCAAAGTACCCAGATGCCTGGATTCCTTGCTAAGAGTATTTTCAACAGGACCATCTCGATTCTGCTTCCATATATTTCCCTTCTATGGATCTAGACCTGCACTAGCATTATTAGAAAGTTTTTTCCTAAAAACTTATTTTAACAATTTCCTTTTGTCCCACTAAAGGATTACAAACCACTCATTCCCGTATAACAAATGGATTGTGAAGCATCACCACTGATCTTTTTTCTTTTTCTTCTAGGCGATCTTTGGCAGCCAGACACTACCTAACTCCAATTTATGGACAATGAATAATGGTGTGGCTTGCAGAATTTCAAGTGCCACAGCTAGTGGCCAGAAGCCAACTACTCTGCCACAAAAAGTGGTGCCACCTCCAAGTTCTTCCTCCTCCCTGGTGCCCAAACCCCCATCCAATCACAAACAAGTCCTCAGAAAGGCAACATCCCAGAGGGCTTCCAAGTAAGTTTTCAATAATCCTCTGAGTTATATCAATTCTGTGCTAATAGAACTCTTTACTTAACAGAATCTTCAAGACAGTTTGTACTGAATTTTTGAAAACAAGAACACCTGAGGGGTGATAAAGGCTACCCTGGTCCTCAGCTCTGGCTCCAAATCAGAATCACCTGGGGAACTATTGAACCGTGCCTGTGTTTGGGCTCTTTCTTACCCTGTGGGAGGGGCAGGCACTGCTCTTTTAGGTTCTCAGGGATTGTAATGAGAGCTGCCATCACCACTGGGGTTCAGGGTCATTGCTAACCAACTCTTCCAGCCCCTGGCAGGAGCTACAATCAGTGCACCAGGTAACTGCTGAACTGTGGGTGTGGAAAAAGGAAATGAAAACTTCCTCCTGGAGGTATTCTTCTCTCAGTCATTCTGCAGAGTCAGAGCTACAGAATTTCATATAAAATTTAATACCCTACCCCCTTCCCTTGTTCATTTTTTCACGTTTAGGTGCTTGAATAGGAAGACATAGGAGTGGGATTTCATTGGGAAGGTTAACTTCTTTGACATTGGTCAGCAGGCTCTGTGTGGCAACATTTTTGATACTTTGCAGTCTCAAAAAGTATTAATACTGCCCTGGCCGATGTGACTCAGTTAGTTGGGGCATTGTCCCATACACAAAGGGGTGGTGGTGGGTTCGATTCCCAGTCGGGGCACATACCCTGGTTGCGAGTTCAGTCCCCGGTTGGGGTGTACAGGAGGCAGCCAATAGATGTTTCTCTCTCCCATCGATGTTTCGCTCTCCCCCTTCCCTCTCTCAAATCAATAAAATAAATAAATACATATATATATGTGTATATACATGTATATATATCTCAGTACATTTCCTCCTACCCTCTAAGCTCTGGCTAGGCTAATAATCAAATTAATAGAGACAGGTTAACATGAGAAAATCAAAGTTTTAATACAGATGCATGGGAAATTCACAATGAGCGTGAGAATTCCAGACAGCGAGGAGAATTGGGTGTATAAAACATTTCTGACAAAGGAGAAGGGGCTGATTTTTTATTTCAAAAGTGAGAACAGGTGCTTTACAGGTAGTTGAGGAAGGGGAGAACATACATGGCAGGAAAATTCTTGCCAGACAGCTCAAACAGTGGGGCACAGCAGGTGGGAACTAGCTAACAGACTTGGAGTCTTCTGCTGGGGTGAAGATTTTTTTTGTTTTAAATATATCTTTATTGATTTCAGAGAGAGGAAGGGGGAGGGAAAGAGAGAGATAGAAACATTAATGTTGAGAGAGAGTCCTTGATCGGCTGCCCTCTACACACCCCCTACTGGGGATTGAGCCTGCAACCTGGGCATGTGCCCTGACGCAAAATTGAACCACAATCTCCTGGTTCATAGATCGATGCTCAACCACTGAGCCATGCCAGCTGGGCTGGGGTGAAGATTTTTAAGGAGATTAAGCCAAGGCTTCCTTCCCAGAATAGGTTTTTTTGTCTAAATCTCTTGGGCAGAAAAGGGGGTAGGGTCAAAGGTTCCCTCTGAGTCTTGTTTCTTAACAACTTAAAATCAGTAACTCAAAAAACCAGCTTCAGGGTGGCAAAATGTTGGTTTCCTTTCAATACATTTTGTAGTCTACCTATTTTACCTCAAAAAACACATTTCCACTCCTGAATCAGATTTTTGTAGGTCGCATCCTCCACTCTACCTCCTGCCATTTTTCAGCTAGTGAACCAGAAATATACTGGTAAAGGGTGTGGGTTCTAACAGCCCTTCTCCATTCTAAATTGGGGCACTTTTCAGAGATGCCTGGAAGAGGCAGGCATTCTTGATGTATAAACACTTAGAGGAGGTTTCTGTATTTCTCTCGTTCTTATAATGGCTCCTCATTCATTTGTCCTTTATGAAACCAGGTTCAGTTGTAAGAAAGAATCCTAGGGTATTGCAAAAATGGTTACTGTCTTCCCCCGCTTGCATAGTGAATCAAATTCTGAATTTGGATCGAAAACAATCCCTTGTGGCTGTTTCAATTATATTGCTGCCATTTTCATCTATCAAACAAATATTTATCCAGAGCCTACTAAGTGCCAAGCACCATTCTGGGAATAATTGGCATCGTAGGACTTTACAGAACTCTCTGGAGCGTAGGGAAGGTGTAGGAAAGCTGCCGTTCATGGTTGAAAGCCATAGGAAGGAAGCTGTATGGCCCTCACCTTAGAAAGAGTAGAGTCAGATCCTTCAGGGTACAGCCTCTGGAGCCAGACACTACCTGTATCCACATCCCCACTCCACACTTAACTGACTTGAGACCTTCTGCAAGTTACAAGTTACTTAATCTGAGCCTCAGTTTCCTCATTTGTAAAGTGGGGATGAAAAGAATATCTGCTTCATAAGATAGTTGATAAATATTAGCAAAGTTAATACATGTAAAGTACATGGAAAAGAGCTGGCACAAGCATTCTAAACCATGCTCTTCTGCACAGGTTTGAGAAGTGCCCAGTTAGGCAGGAAAATGAGTGAGTCTCAGATGAGTGTTGAATTTGCCAGTGCACTTTCTGTTTGTGGATTCTCTGTTGCCAGTATCCTGAGATGGCCCGTGGTGGCCTGTGTGGCCGGCTGGTCTGCTCCGGGAGAGGTGGGCTCGGCAGCAGGCAGCGGGCTGGCCAGCTGAAGACGCCGCTCACTGCCCTGAACTCACTCCTGGCAGGAGAGCCCTTCGGCCTTCGGAGGTGGACTCGCAGCTCTGTGGACAAACTTTGCTTTGCTGCATTTTTGTGGTTTCTTCTCTCTGACAGGCAGGAGTGTGGGAAAACCGGAAACAGCTCAGCACCAAAAATGCACAGAAGGGGGGGAAAAGGCAGATTTCTTCAGAATTTAAGAAATATAATCCAAGAATCAAAAGGCATGCTGTGAGGCGTTGTTCCAGGAAATAGTTTCCAATTTGCCTTTAAAACTCTAACACAAGTCTCTGAAGCTAAATAAGTTAGCACTAATGGAGACCTTAACATTCTCTCACTTACGTGTAAAATGTACAGTGTTGTGAGTTCCCCACTGTTTTCAATATGCTTCTGACTTTTAGGAAAAAGGAAAGCACTATTTTTATCTGTACTGACTTCACAAAAAGTTCCCTCTATGCAGTATCCAGATAAAGTGTTTTTTTAAGTAAAGTTTTTATTTTGGGATAATTTTAGATTTACAGAAAAGTTGTAAAGATAGTGCTCATAAAAATTAGTACACCCAGCTTTCCCCATCGTTGACATCTGATATTGCCACGGTACATTTGAAGAATGTTCCATACTAAGAAACTGTCATGGTACATTACTATGAACTAAACTTCATACTTTAAGTTGATGAAGTTATTTTGAACCTAAAGAACCCTTTTAAGGCTTCCGAAATCAGGATCCTCAGATATATTCTTATTATTCTAAAGTAATTCATGTTTCTAGCTAGCATAGCAAGTTATTTAACATCTATGTGAGCCAGTTTCCTATTTTAAAATAGGGGTAATAACTGTACCTGCCTCATAGGGTCATTGAGAGAAATAAATGAATTAATGAATGCCTAGCACAAATACAGTGCCTGGTACGTAATATATGTAAAATAAGTGTTAGTTGCCCTGGCCAGTGGGGCTCAGTTGGTTAGGCGGCATCCCATACACCAAAAGGTTGCTGGTTTGATTCCTGGTCAGGGCACATGCCCAGGTTGCGAGCTCAGTCCCCGGTAGGGGGCGTGCAGGAAGCAGCCGATCGATGTTTTGCTCTCACATTGACATTTCTCTCTCTCTGTCTCCCTTCTTCTTTCTATAAGAAAATCAATTTTAAAATATTTTTTAAAAAGTAAAATAATAAAATAAGTGTTAGGTATTATTATGGTTAATACTAAGATGGCGTTTCAGGAAATTTTTGTATAATTTTTTACTTTCTTCATACATGCTGTATTACTTCATTTGCTTGGAGCGTATTGCAGCCTTTGCTCTGGCTCAGTTCAGGTTCATCAGGAACCCTCAGTTGTGACTGGTGATACTGAGTCACACTCAGGAATGTCATAGTTGCCCCAAGAGACACAACTAATGAGAAGTTGTAATGAGCTTTTGACCATGCCAAGCCCTGTGTTTTGGGGTTGAACTTCAAAATCCTCCTAGCACAGAAGTTGGCATTAGACAAATATAGAAGCAATTTCCAAGAGCATCAAAGTTTCCACATCCGAGAGGGTTGATTTTAGAGGACAATGGAACATAAAAGATGGAATGTCGTTTGGATTTTGGTGCAAAGGGAGTTGAGAATCAGAACAGTGGAGTCCTGTTTCTTTATGATAATATTCAGGTCACTTTCCCTCTAAAGGCTTCAGTTTCCCATCTGTAAAACAAAACCACTGTCCCCACTGAATAATTACCCAAAATAGCTTGTTTTCTGACTATTCTGTTGAAAGCTTTTTTTATGAGCACATTTGTTTTTTAATCCGGATGCTTTACAGCCATTTTGATCACCCCTTTTGGCCCAACAGTTCTTCATTAGCATCCTCAAACTCATACTCTTATATTTCTTTAGCTAAATCTCATTTTCGGTTCTGTGAAAAGAATGACTTAGATTTTTTAAACCTTTCCATAGTGCCAGTAGCTTTCCTTGATTTCCCCTTAATGTTCACAACACTTGGTAATTTAGAACCCACTTCAGACCCTCCTTTCAGAGCTCTTTGTGGTATTTCTTCCAGGCAGTCAGCTGAACTAGGAAATATGACCGCCTGTGAGCAAGCACATGCACAAGAGCTTTTTCATCCTTGTAATGACTTTGTCCCCAGAGCCAGTTACACTCTCCAGGAAATAGGGAGAAAGGAACCTGAGGAGGTTCGAGTTTGCCAGGGACCTAGGCAGAACTCGTAGGCTAGGGATGGATTTGAAAGGGCAGGGTCAGAGCTGTTGAACCTCAGGACACCTCTGAAGAAAGAAAACTGTCAGGAATACTAGACTCAACAAGAGTGCTGCTCTTCCAACAGCTGGCATTAACTTTTCTTACCCAGCTTTCAGGACATCCTCCCTCAGGGTGACCTCAGTGGAAATGGAAGGTAACTGCTGCTCTGTGTCAGCACCCAGGACAGTGGTGTGTGTTAAAAGCTGTGAGCATTAGGTGGGAGGAAAGCAATCAGGAGTTCAGCAGCGTGGTTAAACCAAACACCTATTCATCTGACCTGAATGTTTGGTAATGTCAGAAATATGATAAAAGATTTTCACAAATTAATGTCAGAAAAATATAAAAAGAAGGATCAGGCTTTTTTTTTTAAAGCAATAAATTTTTAACATACGTTTATTAAAATGAGGTGAAGTGATCGGGAGTTACAGTGGTCCAGCAGTAGGTTCTTGATGTGAGCATACAAGATGTCATATTGTAGGTTAACCATCTTCTGTCAGCCTCTTAGCCTTTTATTATTTGTATTTCAAGAAATATGATTGAATCTGTGGCATATCCATTCTTGAATAAAGAATTCTCTAAATTATGCATTCCAAAGAATATAGTTAAGAAGGGTTCCTAGACGCAATTCTAGTGTGGGCAGAGGGAGAGGGGGTTGTTTCCCTTCACATCAACAAGCAATTCTCAGATACCAGCAGGGTGTCCAAGAATCCAACTCAATTCTGACTCTATCTACCTGGAGATAGTATCAGGTTCCCCAGGTAAAAGAATCAGTCCTATAAGATTATGAGTGTGTGCACACACACACACACACACTTCAGGTGTCAGCCACAAACCCAGACTTCTAACCTGTGCTCTGACCAACCAGCTATCAATTGGGAGCTATAGATTGGTAATTCCAATGACCCCTTCCAACTCAGGATGCCAGTGCAAGTCCAGGTTGTTACCTGTACTTCTGACCTACTGGCTATAAATCAGAGGTTCCCAAAACCCACTCCTTGGGTTCAATTAATTTGCTAGAATAGCTCACAGAACTCAGAGAAACATGTTACTTACTAGATGGCCAGTTTATTGTAAAAGGATGTAACTCAGGAACAACCAGATGGAAGAGATGCAAGGAGCGCAGAGCTGCCGTGCCGTCTCCCCACATCTCCGCATGTTCACCATCCAGAAGCTCTCCGAACCTCCTCCTCTTGGGTTTTTAGGGAGGCTTTACATGCGCATGACTGATAAATCACCGACCAATTTGTGATTGATTCAACTCAAAGTTCCAAACCTCTAATCACATGCTTGGTTCTCCTGACAACCAGCCCCCATTTTTAGGTGCTTCCAAGAGCCACCTCATTAACTTAGCAAAAGACACCTTTGTCACTCTCAACACTTAGGAAATTCCAAGGATTTGGGGAGCTATGAGCCAGAAAAAGGAGCAAGACACGAAATATATATTTCTTCTTATAAATCATGCTATTGCAATAATCATAGACTTTTAGAAAAGTAATATAAAGTGAAGAGCAAGCAATAAAATTAGTTATGCTCAAAACTCATATTTAGTTTCGAGTCAGGGAAGGAGAAAATAAATACAGCTCTGCCAGAAAAAGAAGAGAATTAAAATAAGAGGTTTTAAAAGAAGATAAAGGGGAGACTGAAAACTTAGGAGAACGCTGTGCACAATTGCATGCTACTAAATTTTAAAAACTGGATGAAAGATATCATTTGAAAAAACAGCAACTGTCAATTGAATAAAAAGAAAACCAAGTAGAACAAGGCAAAAGATTTTAAACTACCAAAATTGGTTCTTAAAGAAACAGGGTACACGAGCAAGCCTAGGAAGCAATTTTAAAATATCATCTCCAGCCCTAGCCGGGTGGCTCATTTGGTTGAGGCGCCGTCCCATTCACCAAAAAACAGTTGTGGGTTCAAACCCTGGCCAGGGCGCATAGGAAAGCAACTGATCCATTTATCTCTCTCACATTAGTGTTTCTCTCTCTATGTCTCTTTCTCCTCTCTCTCTAAAATCAACAAACATATCCTTGTGTGAGGATAAAATATATGTGTGTATCATCTCTAAAATATTTTTTGAACCTTTTATTTGAAATCTTCGGCGGCTTTCAAGTGCCTGCAAGATCAAGTTGTCCTTGCTCTGACAGTAAAGCCTCCTGCAGTATGCCCCCTGGCCTGCCTCTGGCCTTCCCTGTGCTCTACTCCCGCCTTGCACAGCCTGCTCCACTGTGTTCCTACATGCTCATGTCATCCCCTCCACAGAATTCTCGTAGCCTCTTGAATCTAAGTCCTGTCTTTTATTCAAGATCAAGTTTTAACTTATCACCGTGATGCCACTTTACTAACTGCCCCATCCTTAGCTCCCCTGCCATCTACCTCCTTGCCTTATTTTTTCTTCTTACATGTATTCTGCTTCCAATAAATCTCCTAGGGACATATACCCTGTCTTCACCATTTCATCACATCTATGTTAAATGTCCACTATGCTGTGCATTGCTCTGGATATTGGTGATAACACCAGTAGACAAAACAGACATGAGTCCTGCTTTCATGAAGTTTGTTTTTGAGAAGAAGAGATAAGTTCAGACCCCTGCTCCTGATATAGCTTATATTCATGATGAGCTGTCAGGAAATGGTGCTGGTGGTAGTGATGTCATTTTTTGCATCAAGGTACATGCATGGAGGATCACTAAATAGCAATTATCATTGATCACTTATATTGTGTAGAGTGTTACGAGAGGCAGTGGAGCACAACTGCTAACAGCCCAAGGTTTCCAGTTAGATTTGAATCTTGGCTCCTTCACTTAATTGACTCATATAGTAAGTGCCCATGCATGCTGGTTGGTGTAGCTGTAAATTCTGCCACTGCTGCTGTTCCCTGTTAAAAGAAATCACATTTTTGTTGTTAGTAAGATGATATTCGTAAGTGTGATTTGGCTCTAGCTAGCAAGGCTATGGAAATTCAAACACATCCTGATTTCCTGAACACTAATAACTCTGATGACTATTGAAGGCAAAGGCTTAGTTTCAAACAAAACAAAAGATTAGATTTGGACCTACTGACTTCCAGTCAAGTTGGCTCCATAAGTTCACACTTAATATTCTCCCTCTGCTTCAAACACATAGCAATGAGAGATAAAAAGCTTAAAGAAGAAAACCAAAAGGACAGAGCTGAGCTTCAAAACAAGGGAAACATCTCCTTTGGCCCCCAGCTATACAGAAATAAATGCGAAGCGGTGAAGGAGCTGCAGCAACAAGCTTTCGGAACTCTACTTTGGAAGCAGGCAGTGGCAGCCTGGAGTTCAGCCTCTGTGGCATATTGGTCCTGAAAGTGCCCTACCCAAGAGGAGAGACTAAAACCAGGCTTGTTAACTGAAAAGAAAACAGTGGTTTTTCAGCTGGGGATGATGTTGGCAAAGTCTGGAGTCATTTTTGGTTTTCATAACAGGGTGGCATCTAATGAGTAGAGTTTAGGGATACTGCTAAACATCCTAAAAAGCACAGGACAGTTCCTCAGCAAGGAATTATCCAGTCCAAAATATCAACAGCACCAAGGCCAGAAAATCTTTGAGCTCAAGAATTCAGTGTGCTCTCCTAATGGGAGACTGGTAAAGCTGGCATGGACCCTCTTTATATGAGATATGGGCCTGCAGAGTCTGGAAGATAACATGACCTTGCAACATCCATGTCTCAGAACTCACCTGGATTTCTAAATATCACTGAGGCAAGGGCACCAAAATAGCACGGTAAAGTCTGGTCTGGACTAGGGTCAAGGGGACTGGGTGGAGGCAGCTATAAAATCTTCAGATAGGAAGCGAGGAGCAAGTAGAGAGGCAAGGGAGAGATGATTGCTATTCAAAATGAGCCTGCAAACCAGAATTCCAAAACACGAACACATCTAATACTAAGAAAGGTTGCCAACAAAATCAACAACTGGAACATGAATTCCTTACAGATTAACTTAATATTTTTAAATGGTCAGACGTGTTGGATTATGTATCTAATAGGAGCATCTTGTGGGACATGACGTGACTCTGATAGGAGTATCAGTAGAGAGACCTGAGAGATAGGCATATTTTAAAGCAATATTTAAAAAAATTATAACCGAGAGTTTTCTGGAATCAAAGACATGAGTCCTCAGCTAAAAAATTTGTTCCATGTACCAAAATAAATGTACCTCTGGACATATCATAGTGAAACAGCAGAACATTAAGCATGAGGGGAATTCTTACACCTGAGCAAAAATTCACTGTAACTGCAAAGGAACGCAGAATACCAGCCTTCTCTCCAGCAACAAGAAGTGGCAGAAAACAAGAGCTAATAGCTTCAAAGTGTTGAAGTGAAGTAACTTTCAGTCTAGAATTTTATGCATAGCTAAACTGTCATTCAAGAGAGAAGGCAAAATAAAAATAGTTTGAAATATTTAAAGTCTAAGAATATACCACCTGTGCCCTCAGTGAAAGAACTGGTAAAGATGGTGTAGGATAAAGGATAACACAGAAGTGTTGGGTAACATGAAACAGTGAAGTACAAACATTTTATACAATGTCATTAAGTGTTAGTGGCTATGAAAACAATTGTTGGTCTGCTGTAAAAAGAACACGTTCAGGGATAAGAGTAGTGAAGGTATTACAGGCCCGTGTCAAGTTGAAGGGCAAGAGGAAACACTTTCTTAGGACAACAGCTAAATAATTGATATATTTAGGTCTGTAATTTTCAAACCAACAGAGGGGGAGATAAGGGAATGTAGAAGCTTTATAAACCCAGCAGAAGGCAGGAAAGCAAAGGGAAATTATGGTAAATGGAAAATAAGAACTAAGATAATAAAAAATCCAAATGTATGAGTAAGCACAATAAATTTTAACAGATTATACTCTTCTATTGAAAGATAGACTACCAAATTGCATTTTTTAAAATGTTCAGTTATAGGCTACTTAAAAGAGACATACCTAAAGTGTAATCTCACAGAAATGGCAAAGGATTGGGAAAAGATAAACCATGCAATACTAATTAGAAGGAAAATTAGTATAGCAATAAATAAAATAGAATTAATCAAAAGTATTAATAGGAATAAAGTAAATCCCTTTTGTGCACTTAACATTGTAAATTCAAAATATAAAATCAAAAACTTACAAAATTAGAAGGAAAATTTGGCAGATTATCATTATGGTGGGTGATTTATTTAAATATACTTCTATCAGTATAAGTAACTCAAACAAAAATTTCTGAGGATTTTGAATATTTGAAATACATAATTAACAATTTGCTTTAATAAGTGGCTTTTGATCTTTTTTTGACCACTTATAATCTTAAAAATACATTTTCTGTGCATCTTAGTAAAAATATCTATCAATATGTATTATGACGAAAAGGGTTCAAAAATTCCCTGTTGTTTTTAAAAGCTGATTGTGTCCCCTAAATTTTACAATGTTCTTATTAGTCACAGTTGACAGTATGAAAACATTAATAGCTACGTATGGATTCCACCCAAAAGGGAGAATATACTTTCTTTTTCTTTTCAGGTGTATGTGGAACATTTATAAAAGTTCAGCACATACTGTGTCACAAATGAAGGCTCCACACACTTCAAAAAATCAGTATCAAATAGTTCACACTTTTTAACTATAATAAATACATTTAAATTAGAAATAATAAAAAGATAGGTTTTTTTAAAGGCTGTTTGAAAATTTAAAAAAAAAATAGAGAACATAATACTCATGTGTTTCAGAGGTAATCATAGTGAAAATCATAAAACATTGAGAACTGAATAGCTTTGAGAGTACTACATAAATTTGTGGGATAGCCAAAACTATACCCAAAAATAAAGTTGTAACCTTAAATGTGTTTATGAAAAAGACAAGAAGGCCCAGCTGATGTGGCTCAGCGGTTGAGCATCAACCTATGATTGTGGTTCGATTCCCAGTCAGGGCACATGCCCGGGTTGCGGGCTCGATTCCCGGTAGGGGGCGAGCAGGAGGCAGCCGGTCAATGACTCTCTCATCACTGATGTTCTTTCTCTCTGTCCCCCTCTCCCTTCCTCTCACTGAAATCAATAAAGACATATTTTTTTAAAAAGACAAGAAGGTTGAAAATGAGTTAATCATTTAACTTGGAAAGCTAAGTAAAAGGAACAACAGTAAATTACTAAAAATGAAATTAAAATACAGCCAAATCATCAAGAACAGCCAGCACATGGGAGCACCATGAGAGAACAGTGCCTCATAGAGTGGCACATGGTAGGTGTTCATTAAGTACATGATGAAGGAATGAATGAAATTGATATCAGCATAGAGGATCACCTCTGGAAAGATTAACAAAAAAAAGAGGAAGGGCCCACATAAATAATTTTAGGAATTAAAAGGAATATAATGACAAATATAGTGGATTAGATGAAGTGTAGTGTTTATAAAATGGAGTCCTATCACCACTACTCAGCAAAAGTGGACTTTACTGTTTCTTGAATTGGTTTTGGAACCAGATCCAAATTAATAATGTTCTAATTGTTATTTGCTGAGGATTAGCCTCATATTAGATTCTGTTTGTAGAATATATCTATAATCCCATACTGATAGATAAAGGGGGAGGCACACACACACTTGTGTGCACATAGGTACATTGTAAGGTAGTTAATCTGTGAGTAACTTTGCTAAGAAAAGACCGTGTTCTTCCTTTGGAAGTCAGTTCTTTAACCTAAATTGCATCTTAGGATTTCTTCCCTCCTTTGGGAACTGAAAGAGGTTGGTTGTCACAAGCATTTTATAAAAATGATATAGTTTGAGGGCATTTCTTTTCAGGACCTTCACAGATGCCACCATGTCATTTGCCACAGCCCAGGCGAGGTCAGCATTTCTAGCTCTCCTCTTCCTGTAAAACCTTGAGTGTTTTCCTTTTGTGGGTCTTTCCTTCTACAGAAAGGTCATCCTTGATGCGGTGGCATGAATCCAAGATAAACTTTTACTAAACCATTGAAACAGAAAGCTAGTACCTCTGTGTCAGAGATGTGGAGAGCCTTGAAAAGAACCTGAAGAGAAACAATATAGCCCAAACCACAGTCAACCTTATGAAGTAATGAACAAAACAGATCTTAAAGAAAGGATATCACTTTCAGAAAAGTTTCCACTGATCAAAATAATGGGGGGAAAAGAACAGAGGAAACCACAAATAAAGGACCGAAGGGTCACAAAAAAGCACGTCAGAAGCCTTACCAGCAAAGTGGATAATGGGGATCTTGCTCAGTGTAACCCTCCAGGACTGGCGGCGGTGTGTTACATAGGCCGGCTGGGTGGTGCGGTCTGGTCTTGACGCCAGCGGAACTCCTAGCCTGGTATTTGATCAGCTTGTATTTCCTAAGCAGAGACTCGCACTAAAAGAAATCTTCCAAAATGACAAATGCAGGCAACATTTCGGCCTATAGAGAGATGACTTGTTTGTACCACGTTCTTGAACAATTTCTTTGAAAGGCCCAGAAGAGCTGCCCTCTTTACTCAAAGTAGGAATAGTGTCCATGTCAGGCTCTTCCTTGGAGTTCAGAGAAGTGGGTGGGCAAGAGGAGTGCATAGGAATGGAGCAGGTGAATTGGATTCTGGGTCAGGAAGTGTATATTTAATATCTAAGGAAACTCTCCAGGTACTAGCTATGAAGACGTCCCGAGAAAAAGAGACTGCCATAGTTGAAAAGAGCGTGTCACTATTAATGGAATTCTGCTAATTCTTTGCTGCTACTATGCATGGGCACATTTCTTATCTCAGTTTTTAAGTGGCTCAGTTAATCAGGAAGCCTGCTCTTCAGCAGCTTGTGCCAATTCTAGACAAATAATTCAGGCTCTTCTCTATGGACAAACCAAGCCAGTTACCACAGCTGAGATTGTACTGAGCCTCTAACTCTCAACCTTTGACTACATTGAATGCTTTCCATCTCCTAGAACTTGTACCAGATAGGATTTATATGAGGTAAAAAGTTAATGGCACCTTTCTTGGCCCACCTTTTCAGAATTTCTCACCGGAAAACTCATACTTTTATAACTCCAGTTTTTCTGAGTTCACTGTTAGCAACCTCTTCATATTCTGAATGTACTATGTTCATAGAGCAGCAGGTCATGGAGCCGCATTAAACACACATTTAACTTTGCACGTTCAGCTATTCAGAGACAAAGAGAAAATACAGTTTCAATAAGGTAGCTGATTCCATTTGATATTCCACTCAGGATAGATAGGAGATGTGTTGTTCCTCTAGTCAGTCTCATTTCCCATGAGCCTCTCAAGAAAGAGCAGCCCACTGTGTATGTGTTGTTCTTGTGCTCAGAGAGGCATTTTTCACAACATGGCCCCTTGCTACAAGCCAACTACTTCATTTGGTGCACGATTTAAGAAACAGTGATTCATTCTAATGCTGGCAGAAAAAAAAAAAAAAATGTGTTAAATTTATTAAGAGATGGTTTGTCAATCTCACATGAGACCTTTCTTTCTAAGACATTTTAAGAATAATTTTGACTATGAGATTTCTGCCTTGTAGGTTGCCAGTTAATTACCTTTGACTCTAATAGCAAATTGCTGTTAATGTTCAGATTCTGAATGTCTTGTGGTCATTCTTCTACAGTTTAGCACAGTAGTCCAAACTGAGTTAGTCAGTGAGTCACCCAGTTTAATATTTCTGTGTATAGTAAACTTACAGTGAATGCAGAGATTGGCAATATTCCTAAGTAAAAGTAACAATACTAATAATTATGTTAATGGCCCTAATATAGTATCAGACACTGTGCTAAGATGTGCGTTTCATCCGCAACAACCCTATGAGGTAGGTCCTTTGATCCTAAAGTTAAAACATAGTAACTGACTTAAAGACAACCAGGGAAACATATATATACCTTCCCATGTATTTCCTAAAACACAGGTCATCCCAGGAAAGCAGCAAAGAACCGTTGCAGGAGCAGATCAGCAAGTGCAAGTTCGCTTACAGGCCCTAGACAGGCTGTATTTCAGAAGTTCTTACTGAGGAGTGGGCTCTTCAGAAGTTGAAATGTGTTTTCCTAAGGAAGTGATGTTATCACAGCAAAAGCATATTTACCCATAATGTGCCTAGAGTAGCAATAACATAGACCCAAACCGTGTTGTGTACCAGTGTTCTCATGGAAGAATTCACTCAGAATTTCCTCTTGGATGGCTGTGGAATGGGGACCTATGCTAGAAGCAGTAGAGTCACTAGAAATGATCAAATGAATCAGTGGCGAGAGTTGACGGAAGGAGGCAGATGGAGGGGTGAGTGGAACTGGTAGAGGGGATGTAAGGTCAGGAGATTCTGTGTGAGAAACAGGAGGAAGCCTCTGAGGGTGACGGGTAGGTGGCAGTTCCAGAGAGGAGAGGGAGAAGGTTAGAGAGTTTGGGGACCTAGAACTCACTAGGTCTAACCTCTGGATCTCCTTGTGTGTGGTCTTTGTTTCTTCTACTGACCCCAAAATCTTGCCTGCCTGCTTCCCTTTTAACTGCTGACGCTCAGGGTTTCCCAGTGAACAGACCAGCCCCATGGGTTTTTTTCTTTTTGACTCAGCTGCTCCTAACACAGGCGAATAGCCCTAAGGACTTTTAACTTCTGTAAGTGAAAGAGCTCATCCGAGGCCCTCCAGAACTTTTCATTTTTCACTTGGACCTGGAAGAGCAAATATCAGCTTATGGGTGCTTTGGGTGGTTTGGGGGTGTCTACAAGGAGCTGAAATAAAATGCATAAGCATTCCCGATGTAGGTAACCACGGTGAAGCTTGTGGGAAAGGGAGGAGCCCTATGTTCCTGTCTCTCCTCTTTGCTTCTGTGGCAGCCTCGAAATGAGAGTGGAAAGGAGAGGGTAGGGACCAACCTCAGCTTGGTGGTGTGGGGTTGGGCGGGGCTGGAGTATGAGACAGTGATCCTTGCATCACTGCTGGCCTGTGTTCTCAAGAGATGTCCCCACCAGCAGTGTAGGGACCTAAGGCTCTGCCAGACTCTCCAGTGGTGCTCACCCTACCTTCCTCTTTACCCACTAGCCACTGTTTCCCTGACTTCTCTGGGGAGCTATAAAAAGCCCAAGCTCTCAGGCTGTATCCAAGACTTACTGAACCGTACGCTCCAACCGAAGGGCCTGGAAGCTGGATGGTTAAGAAGTTTGTCAAACACTGCTTGACTTCCCCTTTGTCTTGCGGGTCTGTAAAGGCTCCTAGGACAGCATAAGCCCCTTTCTGCCTCAGGATCATTATACTTCTCTGTGAAAAGCTCTGCTCTCGGCTAAGCTGCTTCTCATAACCTCACGACTCTGCTGAAATATGACTTCCTCAGAGAGGCCATCCTTGACGACTCTCCTCGCCATCTAAATCGGGTTCCCCTTTTTCATTCTCTCATAGCGACGTGGACTTTTTTCCTTAACATTTATCACACAATTTATCTCTTACCTATTTGTTTAATGTCTACCTCCTCACGAGTACTGAGCACAGGGAATGCTTAATAAATACTTTTTGTGTGAATGAACTAATGGAAAAATAGTGCTAGGAGAGGGGTCCTAAGGGCTGAATCGGATACTGCTGAAAAAATAAAGAACTGAGCATATGAAAACTTGAATCTCCCATGAAAACTTTTTACACATCAACTAAAATCAAGGTAGATGGTACCGACAAGTAAGTGTATTTATGAGAGCGTTGGGTCAGATTATTTTTTAAAATATTTATTAAATACCTAATGCAGACAAAATGTAATATGGATACAACTGTGTATGACTGATACAGTCTCTACATTCTAGCAAGGATAACAGATATTATGCAACCAGTTATACAATTTCATAATTATAATTTTAATAAAAAAGAGTTACAGCCCTAGTCGGTTTGGCTTCTGTAAGTGAAAGAGCTCATCCGAGGACTAAAGGGTCTCGGGTTCGAATCCAGCCAAGGGCACATACCTCAGTTGCAGGCTCAATCCCTGGCCCTGGTCGGGGCACATGTAGGAGGCAACCAATCAATATTTCTCTCTCATATCGACGTTTCTCTCTCCCTCCCTCCCCTTCCACTCTCTCTGAAAAGCAATGGAAAAAATATCCTCGGGTGAAAATTTAAAAAAAGAATTACCTGAAATGGTCTCTAGGGCATCGAGCTAGTCATAGACTTTCTCAGACATGGCTGGGAATCCAACATACTCTGTCCCATATCTGGTCAAAGTTGGCATAGGAGGAAGTGCCTCTGTGTAATGGTTTCTCAGCCTCAGCACCATTGACATCCTGGGCTATATAATTCTTTGTCTGAGGGCACTTTCCAGCGCCCTGTAGGAGATGTTTAGTACCATTCCTTGCCTCTACCCATTAGATGGCCAGTAGCCCCCACAGTTATGACAGCCAGATGCCTGTTATGCAGTGGTGGAATGAGGCAGCAAAACCTGTCCCTCCTCGTTCCTCCAGTTGGGAACCACGGCTTTACATGAAACCTAGTGGTTTTTTTAAATGTCTTTTTTTCCTTATGATTTAACCAAGTCAATACCAGGAACTTAATTTGTCCATTCAATAAACAAATGCTTTTTGAGTGCTTATTAGGTGCCAGGCCCTGCTCTAGGCACTGAAGACACAGTGGTTAGAGCCTGTGCTTTCTTGAAGTTACATTCTAGTAGAGAGAGACGGACAATACATTTTAAAATATGTAATATTTCAGAAGGAGGGCATAGGTTGGTCATGTAAAATATGTAATATTTCCAAAGAAGAAAAGAGGTTGGCCCTCTCTGATAAGAAGACGTTTCCACACAGTCTTGAAAGAAACAAGAGGATGAACCGCAGGAGAGGGACACCAAGAGCAAGGAGCAGGCCGTGGGAGGGCCTGCACTTGGCCTTGCCTTTCTATCTACACGTCTAACTAAGCTGCTTGTGTTTCAGAGGGTCCGCCACAGAAGGGCAGCTGAACGGACTCCAGAGCAGCCTTAACTGTGCAGCATTTGTGCCCATCACCAGCTCCTCAGGTTAGTGGGCACAGCAGCTGTCCTGCCGCGAGGGAGGGTGCTGGGCTTGGAACATTCCCTCTTCTGCTTCCGGAGAGAGCTCCAGTTCAAAGAATAAAGCATCGAGGCTTCCAGGCTTTCTGTGCATTGGCAGTGCGTGTTTGGGGGGGGAGGGGGAGGGTTTTTTGTTTGTTTTGTTACATCCTTTCTTAAAATGATATTGACAACTTGAGATTGAATGGTTTTCTGGATAGTTTGGGATAGTTGAAATTTCCCAGTCCAGTAGCATCCTATCAGATTTGCAGCGCTTAGTAAAAAACGCCTGTATTTGATTGGTGTTTCACTGTTTATATAGTTTTTCCACATGTAGTATCTTTCACTAGTCCTCACAAGTTGGATCATCTTGTCCACCCACCCCAGATGAGAAAACTGAGGCTCAAAAGTTGAGGGGCTGGAGCAGATTACATGGGTGTATAGCTAGAGCTCTGGTCTTTGATCTGAGGCCTGTCAGGCTAATGTTATGGTCTCTTGCCAGGTAGGTACTGAGCAAAGCCTCTCAATGTAGGAGCCTACATATTAGTGAAGCAGCCTTGGTTCATGGAGTTTTCTATGAGTAATAATTCATAAAAAATGCACTAAGTAACCAGGAAAGTGAAAGAAAAATCACTTGAATTCAATTCAGATATTTATTATTGGTCACCTACTATGGAAAAAGTAACATTGTGGGCACTAAGGTACATACACGGTGAACAAAACGGTCCCTGCTGCCAGGACCTTACAGACTGGGCGAGAGAATAGCCAGCAGAGAGCATGCCCAAGGGCAGTGAAACCCGGGGACTGGAATAATAATAGGCAGTGCTGGCAGAGCGTTTGCTGTGTCAGGCACAGTTCTGATTGCTTTGCATGTAATAACTTATTTGTTCGCAAGACAGGCATGTAGTATAGCAACTGTGTTCCCCATTTTACGGCAGAAGAAATAAAGGAGTGAAAGGAGATCTAGGAAGAGGGAACCATGTGTGCAAAGGCTGTGTTCTGGAAGCTCTTGTGTGGCTGGGGACTAGGGCATGAGTAGGGAGTGTCATGAGAAAGGGCAGGTAGCAGGGCCAGTTTATGGGCGGAGTTGAGAGCTCGGTCCTGAGAGCAGTAGGGAGCCATCAAGGAATGTGTACATGGGAGGCAGGTTGGTGGTTGACATAATGCACCTTAAAATGATTACAAGATCTCTGAGAAGCTGAGTTTCTTTGACTGTATCATGGGGATAATTACATATATCTCATAGGCTTACTATGAGGATTACAGGAAGCAATATATAGAGAAAGGTTCTATAACTACACCCAGATAAGGTAATAATATAAAATGTATAAAGATTTTATTATGCACTTGAAATCTTAGAACCTGAATTCAAGAAATATTTGATGGATATCAACTTGCCCCACCCTCGGGGGGAAAAAATGATCAGAACATGGTAATTATTTTTAAGGAAATACAGTTTCTGCCTGGAACTGTTAGAGTCTAAGAAGTAGATAGATAAGAGAATCATGATCTAGTGGGAAGGATATCCATTAGGTACAGCTGTTAGAGCCCCTGCAGCTCTTCAAATTTACTGAAGCTGGAGAGGGTTAGAAAGCCTAGGAGATCCAGGAACCTGGCCTATTTCATCTGCATGTCTAATTGATAAATTAAGTACTGAATTAACTCTTTACATGCACTCTGGCTGAGGAATTTGGAAATTTGAGGGGCCAGGAGGGTCAAACTTTCATCATCTCGATCATGAATTTATATTTACCCACTATTGAAGTTACTTAGATTTTGTAGTGTTCATACTGAATTTGGTTATCAGCATAAAACCACAGAGCGAAGGGAAGTTATACTTCTCCCTGGATTCTAATATCTGCCTTTCCCTCTCTTCTACTTCAGATAAGCACTTTCTTCTGCTCACCTTGTTTAGTTGGCCTGCTGTTTATTGCTCTTGTTACCAGATGACTCTTGGCCTCTACAGTCCCTTGAATTTGTTTCTTTTCTATGACTTTTCCAGTGTTCCTGATCTTTAAAGAAACATTGATGTACCTGATATAATAGATTTAGGCATTTTCCATACTTCCCAGTAAACATTTTACTTTAGTAGTATAACAGTAGTAACCCTCCCTGTTAGAGTTACTTACACAGCTAATAACTACATGGCACTTCATTGTTTCAACTGCAAATCGTGTGTTTTTCTTTATCATGTGTAGACTTACAAGGGGATCAGAAGGGTGTCGTATAGAAAGGATGTTGGGTTGTTATTAGAAACATTTTTCTTTAAATCTACAAGAAGGGAGAACAGCCCCATAACAAGTCAAAAAGTTTGCACATCTCTTAGAGTTGGGAAGTCTGTGCCAACACGGGAATCGCTAAACTGGCCTTGAAGGTATTTAACCCGTTTGGTCCAGTTAACTCAGTTGGTTAAACATGGTTATTAATGAGCCCAGGAGTATAGCAAAAGTCCATTTCCTGGTCCCCTGGCCCTTCCCCAAGTCTGGCCAACCAGGCCACAAAGCTGAGTGGCTTTGTTCTCAGTCTGAATGAGATAGTAGTTCAGCTCAGAGCACTGTTGAAAACAGATGGTGGCATAGTGACGTTTTTATTATGACCATTAAGTGAGGTAGTGAATGTGAAAGCTCCTAGCAGAGTGCCTGGAATGTTCCATGAATGGTATTTTTCCTTGACTTTCTTACCTCAGGCTATATATTCTGTATATCCAGGCTATGGTAGGGAAGGTATAGAGTCAGCAGATTTGGAAATTTGAGAAGGAAGCTGTAGTGAAGGCCTTTGGCTCAAAGCCAACACCATCAGCCTTCCTTCTTTATAACCATGGAGTTCTTGAGTTCTGGAGTGGCGATTGCGAACTAAAATAGCAGAGACAGATTAGATAACTCACATTTCTCTCGTGCTGACTTGATAGTGTCAGCTACCATTATTGTAGGGGTCTGAAGCCACACCAGCTGCCCTCATCGCTGCCCCTTCGTTTCTGCCTGAGCCTCTCCTGTCCTGGAGCCGATCTCTACCCTCTCCACACCCGCTTCATCTTCTTTTTAAAGCCCTGAGTGGTCTGTAGTTGGTCGAAGAAACCTTACCACCTTTGGAAAACCAATGATGGGTTCTGTTTACAAGAAGCGAGAAGCATTGTCCTTATTGAATCTCTGTTATTTTGGGCCCTGGTAAAATGCGCTTTAGCTTTGTGCTCTCTGCGTGGGGACGTGGCACCAGTGCATCAGTGTGCCTGCCTGCATGCCTGCCTCACTGTCTCAGTGAGACAAGAGAAAGGAACTGATTTTACCCAGTGAAGCTGAAACCCTAAGGATCTAGCAATCGCTTTAACTTCCAAGTGAAATTATGTGCCTGGCAGCTTTCAGTGGAATGAGCTATTTTCACAATCAGATTCTTATTTTTTTCACCATGCATTCTGTAGTGGATATCTATTCATTGGATATCTTCTCTGCAGTATAGCAGATTAAAAATAAAAATAAAGCTCTTGAGATGCTCGCCAGAAGGATGAGAATTTGGGTTGGTTACCCACTCTTACGCTGTTGGAAAACAAAAGAGCATGGATTTGGTGTGTGGTAGGAAGCGGGATGGCAGCATCTGGGAGAACAGCGGTGCCCTTAATCCTGGTTTTAGATTTGACCCCTTGTCCTTTTAGCAAGATCAAGTAAAGTGTTAAGTAGGGGTGTTTTTTACATTTTTCAGGATCTTTGGAAGCTCCCCAAGTTATTTTCGCCAGATCCAAACCCTTGCCCACACAATCTGGAGCCCTTGCTACAGTTATAGGACAGAGAAAATCAAAGTCGGTGAAGTCAGGGCCAATTTAAGGTAACAGTAAGAGCATACTTTTTATTCTAACTTGCTGACTTTATGCTACAGCAAGAGACTCAATAGATATCAAAAGAAGTAATATTTTCTCAAAATGACAAGGAAATTGGGATTTTATAAAACCAAAGCTCAGAAGGACTCTATAAAACTATGGGTCAAAGTTAAGCTACAACTATCTTGCTTCTGTAATGGCCTACCAGTAGGTGGCGCTGTGGCAGTAATAAATGTCCTTGCTTTTACAGAGGCTTTTGTTTAAAAATATGGGGACATCAAGGCCAATCAAAGAAAGACACTAAAGCCATAATTGAGTTACAAGTAAAATGTAACAGAGTAAACTGAACAGCATAATATTTGAAGGTCAAATTGCAGTGCCAAGATTGATTATTAGTGAAAGCTGTTAGACTAGAAATTGGTAATTACGACCTGGACTTTCAGATAATGGGAGGCAAAAAAGGACCAATGTTTTTGAAAATTTTAAAAATGTTTAGATTTTGGATGAGGTCAATTAATTAATTTTGCTTTATTCTGAGTTATTTAAGATAAACATGTGCCCTAATTGGCAGCAAAATAAACTATAAGCCCCATCCAAAAAAAAGCTTCTGCACGGAAGGATTGGCCTGACTTGATCTTATGAGGCTGTATCCACACTTCACTAGCACTGCTCTCAGTATTTGTTCCCAGCTGTGGCCTTCAAAACTTTCCAGAAAAGTCTGTGACACTGCAAAGTTTTGATGAGTGCTTTCCTCTTTGCTCTGCCCTACACTCTGAAGCATTAATGGCACACCTGCTATGATCTTAAGACTCTTCTTACCTCTGGGGGATATTTATAAACTTATTTGAGAGGCATTATTCATCAAAATACCCCAGGGGAGCCAAAGAAGGGGGGAAATTATTCACCCACCACAGGGTTCATTTACATTGGATCAGAAAGCTTCAAATATCTTTCCCCAGCCCATCTAAACTCTTTCCAAAAAGGAATGAGAGGAGAGAAGGGAACACCAAATCCATGGCTTGGTCACCTACCAAAATGTACCAGCGAGACTGAAAACAGCCAGAGTTCTATTGGTAATACTCAGCCAGTAGTGCTTTAATTCTGATTCTGAGCAGCCTATTCAATGATAAACAGCTAAGGAAATACGGAAAACTGAAGCAAGAAGATCAGGACTTCCTTCCAGAGACTGGCAGCCAGAAGAATGAATGTGACATCAAGCTCCAAACCAAACTGCTGGCCTGCCAAGAAGTACTAATGTCCATCCATTTCCAGGACTGTGAGACTTGGACCTGCCACACTTGTAGTATCACTTTCCCTGAACCTATTTCATTAGTATCCCTACAGTCCACCCAGAACGTTACATGGCAAAACAGGATCATCTGCAAAGAAGCCTTGGTAAAGAGCCTCTCCCTCAACACTTAAATCTCTGTTGCAGGCACAGCCCCACTGAGCCTGAGCTGTGTACATAAGCCAGGGATGGGTGATGCTGGGCTTTCTGATTAGCTGAAGGGGTGACACCACGGTTCCATGTGTGTATGGAGTCAAAAGACAGAGTGGGTCATAGTGCCTCGGAAGTCCAGCCTCCCATGGCACAGCATAACTGCTGGGGGGCTCCAGCGGCAGACCCACCAGCTTGGCAGATGGCACGTGGCAGTGGGCTGCCTCTTCTTGAACAGGGGAATGAGGTAGTTTACAAAGTGAGGGGCAGACCGCAGAGTGTACAGGCCGTCACCTGGGTGCACACTTCCTTTCTGTATAAATACATTGTAGACTAAATCACTGCTCCGGCAAAGGCCCCTTCAACCATGGTTACAAACGAAAGTCATCACCAGCTGTAACAAGTCCTAAACCTCTTTCTATATGGGTTTAGGGAGACCGCCAGGTTAGCGTAGGGGGTTCCAAGTGTGTTTGCAACTAAGAAAACATCAGTTGTCCATATCAAAGAAGGAGGGAGCTGTGCTGAAGGATACTGGGGTCTAAAGACCCCTAATGAGCTGCGCCTGGCAAGTGTCATATTTTAATATGTACATTGTTCTGTGCCTTCTTAGATTCTGTATTGTCTGTTTGAAACCCAAGCATCACAGGGCCAATTATGTTTTCTGGATTCTTTGGCATTTGGCGGGGGGGGGGGGGGGGGGGGGGGGGGGGGCGCGGATATTACAGACCCAGGGAGGCTGTTCCTCCCAGACCTAGCTAATTCCTACAGACAATATAACAGCTTGCCCAGGAGCATGCCTTTCATATGCAGACCAACTAATTCCCAACTTTATATTCCAGCCACCTCCTTAAGAACTCTCACAGGGTAAGCCCAAATTTCCCTTACCCTAAATCACTCCAGGGCCAAGTACCAAGCAACCAGAGGCCTATAGCCCAAAGCCCACCAGAATATTCAGACTAGCCAGTCCTAAGCTGTTTACCCTGTCCTGCCTTGCCTTTCCCAAGGAAACCCCAAATAAGGCCCTGGCCCAGACATTCCCCTCACCCCTACCTCTGTCTCCTGACCACACTGGTGTTTTTCCCTGTGACCCTGCATGGCATGCCATGACCCCCTCCCAGGGACCTGTGACCAAAATCAGCTTCTCCCTGCCAACCCTCGTTCTCATCTCCTGTGACCGACAGACTTCACCATACCACACCCAACATTCATAGGAAGAATATATTTCATTTGCAGTATAAGGAACCAGGAAAAAATCTGAATCAGTCAGGTTTGTATCACCTAGTTCCAAGCAACTGCTCACAGTGCTTCCTTCATTATAGGCTGTGTCACACCAGTGATGTTTAACAGTGTTTGTTGTGCCAGCCTCAACCTGGCTGCGGCCACACATGAAGGATATAGATCCCTCTACATGGCAAAATCGCCTGGCTGCCAGCCATTGAAATTTCATGCTTTCCTGTCCTGAGGCCTCTTTCATTTAGTAACTGCTTCTGCAGTCAGGAACAAACTGAGCATAGCTGAGCAACCTGGTTGGGAGTGGGGGAGGGAACAACTGGCTTTCAGCTTGGGGAGACCGAGGGGGTTACTTCCAAGAACCCACCTAAAGGGAGTTCATTTGCCCTAAAGAAAACCAGGGAACTCTATTTCTGAAATGAGTTAAGAAATGGACTACTGAGAAAGATAACATCTGAAAACTGATATTGTCTCTTGCTGAGCTGGCAAAGTCCCAGGAGAGGAGTGATGATTCTTCAATTGTTAACAATTACTACTTTGTTATAGAGACAAGGGAAGTGCTGTGCCCCTTTCTCAAATTACATTTCTATTACAGTGGCACACACACCTCCTGGAAAAAATTCCTAGCAGCCTAGATTATTAGCGTTGTACCTGCCACTGCATCTTACAGCAGCTTCGTCCTGTTCTGTGTCGTATCCATTTGCTTTGGGTAGGAAAAGATCCTGTTTATTCTTGTAGCCCTGAACCGGGCAAGTAACCAGCATAGCATTGCTTTACTCTGTGAGTCTTATCACCGCAAGTTATCATGTGTACTCTGCGGTTTTTCATCCCATTTGCTGCTAGTTTCAATGAGATGCTTGTTATAAGCACATACCTTTGTTTGGCCATCCCTGTATCCTCAGGACATAATTGCTCCTAAAAGTTCTAAAGAAAGAAAGCGACATGCTAAGCCATGCCTGACTTTGGAAAAAGCGAGTTCAGCACATGGAAATGTTTACAACTCCACTCTCCTGATCTGTAGAATTTGAACTGGGACCCAGAGAGTGTGGGTGTGTGACTGCAGGGCATGGAGAAAGATGACTTAATATTGCCCTGTTGGCGTGATTGACTTTGATATTTATCCTTTATCCTTTCTAATTATGCTTGTACAGAGGAAGACTCAGGTTCTCTTAAGCCCTCAAAATGAAGAGCTTCACTAGTCAAAACAGCAGCCTGTTTCACTCTTTGTTCATCTTTCAAACGTGCAAGTATTTCCACTTAGGGCTTCCATAGGTATTGGGGGCCCACCGGGTTGACTAGTTATCTGGTATCAGAGAGGAACAGCTTGAATGTGAAGGATGTCCCTTCAGCTGCATCAATAAAGCACAGCATGTATCCCCAGTGAAAAATGGAGAGATAATTTGGAAAGCCAACCTGGTTGTAAGAATGAGCTGAAGAAAAAAAGCTGGTGAGAAGTTGCTATGCTAGTGTTGTTTGTTTGTTGTTATTAGGTAGAGGAATCACTTGTTTTTCTATCTTTTTAAGGAATCACTCGTTTTTATATCTGTTTGAGGAATCACTTGTTTTTATGTTTGTTGGACTGAAAAGTGACTTTGAGGTTTTTCTCCCTTCCATTCACTTCTCATTTGCTCCTTACAGACATTAAGACAGGTGACAAGCTGAATGAAGATACTTTGGAACTTGACAAAGGTTTTTTAACTTATTATGGCTGAGCTGTAAAATTTATTAGGTAATGAATTGTTTGTAGTTTTTAATCAGATATTGGAATATGAATGTTATAAAAACACAAGCAACTCTATCTTAAAAATATGACTCCTCTCAGGCCTTCTGTTTTATATTTTTCCATCCTTATTGCTAGTCTCAAATATACATCACCATCATGCTTATGCACATATACTTACCCTCCTCTTTTTATGCAGAGAATCCTAGTTGTCCCAAACACCCTTTGTTACCAAGAAGCGACACCCTCGGGTTAGCTGTTAAGCAAAGTTATTGTTCATAAACACAGGGAAGAAACTATGTCAAGAACCAGGCCTCATGAAAACCTGCAGCCTTGCTGGGATAATTAGTACCTCCAGTGGCTAAGCAGCAAGTCTGTTAGTCCCTCCCTCTGACAAGGTCACATGTTGTCTCCTGAGTAGCTGGCTTCCGTTGTCCTCCAGGTTAACAGCTCTGCCATACTCATAACTTGACCTCTCTCTCTGTGATTGTTTCTCTCCACCTTTGCGTTCAGCTTTGAAAAGACCAAAACAGAATACTTTGCAGTCAGTCATTCATCCAGCCAAGTGCCACTGGCATGCAAAGCAAAGGAAGGCTGCTGCCTTTGGACGTGGCAGCCTGCTACTGTGTGGTTTGATTATGTGATTCAAAACTGCTGACCTATGCACTTCTGGCAGTTTTCTGCAGGTGGGATTGTAGCTAGCATAAAGTCTTCAAGTACAAAACCATGTGCAATAAAACAGTAAAATATAAAGAGAAAATCAGGGCCAAAAACCAAGATACTTCAAATTTTTCAAATATAAGGCCAAATAAAATTACTATAATTGAGTTTAAATTTGGTTCTAAGTCTCCTAATAGGCAGGACAAAAAGGGAAGCATGATAAACCAGAGTATATAGTTCTTATTTTTAAAAAAGAACTACTATGGAGCAAAGTTCAGTTTTCCCCCAGCTCTTACTCTATAAGAAGTATGTTCCACACTTTACATAGACGACACTGAATGAAGTAGTAGTGCCCTTGACAAGCCAGCGTAGAGCGGGGTTCACGGCTACCTCATGCATGTCCTACACAAAGGCAGCACATCATCACAGTGCAAGTCAGTGAGGACAGTTTTGTGAGGACAAAACTAATGTATCCAAGTCCTCGGTGGTCCAACATAATCCAAGGGTAAGCTATTGATTGTGTAGAGGAACGGATGGCTTGCCCGTGTCTTAGTCCTAAATGTCACTGCTCCCAGCTGACTGTTTGCCCAGAGCTCATTGTGCTCTCAGGCATGGGCCCGGGTGCCTAGCCTTCTGTGTTACTTGTTGAAGGTGCCTCTGTATGCTTTGGAAAGCGGGTGCCAGAGGCCATCTCTTGTGAAAGCTGTGGAAGCGAAGCATATTCCCGCCCCATCATATGGCATGTTTGTTCTTATTTCTTTTTATTTCCTCCCGAGGCACCACCTGTCTGCCTCCTCTTGCCCCCTTCCTCCCCAGTATGGCCAGTTCCACTTGTCCTCTTCTCCCTTCCAGCCTCACCCGCAGTCTAATTTAGATGCTTTCGACTGTGCTCCAGTGGAATGCTGCGATCCACTTATCTACTGTGGCATTTGCGACACTCTAGTGTCTATAGATTACCTGACTGTTCCCTCACTGGGCTGCGGGTTCCTGGAAGACCAGGATGAGGTCTGATCTGACTGAAATTCCAGTCCAGAGAGCTTCATTCCAGAACCTGCTGAACTGTTTCCTCAATATCAAAACTCCAGCCCCTCATGGTGATTTCATTTTCCCTGCTTCCCTTCATGGAGCTAAGTGGCTGGTGACCAGGCTGTCCCTCTGGGACCTGCCCGAAGTGTCTGGGGTATCTCCAGGGGGCGTCCTGACTGTGGGGGCGCGTGCCGGTGAGGCTGGCTCACCTTTAATCCAGCCATTTAGCTTCCCCTCTTCTGCATGAGGTCCGACCCGAGAAGGTGAACGTAGGGATCAAGGTTTGCCTTCTGCCTCCTCCGTTTCCGCGGATGGGGGTTTATCTTTCCCACGCCTCTGAAATGCTCTGCCCGGGCAGCAGTTCCGCTTGGCACAGGGAACTTGGATGGGAACAGAGCCTCCTGCAGCAGAGGGTGGAGCTGAGCGTCAGAGGTAGGAGGGCTTGGGACTTATCCCTGGATTACTTAGGAGAACATTCCCTGTAGGTAACAGAAACTCGGAAACTCAGTGGCTTGCGTGAGCAAAGGATTTATTTTTCTTGCATGTCAAGAAGTTTGGAGACAGGCAGTCCAGGGCTAGTGCAGCTCTGCAGAGACATAACTGAGAAGCCAGGCTTCTCTCTTCTGCCTACTGACCCTAAAGCATTGGCTTTCATCTCTTTGGTCATAGGGTGGTTCGTGTTCCTACAGGCATTGTGTCCGTGTTCCAGACAAGAAGGGCCTGGGGAGGACGGGCAAAGACAGATTCCTGCTAAATCTGTCCACTTTAAAAAAAGCTTTTTTGGAAGCCTGGCTGTTCCAACTAATTCATTATTGACCAGCCCTGGATCCCAAGCCCACTTCTTTCTAGCAAAAGGGAGTCTGGAGAGGTAGTCTTTTGGCTGGGCACATCGCCTCCCCATCCAAATAAAGGAGGAAATGTGAAGTGAATGTCGAGAAACATCTGTTTCTGTCACAACAGTTTTCTTTCCAGAGTTTCCTCACCTGATGGATGGAGTCCATCCCCTTTCTACAACCCCTCTCCACCAGCGTCTTGGCCGCTGCAAATAGAAAAGCCACTCCTTGACCCTTGTTTGCCAGACCTAGCTCTTACTGCAGGGGGGTGGGTACCAGTTTGATGGAGGTTTCAGAAACACGAGAGTCCCCATTTTCCAGCAAGAAAGGTCACTACAAGTGAGGAGGGTAGAAGAAATGAGCCACAGAGGAAAGAAAGAATACTACAATGGGTTTATTGGTTAAAATGAAAAGTTTGCTCTAAGTATAGTACATGTTTGATACTCCACATTCATCTGCGCGAGTTATTTACTGTTTGCTCCTGATAGTCCCGTAGCAGAATGATTATGTGTGCTCAAGCTACCAGATGAACCTTTTTGTAAGTTTAATTTTAGTATAATACCACATTCTGTTCACATATGTTGTCTTCCTAAGATTTCACTCACACCACAGCTACTTTAAAAAAGGAGAGAGGTTATTAATGATCCCTGTTTCTTTTAAAGAAAAGCTTCCTTGTCCTCAGGTCTTTGCTGAGATTCTCTGAAAAGAATAGAACTGGAGCCTGGTCGGAGTGAGTCCGAGAATTTTAAGCAGCATTTAAAACTAACAATGAATATAAAGCTAAAGTAATCGAGACGGTGCAGTATAGGATAGATCCATAGGATAGAATTGAGAGTCCACAAATAAGTCCATAGATGTATGGCCAGTTGCCTTTCAACAAAGGTGCCAAGACTGTTCAATGAGGAAAAAGTAGTCTTCAACTTGTGATTGAAGAGACCGGTGGTGCTGGAACAGTTGGTTATCCACATGCAAAAGAATGAAGTTGGACACCCCTACCTCACACTGCATACAAAAATTAACTCGAAATTGATAAAAAGTCTAACTCTAAGGGTTAAACTATAAAGTTCCTAATAGAAAACATTAGGAGTAAATCTTTATGTTGTGAGGAACGAGACCAAAAAGCACAGACAACAACAACAAATTAAATAGGATGGACTTCATTAAAATTTAAAAATTATGGGCGCCAAAGGAACCATCAAGAAAGTGAAAAGACAATCCATAGAATAGAAGAAAATATTTGCAAATCGTGTCTAGCAAGGGACGTACACCCAGAATTTGCACAGATCTCGTATAGCTCAACAGTAAAAAGACAGAAAACCCAATTTTAAAATGAGCAGAGTTTGAGTAGCTATTTCTCCAAAGAAGATATACAAATGGCCAATTAGCACCTGAAAAGATGCATCATTAGGCATTAGGGAAATGAAACACACACACACAGTGAGATGCCATTTACCCACTAGATGGCTGTAATCAAAAGGCAAGTAACAAGTGCTGGTGAGGATATGGAGAAATTAGAACTCTAGTGCATTGCTGGTGGGAATGTAAAATGGTGCAACTGATTTGGAAAAAGAGTTTGGCAGTTTTTAAATAGTTAAACATAGAGTTACCATATGACTCAGCAATGAAACGCCTAAATATATATTCAGGAAAAATAAAGATGTGTTCACAGCAGCATTATTCAATAGCCAAACTGTGAAGACAGCCTAAATGTCTGTCATATGATGAATAGATAAACAAAATATGATGTATACATAAATGGAATATTATTCAGCCATGAAAAGTGAAGTATTGAACATGCTACAACACAGATGAACCTTGAAAATGTAATGCTGAGTAAAGCCAGTCCCAAAAGAGCGTGCATTACATGATTCTATTTATGTGAAGTGTCTGGAATAGGCAAATCCATGGGGACAGGAAGTAGATTAGTGCTGCCCGGGCTAGGGTGGGAGGAGGGGCAATGGAGGGTGACTGCTAATAGACATAGCATTTCTTTTTCGGGTAATGAAAGTGTTCTAAAACTAGGTTGTGGTGATGGTGATACAACTCTGTGAATACACTAAGGACCACTGAGCTATATACTTAAAATAGTTGAATTTTATTAGTGTGTGGTTTATATCTCAAACTTTAAAAAAGTTATTAGTTGATATCTTAAAAAGTAAAAAATAAAACAAAAAGCCTCAGTGTAAGCAGCCAAATTATATTTACCTCTTAGAAAGCCAAATTCTTCAATAAATACTGATTCAGTGCCTCCTATACATTAATTCAACAAATATTTGACTGTCTCCTTTGTGCTCTGGGGGGCTGTAAGGTCCTAGGCAGAGAGATGCCCATGCCCAGCTTTGCCTCTACTTTTTTTTTTCCTTTTTTTGAATATATCTTTATTTATTTCAGAGAGAGGAAGGGAGACAGAGAGAGAGAGAAAGAGAGAGAGACATCAGTGATGAGAGAGTCATTGATCGGCTGCCTCCTGCATGCACCCTGCTGGGGATGGAGCCCGCAACCCAGGCATGTGCCCTGACCAGGAATCAAACCGAGATCTCCTGGTTCATAGGCAGATGCTCAACCGCTGAGCCACGCCAGCCGGCTGCCTCCAGTGTTTTACACTTCCAAGTAAGGTGGTATGCCTGGAGGCAGCAGCTGTCCCTGGGCTCTTTGCTCCCTGTTTGGAAAGGTGTCGGGCTCCAGGGTATTTCGGTTGCTTTAGTCAGCACAGAGCAAGGAGGACCTTGACTATAGTTTCAGAGCCTTAAGCTTCACCTCGTGCTCCAAATCCAAGACAGAGCAGCTGAGAATGGGGCTGGCTGTGGCACCAATTGCTTCTCTCCCATTGTTAATCCCTTTCATTCTGCCGTCCGCAAGCACCCCTCCCTCTGCACTGTCCTGTTGCCCACTTGTGATACAACTGAACAAGTGGTTTGAGCTTTGAAAGGTGATTCTTAGAGACACCTCAAGTGACCTGGTCCCTGGCTTGCCAGGATGCTCTTTTTTTTTTTAAACCCTCACCCGAGGATATTTTTTCCACTGCTTTTCAGAGAGAGTGGAAGGGAGAGAGAGAAACATCAATGTGAGAGATGCATTGATTGGTTGCCTCCTGCACGCAACCCAGCCGGGGCCTGGGATCAAGCCTGCAACCGAGGTACACACCCTTGGCCGGAATCAAACCCGGGACCCTTCAGTCTCAGGACCCTTCAGTCACAGGGTGATGCTTTAACCACTGAGCAAAACCGGCTGGCTCTGTCAGGGTGCCCTTGATGTTCATTTCCATGGGCAGCAGAGATCTCCTCTTGGTTAATTACGCTTTCCAGTCAAGCCCGGCGTTAAAAGGAGGTAACTGCCACTGACTCCCCCAGAGATCCCGGCCTCGTTGCCGGGGTCATTAGGAGAGCAGCATTTCATTGCCAAGTACAGACAGTGGGAAACCTCTAGTCCTTCTTGGCTCTTAAGAAGAGTTCATGCTCCAGCACTTGAGTTATTAAATCCCTTTAAAGCATGCAACAGCTGGCTTTGTGATGATTATACATATTATACACTGTATTTCTGCTTTGCTCCGTCATTACCTGGTCAAGATGTTATAGTTTATTTAAACATTCATCCATCTCTTTCACAAATCCTGGACTTTCTGCCCCCCCCCCCCCCCCGAAAAGTGGGTCACTTTACAGTCTGTAAGTACTCTTTTCAGAGAGCCCAGAATTAAGTTAATTCTAATTTCTCCCTCTCCCCAGATTGATGGATTTATCAGCGTCCCAAGATGCTCATTACATTTACAGGAGAGCTTCCTAACAGCATGTGGAGGGAGAAATTCAGCTGGTTACTGGGAGGCAGCAGTGTGTGGTAGGCCTTAACCTGCCATTACTGCCATCCCAGCTGCCACTCCCATGCTCCTGTGTTTGCAGAGCATAAGGAAAGCCTCTTCTCCCCTCCTGGGCTCTCCCCTTGCTGCTGTAGGAAGGGGAGTAGCAGGAAATGGAGTCTGCCCCGGTCATGGGGTTTTTGAAAGAAACAAAGCTTGATCTGATGAAGAGCAGGTTAATCCTGCTATTTCATTTCCCTTTCAGAAAGGGTGGGGGCAGGATTGTGATATGAAGTATTTGGTTTCACATCTGTTCCAGGAACGATCCTCGGCATAAATCCATTTTTCTTTTAAGCACCCTAAAGCATCCCAGGAGCTCCTTCTCCTGGGTACCCTCCCCGCCCCCACAGTTGATTTCAGGGCCACAGAGCAGCTGACAGCCTCCCAGAAAGATCATCTTGTCATTGCTACAGAGGAAGGGAATCTCTAAGTCTTGAAGTCAGGATTTCTGAGCATCAACGGTGTCAATTCTGTGCTCTGCTCTCCTTGAAAAGTTTAGATAAAAAGTCAGTGACGTGCCAGCAGTGTGGTATAATGAAAAGAGAGAGGACCCAGTTAAAAAGTAACAGGAACTGGCTCTCATGTCTGCTTTGCTAATATTTGTATGATCTTGGGCAAGTCCCCAAACCTCTATGGGCTCAGGGCCCTCATTTGTAAAATTCAGGTAACGGTTCCCAAAGTGCATTCTATAAAATACAATTCTTCACAGTCAGATAAATCTGAGAAATGCTATTTACTTTATGGTGTTTCTTAAAGAGCCATATATTAGTATATTAAAGGCTCTGAGGAGTGTTTCAATGAACAAACTTGTTTTCAACCCAGCATTTCTCGAATTTGTCTAACCCGGAACTGTTTTTCCAGTTATGCTGATTAACAGTCTTGACACTGTGAGACCTGAAGCTCATCTCCAAAATGCTACAAATCTGAAGCCTGTCACGTGCCATGTTTACCAACCTCGATTTAAAGTAACACTGTTTTCAAATCTCATTCATGGGAAAAAAAAAACAAAAAAATTTATATGTGGCAAGGTGACCTCTAGTTTTAAAAACTGAACATAGGAGCCAGAGCAATTACTCAGACCCACCCAGGCTCGTAACTGGAGTTTTGAAAAGTTTTTCTGGAACTCCTGTTTCTGCTCCCACCTTCCAGAAGTTTAGTGTTCTCGTGTGGCCTTTGGGGGTGTGGTAGGAATTTTCTGTGAATAACTAATTATACTCAGCATTCTGAGCATATATATATATATACACACACACACACACATATACTTATATATAGATATATATACATATATACATATGTGTGTGTATGTATATATGTGTATATACATATATATGTGTGTGTGTGTGTGTATGTATATATATATATGCGCTTCTAGATAAATGCAGATAGATCTTAGAGTTAGATCCCAAGAACTTTGATTTAGATTAGCCTTGCAATTTTTAAATTTTCATAAAAGGGAAGTTATTAAGTATCCTTTTAGGGAAAATAACAAAACCTTTCAAACATATTAGATGGTTTGCCCTTGGGACACTAACTATATAAATGTAGTTACAAAAAGAAACACTTTTCAGTGAGTGGCATTTGAAAGTCCTTCAAATAGATTCATCTCTTTCTAGTCCATGATGTAATTTTATCACGCCCATCTTACCAAAATGAACTATATATTTTTCTTAGAAGAATTAGGCTTATTGTATATAAGACTTTAGTTCTTTACAGTAGAATTCCTTAAAATAGTGTTTTATTAAAACTATTAAACACTCACTTTTGCAAGTAAAAAAAGTAAAACTCCCCCATAGATGGTTTCAGCATGTAAGAGTTAAGCCAAGTGCCTATAATGTTCATTAGAAATGAAGAGGGAGGGCTGCTGGGAGGAGCTGAGAGCTCAGTGGTGCTGCTGTGGTCAACCAGCTCCCTTCTCCTGTGTGGCTGCATTTCAGACTGCCTCGGGCTGCCTGGGCTCTGAGCAAACCCCTTGCAGCTGTGCCCGGCGCCTTTGTGTCACCCAGGCAGGGTTTCATGAAATGGATCTGATGCTCCTATGCCTGTGTTGTTCATTCCTGCATACTGGAACTGTGCCCAGGAAGGTGAGGGGCCAGCAGGTTGGCCCTCACTCCCCAGCTGTCCCTTTCTCCTAGTGTCACTCAGGATATAAATACATTGATTCATTCAGTCTCTTTCTTATTAAACCAAAATGTTGCCAGAAGATACTACCAGGGCCTCTCTGATCAGTTGGAAAGACCTTAGGGACAAATCTGAGAGGCACAACTTTTAAAGTCTTTGCATTTAGGTAATTTTTCAGTTAAGTTTTCAATTTTGTTTCTCCTGTTCACCTCAGACTTTGGAGGGTGAAAAACCGTTCCGTTTATACGAGCACATTGTTTTAAGTCATGACGAAGTTGCGTTTTCTCAGTGGGAAAGGCCACGCTCAGAGGCCAGTGAGATTTTACATCCATTTCCTTCAGAGAGCTAATGGGCAGGAGCACTGGTCTGCAGCGTGGTTGCTGCTTATCGCACCAGGCCTCTTACTGTTGGCAGATGCACAGTTCGTGTGTAGTTGGAAGTCTTTTGCTCCCCATAGGAAACACTGCTAACGATCATTTTCCACATCAGTCAATTGAATCTTTACCCAGCAGCTCCCGTGTAAATATTTACATGGCAGAATGCTGGGAACTCAGGTCATGTGAGGATTTGTAAGATGTGGTCTCTACACTTAAAAGGGTGTAGTACAGTAGAGGAAATGAGTGAGTTATGCAAGACAGTGTCCCCTCACCCCCCAAAAGAGAGAGAGAAACACTGACTTTTAGATAGTTTAGGAAAACCTGTCCACCACTGCTCTTGGGGACCTCAAGCCTCACAGTGAGCATGGAGTGTGGATGTGCTGGCCCCTCAGTAGTTCTCCGTGCCTGGGTGCTTCCTGTAATGTATTTCACCTTGGCGATGTCGATCACGGCGTTTAAAAATATATTTATTCACTGTGTTAAAGTAACACAAGCCAGTCACTTTAACCTGGTGCTAATGGAAGAAAAGCAGGCTAGGAGAAAAGATGGGTCTGTTGGACTCTGATAGTTGCCAAACTAGTATAATGTAGTTACAGGTGCTTTAAGAGTTTTAAGAGTAATTCTCATATTTTATGTTTGTGTTGCTCATTGACTTTAGAACTAATCTAATATGGTGGAACTTCATTTATTTGATAAACATCAAGTGAGTGTATAAATAAACAGTATGATCCATAGACATTTGACCAAACAAAAAAGGAAGAATTTCCAGGCCAGGACATCAAAGCCAAAAGGAGAAAGTGGGTTAGTATCAATGACTGGTTTTTCAAAGTCTGAGAAAGAGAGAGAGAGAGGGAGAGCGAGCAAGCAAGCGTGGCTGTGATCCTGGCCCCCTAAGCAGGGAGGGGGAAGTGCCGTCACATTATTGTCCTGGGCACCTTTCCTTCCCTTATGGCCCCAGCGGTGGGTCACCAGGCAAGAGTGGGACTGAAGCCGCTTGGGACCAGAATGACAGCACCATGTAAGGGGTAATAGGTAAATCCCAAGGTGGAAAGTCCAGTGGGAGGCCCTTCATGTGTAGATGGGACCCCAAGGGCTGTATTCTCCATATAAAGGTCAGCAGTAGTAATCCCTCCCCCTCCCCCTCCCCCTTACCTCCACAGCCTCTGGCACTGCAAAAAGATGACCTGTCTTGAACCTTGGTGCCCAGTGAGATGGTGTAGGGCACTCTCCCCTGATCGTTCGTAACTACAAGCTGGCCCCCATGTGAAATAAATCCAAGAAAGTAAAATAAAGAAAAATAAATAATAATAAAGATAAACAAAGAAATGAATGAAAAAGAAAAGACGCGCCCAGTCAAGAGGAATGCACAGGAATGTTATACATGCCTCAGATTAAACAGATGGTAGGAAGATGCTGTGAATAACTTTATTCTGTACATTTTTAAATTTTGGTGAGGTGCATACAATTTTAGTATTTAACTTACAAAAATTTACTCAAGGACAAACATAAAATCCAAATATTCCTTTAGTTATTAGGAAATTGAATCAAGAACCAAAATCTTTGTACTGCTACATCACCAGGCTCTTACGGTTTTGCTGGGCACGCAAGGATCAGATATACCAATCTTCTACACGCTATTCCAGACAGAGGACAAGAGGGAACACTGCCCAGCTCTTACTGTCCTAAACCAAAACCGAACAAGGACGATCTCTCCACAAAAGTTCAGAAGTTACCAGATCTTAGTAACTGTGGCTATAAGGGCAAAAAATTCTGAATAAATCCTTAGCAAACTGAGTCCAGCAATCTTAAAGTATAGAATACATCATGACCAAGTTAGGTTTATCCCAGAGATTCAAGGATTGTTTAATATTTAAAAATTGACTAATATAATTTACTGCAGTAACAGATAAAAGGGGAAGAATCATAGACTCCTCTCAGTGGATACAGAATGAGCATTTGAAAAAATTCAGTAACTTCATGACTTAAAAAACAGCAGCCCAGCTAACTAAGCATAGAAGGGGACCTAATGATAAAGTATCTCTACAAAAAGCCAACAGTAACCATCGTACTTGAATTGGGAAAGTGTGAAAGCAATCCCTTGAAGATGGGAGCCGGACAAAGGAGACCATCACTTGCACTGCGTGTCAGACCAGGAGTCAAGTCAGTAAAGTAAAGCAAGGAAAGGAAATGACAGGAGTCGGAAAGGAAGGAGCAGATCTATCATTCTCAGGTCATGTATTTTTCTGGTTGGAGACCCAGAAAGAATGTTCAAATAAATTATTAGCTTCAGAAGAGAGTTTCCAAAATAAATTACATTTCTATACATCATCAACAAACAGGGAGAGAGTGTGATTATAGAAAGATACCTTTTGTATCAAAGGTATCCCCTTCAAAATATGTATTGTACCTAGGGGAAATTCTAACAAAAGATTCATTAAGACCTATTATTTTTAAATATTATAAAAACTTTAAAAAATACACAAATTAATGGAGAGATATACATGTTCAGTGTTTGGTCAAGATGTCAGTTCTCCCCAAAATTGACCTATCAATTTGAGAGGGCATTGGTATATTTTTTTAACTTGACAAGCTGATTCTAAAATTTACACAGGAGAGAAAAGGGCCAAGAATAACCCTGTATTCCTAAGGAGTGGGAATGAGAGATAGGGGGCTTGTCTTACCAGATACCAGGAGCTCTTATCAAGATTCTATGAAGCTAAAGTAATCAAGAGAGCGTGGTGTTGGCACAGAATAGAGACCCCTAAAGCTGGTCTCCTGTATGGAAACAGTATAACAGAGAGGAGGAAAGGATGGGCTTTTCAGTAAGTGAGGCAGGGACAGTTATGCAGGAAAAATGAAATCAGATCTGTGCTTCACATCGTACACAAATCCAGGCTGGATTAAAGACTGAAATATGAAAGGTGAAAGTGTCCATCATTTATTAAGACATTATAGGGCAATAGCATGTGACCATGGTGTAAGGGAAGGATTTTTAAAATTAGACCCCAAAGCCCTGGCTGGTGTGGCTCAGTTGATTGGAGCATCATCCTGTACACTGAAAGGCTGCGGGTTCAATCTCTGGTCAGAGCTCATGTGGGAGGCAATTGATCAATATTTCACTCTCACACCAATGTTTCTCTCTCTCCCTCTCCCTTTCTCTCTCAAATCAGTAAAAGCGTGTCCTCAGGGGAGGAATATTAAAAAAAGACCCCAAAAATACAGACTTGTGCCCTGGCCAGTGTGGGTCAGTTGGTTGGGTGTCATTCTGAGCATCAAAGAGTTGCTGGTTCGGTTCCCGGTCAGGACACATGCCTGGGTTGTGGGCTCCATCCCCCATGGGGGGCGTGCAGGAGGCAGCCCATTGATGCTGCATTCTCACATCAATGTTTCTCTCTCCCTCCCCCTTCCTCTCTCTCTAAACATCAATAAACTATGCTTTAAGAAAAGTAGTTTTAAAATAGTACAGACTTATAAAGATGGAAGTTGATAGATTGGACTTTGTTCAAATTAAGAACTCAGACTAGTTCTGAGATATCATAAAGATATGGGGGGGGGTCCTTAAATCTCTATCCATGAAAGGTACGTTCTGGAGTGTGTATGGGTGAGATGATCTATCATCTTGGGTGTACTTTGAAGTGTGCCAGGAAAAAACCTGGTGAGAGAGATGGAACAAGGTAGATTGTTGATATTATCGAAGGTAGATGGAAGTGTCCTGTGTTGTTCTATTTTCTGTGTACATTTGAAGTTTTTATTTGAAAAGTTTTTTAAAAGAAGCCATTTTTGTGGTGACTATCCTGGATTTTCTGGAAGTCTTAACACTTTTAAAACCATTTTCTGAAAAGGTAACTTGTTAAATGTATAACTAAATGTAATCTAATTTTTATCTCTGAATATGACTTTACTTGTAATTAATAAATCTGGAGCAACCTTTCTTAAAAAGAAAGCAACCATGAAGAGAGTAGAGAGCCAGGTCACAAACTGGGTGAATGTGTTTGTAACATAGAGCCAAGAAATTGTACGCAAGATATTAAGCAAAGAACTTTAAAAGTCAATAAGCAGTTTTGTAGAGATAAATCAAAAAGGTAAGCAGCGAAAGGAAAAGTAGACAAAATGGACATAATCAAAATTTTTACATTCTGTGCTTTAAAGTGTTATCATAATTAGCTAGTTATTAATATTAATAATAGGAAAAGAGCAAAGGAGAGGCCAGGCACCGTCATTCGGTCATTCTGGCAGCTTCACCGGGAAGCTACAGCTTCGCACTCCCCAGGGGATCCCTGTCCACTCCCCGAAGGTCACTGGGGGAAGGAGGGAGATGGTGCGTGCAGTTAAGTCAGGTGACATGGGAAAGGTGCTTGCCTGTCAGTCTAACCTGAGAAAAAGATAGTTGGCTGGGGGGTAGAGCCACTGTAATCTCATGAAATCCTGAAGGGTTAATTGGTTAAGCTCCTGTTTATAATCCCCAGACAAAGAGTTCTCTCGCCCCCTTGCCCTCTCTCTCTTGCCCCCTTGCCTGCCCTTTCTCCTGCCCTGTCACCTCCACTCGCCCATGTGCAGCCGCATGGCCATGCAGACCCCACAAGCAGTGGACTTCAGCTGGGAACACCAACCTAGCCAGATGCTGGACTGGACTGGACTGGACTTTAATATGAAGCGGAGACTCTGGGCAATGGCTTTAAGCCTAGCCATGCTGAAGACCAGATTGGACTTTTTCCATGGAAAGACAGAGGGAGATGGGGCCTTGGAAGGAACCCCCTTAATTTTACATCATCAATAAAACTTTCCACGGTACCTCATCCTCCTGTAAGGACCTCAGGAAATTCTTTTCCCAGCGGTACCCCAAGAACTCCATTTCCACTGGTGACAGGTGGGAGCACAGAAGGCACTCCACCGATAACAAAAGGACACCATCAAGAACATGAAATGGCAGCCCATAGAATGGGAGAAAATATTTGATAAATGACTTGTATCTCGACTATATAGGGAAGTCTTACAACTCAAAAAAGACAGCTCTGTTTTTTAAGTGGGCAAAGTATCTGAACAAAGAAGATATACAATGCCAATAAGCATATGAATAGGTTCTCAACATCATTAGCCACTGGGGAAATGCAAATCAAAACCATAGCAGAATACCACTTCCTGTCCACCAGCATGGCTGTAACAGCAGACTCACTAACAAGTGCTGATGAGGGTGTGGAGAAACTGGAACCTTCATCCATTGCCGATGGGCCTGTAAAATGGTGCAACTGCTCTGGAAAATGGTTTGGCAGCCTCGCACGGTTGCCATAGGACCCAGCAACTCCATCTTATATATGTACCCAACAAAAATGAAAACATGTCTGAACAAAACTGGTACGTGAATGTTTATAGCAGCATTTATTAACAGTAACCAAGAGGTGGAAGCAACCCAAATGCCCATCAATTGATGACTGAATAAATAAAATGTAGTATAAATAAAATGGAATATTATTCAGCCATAAAAAGGAATCGAGTATGATGCATGCTACTACATGGATGACCCTTGAAAACATTTTAAGTGAAAGAAGCCAGACACAGAGGACTGCGTACTGTATGGTTCTACTATATGAAATGTCTGGAATGGGCAAATCGATAGAGACAGTGGATTAGTGGTTGCCCAGGGCTGGGGATGAGATGTGCGGGCTGAGGGCTAACAGGTATGAGGTTTCGTCATCTTTCAGTGAATATGTCCTAGAGCTGACTGTGGGGACAGATGCACAACTCTGAATATACTAAAAGCCACTGAATTTTACACGCTAAACAGGTGAATTGTATGGTATATGAATTATACCTCAATTAAGCTGTTTTCAAATCAATAAACAATAACTTAGTAGGAAAGTAAGCAAAAGGTGCTTCCAGGCATTTCACAGAAGAAACACGTATGCGCAGTAGGTACTGGAAAGACGCCCAGCCTTGTTCCTAACCAGGGACATGCCGGTTGAAACCGCAGTAGGACACCACTGTATAGTCCCTGGGTTTGCAAACATTTTAAACTCTGGGAGTACCAGCAATACTGTGGAGAAGTCGGGGAAGCTCACCCACTGCGGAGAGGAAGGAATTGGTACAACCGCTTTAGAAAATAATCCAGCGTTACTTTGAGAGAGCTGGCGGTTCCAGCATTTGTGACCTGGCAGTTCCACTCCTAAGCGTACACCTGGGAACATTCTTCCAGCCGTGCGCCGAGATCACGTCTGAGATTGTCACGGTGGCAACATAAATTCAAACCGCATAAACAAAGCAATAGCATATTTAGGGATAGAAGTATATGGAATAGATAGACCTGGTTTTGAAAAGCAAACAAGGGAAGGAAAAACACAAAATTCAGGACAGTGAGAATGGGAAGGAACTGGGAGAGCCTCACAAGGGATTTGGGGTAATGAATGGGGGGGTGCAGTGTCTGCTGGGGAGGGGCACGAGGCAGAGTGTTATCTGACAGCCCGACATTGAGGGAAGGTTTAGACAAGTTCCGAGCGGTTTTTCCATGCATTTCAATATTGAACATCTTCTATCTGAGAAGCAAGGGGATAAAATCCAGGAAAAGTAGAAAAGAAATAAAGGAACTGCATACAAAAAAGCAGCAGCAGGACAGGAGTGTTTTAGAAGGGTTGCCAATAAAAGTTAAAATGAGAAGTTTTCTACTTCAAGGCGAGCTTCTTTGATTCGGGCCACAGCTTCTTTATTCTTGGGGAATGTTAACTAGGTAGACATCGCTCTCATCTCAGCCCCTCGGTGGTTGATTCTCTCTGCAGATCCTGCGCCCACTAAGAGATGAGCCGCGGGCCGGGCCGCGGGAAGGACCTGCCTAGGACTCCGCGGGGCGGGCTGAGGGCCGGGCCCATAGTACGTTTGCTGCCTCAGCCCCCAGAGCCTCGGAGCAGAAGTGGCAGTAGGCGGTTCCCAACCAGCCAACGCAGACTTGCACCGAGAGGACAGGAAAACACATCAGCTGGATTTTGATGGAACTTGGCAGTGGGGACATTCAGTGGATGCAGTGTCTACCGCGTCAGAGCGCACGTGTATCTTTTACCCCTTTACCCCTCCCCCCGCCTGCATAGGTCTTCTCTGTCCCTCTCCTGCTACCACACAGATGATATAAAAGAGGCTCTTTGGCTATTTGCATTCTGCTTCTTCTTCTTTTCCAGGTTGCAGTGTTAAGCTTTACTTCCTACAAGCCTAACATCCCAACAACACTGTCTGCCAGAGTTGTCCTTCCCTTCTCGGGGTTTGGGGAGAAGAGGGAAGCTCCCGGCGCAGGTTTCCCAGGGAGGAGAAGTCAGTGTGCTGCTGACCACACGGCCATGGTAAAGGCACCCCTTGGAATTACTGATTTCTAAAATTAATAAAGTAATTCTATTTTTATTTTCTTTTTTTCCATTGACTAATTTCCCACTAATCAGTATTCACCAACGAGACTAAAATGGGACAAACTTCTCATTTTATTTCATTGCTGGGCAATTTTTTAAACTTCATTTTAGAAATGTGAGCAATAAAGGTGTTTTATTCTTACACTTGGTTTCAACAGGTGGTAGGTCCAGGCTGCTCCCCAAGGGCAGCTCCTGCCCCTGGGAGGCTGGTCTGTGCCAATGTCTCCACGATCAGACCACAGCAGACAGGTCCTCCGGTGGCGTGTGAACCTGTGTCCGAGTGTACAGTTTACCTGAACTGTCCGTTACAGTGAATGATGCCGCCCTGGTGGCTTCCTACTTGCCTGCCCTCTGCTCTCCTGCTTCCTCATTTTTCCCAGGTCCTCTCTCTGGCTTCTGCTGGAGAAAAGCTTAAAAGGTGGGCAGCAGAGGCCACCAAAGGATTAGCCCAGCTGCCCTGGGGAGTTATCGGGTGAGAATCCAGAGTCTGAGGCGTCTCTGAATGTGCTGTAAGATTCCACATTGAAACCCCAGAAGAAAATGACACCCATAAAGCAGAGAGAAAAGAAACTTTGTTGCCTTCATAGTGAATGAAAACAAAGGTTTGGGCACACTGAAGCATTTTGTTTGCTTGCAGAAGATGAGGTCTGTTGGCTGCAAGAGAAAAGACTGTCCTGGATGTTCCTGGGATTTCTGGGTAGGAGTTTGAGGGCCATCTAATCTGTTTGCCAACTTGGTTGTGAGTTGGTTAGGAGACATTAGAATTCCTTCATAGTTCCCTGCTAGTGTTTAGAAGTGGGAAATCAGGTGTTTGGGGAGACTCACTATATGGATCTTGTGAGAAAGGATAAGAGGATGTGAGCTCAGTAAAAGAACTTTTAGAACAACTAGCGTAAAAAAAAAAAATTAAAAAAAAGAACAACTAGCTTGCTCAGAAGTGCTCTAGATAACTCATCAGAATTGAACCCTCAGGCTAATTTCTTCCCACAATCGCCGTGTGCTGAGCAGGTATAGACCAGACTCCAGATCCCTCCCTTCATTTACCCAAGTACACTCAAGTCATTGCTACTGGCACTAGACTTCTGTTAGTAATAAACCAGACCGATCATAGGATCCCCCTCCAACAACAGTGTCATTCCCTGTGTCCCTCCTTACCCTTCCCCAAGCAAGCCTGGATTTTTGCAGACTGACAAGGGTTCAAGTTTCTGTAGTGCCTGTAAGTGACGTGCATTGGGGAGGTTGGACGTCAGACCCCTGCCCGTATTTATATCTGCTGATTAAGATCAGAGTAGAGCTCTAACATAAAAAGAACATTTGGAATCACAGTGTGTTCTGTTTTCTTTGGAATACTTCAGGAAACATCTTGTTGCCTTGGTTCATTAGGATGAACCACAGGCCAATGTTTTAGTGATGTCCTATGAGTTTGGATAACAAGGAAAGTTTATTGTAGGACCACAAAGATTAGTTCCCTCTCATTTAAGCCTCAAGTAAGGACCAACAATGTCAGGTACAATATGCTGCTTCTTGAAATGTAGTTTTAGACTGCATGGACCCTGCCCCAGGCCTACAGGCATCTCTAGAGTTACAGCTTGAAATTGTACTTTTTAAATAAACACTTGGGTAATTCTCACACCCACTGAAATTTGAAAATGACAGTTACAAGTGAGTGGACTCTGAGAGTTGGGATAGCAATGGCCCATGGCCAAAGGGCTGGGTGTGCTATCTCCCCTCTAGATCCACTGGCTCCCTTGAGTAAGGTGGAACACAGTCCCACCTGCCAGGGTTGCAGGGCAGGGCCATGGGTGGGCCCTGAAGTACAGTGAGAGTAAATGGATGCCACATGGAATGAGGCTGAGAGAGAAGCCCCTAGAATTGGCCGGGTATGGACAAAGCAGGGGAAAGTTCTGCTGACCAAAGTCAGGAGCTCAATTTGGGAGAAATCCAGAAGGAGCAAGGTGCACACACGTCAACATATTTCATACACATCCTTCAACCTGCAAATTCTAGCTTCAGATACACTGTGGGGTTTTTTGACCAGTGGTAAAGTGATTTCCACAGAGGAGCATGTTTTTCAGGAGCTGCTAGATGATTCCCCACTCGGCGATGGTTGCTCCAGGGGCTCACCAATACCATGTTGGAGTTCTGCATTGCTCTGGGATCTGTGACCTCAAAAGAGCTCTGAAATTGTGCTTTTCTTGCCCTCTCCATCCCCAAATCCCTGACAGGAGGCCCACTATCTGAAAAGGGACTCCTGCTGAGCTCTTTCTAGACTTCACCTGATGACAGAATTGGCCGCTATTCTCAGGCTATCGGTCACAGACAGTTTCTCTAACTCAGCTGATTTGGAGGGTGAGATGAGACTTTCAAAACTGATGATGTTGGTCATTTATAGTGAATGTACAAACAAACACATTTCCATATGCAAGGTTCCATGCCAAGTGACTTTGCCCATAGTTAAATGGAGGTCAAAGTCATGTACTTTCTGCGTATCTGAGCTGCTTCCTGTGTGTCTGAGAATAATATGCACTGAGGAAAACAGGGAGCACACACAAGAGTGTGATCTTCTCAGTGACGGAAGGCAGCGCAGCGAGCCACACTAGGCAATGTATTTGACATTTGTGATTCTCTGCCCCAGACTCCGGGTACCTCTGATGAGCAGGTATGGACAGGAAATTAAGAAAATGGTAATTGAAGATATTTATCAAGTCAGACTTACACCTTAGAATAAGGCCTTTACTGTTCTAGAAACAATCTTCCAGAAGATGAAATCCAAGGTTCCCCAAAAATATTTATTTATACAAAGATTTTTGAGAGTAATATTTGTATTTGTCTTTATACCTCAGTCTACGCGTCTGGGGCCGAGTCACTGTGTGGCACACATACAACTTCCCCGCGTGCCCCACACGTAGCACCTGCTTCCAGGAACACCAGATGAACACAGGGTCTGAGGGGAAGGGGAAGCCCATAATGCCCCACAGGCTGCACACCCCCCAAATTCAGATATGTGCATCCTGACCTGGAAGGTGTCTAGCCACATGTCCGAGGGGAAATGCAATCAAGGAACAAGGCGAGAGGAGGGACCCAGAGCGCAGACAAGAGGGGGTTCATTCCCACCTGCTTCCGAGTTCAGTATATCCATAGGACCCAATATAGTTGATGGCCCGGGAACTACATTACCTGGACTTTTCCCCTGTAATGACCCTTGATGCTGATTGATGTCCAGAGGACAGTTTGCAAAAAAAGCAGATTCGTCCTTCATCCCAGGAAGTGAGACACAATGCTGGGACCATGTCCTGGTAACCTGTCTGAAGGAAAATGCTTGCCGTGTATAACGTGATCCAGATTCCCCAGAGCCGACGCGGGGCAGCGATGAGCAAATCTGACCTCAGGTCAGACGTGTCTTCCAGTCTGGCCCTGTCCCGTCCCTGCCTTTCTTTGCCCTTCCACCTCCCTAGGCTCCCTAATCCCATTGCCGCACAACTTGTCAACTTGCCATCCCTCTTCCTCTGTCCCCACTACTTCTGTCCACGTCACAGGAAAATCTGTGTGTCCTGAAGAGTCCGGCCTTCCCCTAACCAAACCTACACTTACTTTACCACAGTGATTCTCAGAGCCAACAAGAAAGAAATGTTCCGAAAGGGAACCTCCGTGTCAGCCGTCTGCCCGAAGCTGCAGGTGTGGGCTCCAGGCCTCTGGGTGAGGTCTGTTGCTTTCGTGTTTTTCCGAGGAGCAGGCAGTCAGGCCGTGGCAGTTCTCTCTCCTGTCTCTCTGTCGCAGGTGGGGCCTCAGCTACACTTACAGGACTTCACCACCATGTTAGAGAGATGTTCAACCTTGGGGGTCCTCCCGACGTAGTACAGGATGGTCAAGGGCTCCAAGTCCTGGGGCACGCAGCAAGGTGAGGCAGACGCTTCGGGGTTCAAGGTGTTATACAGGCCCAGCACCTGGGGACGATACATCACTTAGAGGTTGGAAAGCCAAGCCTCAGGCCTGGGACCCTCCGCAAGCTCTAGGGGCTGGTCCAGAGACTGAGCACGTGGTCGACACCATGGGCACACATTCGCTTTGCCTGAGTGACTAGTGCTGTCCATCCACAGGCGGGGATGGAGAGCATCTGTACTTGTTTGTTCACAGCTTCAGCATATTAACAGGTACGGGGAACTTTAAATCAATGGGATTCTCTGTTAAGAAAACACTCCTATATTGATCTCCCTAGATCTAACTGGTCACTTTGGTGAGAAATGCTCTCACAAAACATTGCATTTAGTAACTGCCGGCGCGCTGGGCCCCGGACAAGATGCAGTGAGAATAATGAGCTGTCAGGAAACACGCTTTGTACTGCCCTGGTTTTTATCCCTGCCCCCCAGGGAAAGACAAGCTGGTTTCAGGGTCACGGGCTTCCTTCTCTCCCTGCTTTCCTTCCTATTGTTTCATTTAGCTTCTGTGTGCTTTCCATTGCCTTTCAAAATAACTTTTCTACAGTCAGGAGGCCAAAGTTCTTTAAGTGATGGTAGAAGCCATGTGCCTAGCATTCCCTGCCAGTCATGTGCACACATCTCTGACATACAGGGTGGCCTGTGAGAGCGAATTTGCTTTCAGAATGGTACAGCAGCTTTAGACAGCAAATAAGCCTGGTTGAAACTCTGTAAGAAATTACAAAGGGTAGAATGTCCCCAAGTAGAGTTGGGCCAAGGTGCCAAGATCAGAACCTTCACCAAAGGGACTGTACTCTCTCCAGCTCATGGTCCGCTCATTTAGCATTCAGTCCTTCAGGCATCGATTTAAACAGGTGGCCTGGTCGCCTCAGCCCCAGCGCTCCCCGCGGCGAGCCCCGCCCCGTACCTTGCTGTGGGTGGTGTCTGCGCTGCGGAGGTATGGGCAAGGGCCTGAGCAGAAGTTGGCGTAGTAGCCCTTAGGTTCGTGGACCCACTTCCAGCCCAGGTCCTGGCGGAAGTCGATGTAGAGAGGACGCACACAGCAGTTCTCTTCCACGTTACTGCAACACAAAACACATTTACAGAAACCCATCCTCAAAGCAAGCCGCCGATATCAGCAACTTCGCAAGTGGCCTCAGGTTTGTACTTGGTGTCCTTCCTGGTCCTGGTAAGAGGTGGTCTAATCAATGGCATCCCAGGTTCAAGTGCATTGAGCTGTATAGGCTATAAAGGCATTTTCTGTGTTGAAGACCATGGTCCCAAGGACATAGCAGGCAGATAGAGATGATGAAGGGGAAAAAGGCAAAGGGGAAAAAGGCAAATGCCCCCTTTTACATTACACATCAAAGCAGGGACATAAACTGCTCCACACAGAACCAGGCACTGAGTGTTATTAGCCAACTCGGCTTAGTTGAGGTTGAGTTTATTCCCTGCCTACTGTACATCCAACCAGAAATGCACTGTAAGCTCATGCAGCTTCTGTGCTATGGTAGGTGACTACTTAGAGAAATCTCGAGGCCACTGAGTCAAAATGAGGCATGTCCTTCTACTATCAGACTCCCAATTCCTAGATCACCCCAAATGTGATTACTAGGCCACTTCCGTTCTGTTGCCTGCAATACCCCGTCAAGTGGGAGCTGGTCTGCACTTCCATACCTGCTGAGACCTAGAACTTGCTGCTTCCACGGCAGCTGATGACCAAGGCAGTCTGGCTTCTTGTGGGTTCCTCGGGCGGTCCATGACAGGCATGCTTTGATATCTATTCAATAGCCCTTCCTAACCCCCTCACCCTTCTGCTTCCCATTACCGAGTCCAGAACACCAGATACTTGTTTTCCTGGCCTCCCTTGCAGGTGGGGGTAGTCATGTAACACAGCCGTGATCAGACTTAAGGAGAAGTGTGCAGGGGATGAGAGCAAATTCTGGCACAAAATATTTGATTCTATGTAAAAGGCACAGATAGAAGAGGAAAGCTGCTGGCTCTGCCTCTTCCCCTTTCTCACCTTGAGCATGGACAAGATACCTGGAGCTCTAGCAGTCACTGTGACCATAAACAAGAGCATGAAAAGCAAGCAACATATTAAGCATGGCAAACTGGAGAGAGAGAAAGCTGTGTCCCCAGGGGCATAATTTAGCGGCCAGACTAACCCGAGCCTACTTGTGAACAAGAAATCCTATGTGGTTTAGGCCACGGTTCCTTGCAGCCAAGAGCACCCCCTCCTAATTGATTAAGCGCCACATAGAACAAATCTACCCACCAGCCTTTAGACAGTCGGAGGCAACCACAATCCCTCTCCTACCCCTTCTGTTCCCCAAGCTCAACATCCCTCATCCATTCGGCTGTTCCTAATGAGATGTGGTTTTAGAGCTAAAAATTTCCCACATCATTTGCCCAGCTCCATCCAGGCATCCTCTCCAACCAAACTGACCCATTCATGCTCCTTCCTTTACCAGAAGTGCCTCCTCCTACCCAAACCTCACTCATCCTCAAAGGTTCAAATCCCACACTCTTCTGAAGCCTTTCCTGCACCCACAGGTGAACTCCAAGTTCCTAAAGCACTTGGTCCTTCAAACCTTCTCATGAATGGTCATTTTCTACCTTCAGGTAACTGCTAGGCATGCTTTAGCAGCCCCTCCTTTATAAACAAGAAGCTAAGCTACTAAGAGGCTCTTTTTTAAAAATCTATTCATAGGGACTACTCAAGTGCATCTGAATTAGTTCATTAATTTCTCCAGCTCAGATGCCCCCTGCGAATGGAGGCTGCCCTGTTTTCCCTCATCCAGTAGCATCCTGGGACCCTTCATGGGGAACTGAGCACTTCCTTCATGGAAATTCCTGCATGCATCTCCCCACCACGCTCACACACCCTACAAGTACTTTAAAATATAGAGCCATGGCCCAGCCGGCGTGGCTCAGTGGTTGAGCATGGCCCCATCAACCAGGAGGTCATGGTTCGATTCCTGGTCAGGGCACATGCCCGGGTTTCAGGCTGAATCCCCAGTAGGGGGTGTGCAGGAGGCTGCCAGTCAATGATGTTTCTCTCTCATGGGTGTTTCTCTCTATCTCTGTCTCTTCCTCTCTCTGAAATCAATAAAATCATATAAAAATTTTTTAAAAAAAAAAACACATAGAACCACGGAGAGGCTTCCACCAACACTCTCCTGGTGTGCTTCACCCAGGGCCTCACAGAGCTGGGCTACAGGAAAACTGTGGTGCTCCCAGGGAAACAAAGAGATCTGTAAGAGGCTTTAAATCTTCTTTCCTGCAGATGTCTGTGATAGCATCAGGGACCCTCAGTTGAGTGTGGCTTTAGGCCTGGGCCTGCCCCACAGTAGGTACCCTGCCCAGGTGGTCTCAGGAGCTCACGGCCTGAGTGGGCCCAGGCTCACCTAAAGCAGTAATTGGTGTCAAGGGCCCGCTTCTTCCTCTGACCCCCCTGGCCCGGGTTGTCGAGCCGATGCGGAGGGATCATCATGAGGATTAGATGAGGGTTGTGGTGGTCCTTCTGCTTCCTGAGGCGCCCCAGATCCCCACGGCCATGATCGTCCTCACTGTCCACACCTACAGAACAGAAGGAAGGCGACAACCTCCTGTCTAAGGAAGGCAGAGTGGAGGCTGCCTCCTCACCCCACCCCACCACTGCCCAGGAGGAGGGGCAGTGTGGTCTGCAAGGAAGGGAAAGAAACCCACAAGGCACCCCTGGTCCGATCCCTCATGCCTCCTGTGTGTGTACATCTTCCAGAGGGCAGCCAGCCCTTCCCAAGATGCTCCCAGATCTTCAGGGACCCGTGAAGCGTGTGTCACTGGGCAGCTACCTAACATTCCTTTGGGCTGTTAGTTTAGATTCTGGGACTTAGACTCTCAGGGTATGTGCGTTTCCGCTTATAATCTGAATTGGTTAAGACAGCCCAGAAGTCCCCGCTTTACGGTATCACAATTTAAGATGCCTTGAATGGAAGCCAGAGGAATGAGCTTGAGTAATCGCTCCCATTCACATCGCACTTCTAGTTTCAAAAACATTTTCACACTCAAACTCAGAAGAGCTAACGAAGTGCATGGTAAACTGCTTAGCAACAAACTCTGGAAGAAAACCTGCTATTTCATCTGAGAAGGAAAAGCATGAAGACTGAATTAGAAAGAGTCGCAACTAAAAGGAGACATGTTTTGTGACAGACAGCTGCCAGCTGTCGTCCATCTCCACCCAGGACTGGACCCTGAGGAGGTTAATTTACATGTAACTGAAGGGACTTGGACCTCATGCAGGGTCCCTAGGGCTGTAAGATGAAGGAGAGGCCTGGGTTTCCAATTTCCTTTCCTGACAATCTTTATGAACAAAACTGAAGTGGAAGGATTGCCCTAACCTGGCCTGTAAGTAAGGACTCCAAAGATCTGAGCTCTGAGGTTCTGTAATTAGGATGCCAATGCTTGGCTTTAAAAAGGGGGGAGGCTCTGAAATAGAACCTCTGAAGCGTAAAGGGGAGGCAAGAGCCCCACATCTTTGTCCAGACAAGCCTCTGACATCGTCGAGCTTTGACTTGGTTGGTTTGACCACGACAAACCACCTGGCCTCAGGTGTGCGTCAGTTACCCAAAATGGGACCGTGAAGGGAAAAGACAGCATCCCTGAAATCCAGATGGTCTAGGCTGAGCGCCTTAGGAACACGCTAGAAAACCCGAAGTGACTCTCAACTTTTTCCCCATCTCATCACAAACCCCCGGAGCCCTGAAGCAGTCATTCAAACCCGGGTGCCGCCCGGGCAAGGATCAGGTGGGCTCTGTAACACCCGGCAGGCTCACTAGTCAGGACACCCACGTTCACAGCCACCAAAGTTCATTTATTTTAGGGAAAGGAAGACAGCTATGATTTGTGGGGCCTTCCTGGCACCGTGTCATACACCTGCTGCCTCGCTGAATTTGCATAACCACCCTGGGAAAGAGGCCCTCTCACCCCCCTTACGGAGCCCAGAGTGGTGCTACCAGTTACCTGCACGATTTCCCTGCTCTTCCCAGCCTGACACTGTCTTCCAAAGGCTAATGTGTCCTCTGTCCAGAAACTGACAGCCACCCTCAGTGCTTTGGGGGCAAAGCAGGATGACTCAAGTACAGAAGAGTGGCCATCTCGGTGAGGGAGCCTGGCGCCCCGGACTGGGTCTGGGAGGGGCCTCCTGTGCCACCCACTCTGTTACCTTTGAACTTGATTTCCATCACCTCGTGAATGTTTTCCAGGATGTCTCCATTGGGCTGAAAGGTGTGGCAGGGACAGTGAATGCTGATTTCCAGACCTAAGTTGGACTCTGCAAAATAAGACACAGGGTCGGTGAGAGAAGCACTTGGCGTGATGGAGACGTGTACCCAGCACCTACGCGCTGGACGGCCGGCGCCTCTGCTGCCACAGACAGACCTGGGCTGTCCTCGGGGTCACAGGAGACACAAAGCGATCCGAGGCCAGAGCGGACCTCCCCGCTCACACTGCCGCACCCCGCGGGTTTCTGGGGATCACGAGGGAGAGCGTCAGTGCTCGTCTATGTGGAAAGGGTGGTATTAGGAAAAACAGGTCATGAGCCTGCTTGGAAGCCAGGGAACGGGGCGCAGGGAGGCGGGACGGAGGAGGGTGGCCGAGCCTGAGCATAGGATTGAACGGCAGGAGCCGCGTCGGAGCCAGGCCAGCGGCCAGCGCGCAGCAGAATCGGCCTCCGGGGAAGATGCCGGTGTTTCTACCAGGGCTGGGACTGTGGACGCAACGTGGTGGGCCCCAGAGGAGCTCAGACGGAAACCGCGGTGACACTGGCCATATGTTCCTTAAGGAACAAGGGCATGAGCGGGGAAAGGCCCCCGGGAGGTTTCTATTCAGCTTCACGGGGAGGCTGGGGATGTGGATGGCACACAGGGCGACTCGGCCGCGGGACCGAGCTCGGGCCAGGGGAGGCGGCAGAGGGCCACGGCCAAGGGTCCAGGCGACAGGAGCCCGGAGAGGGGCGCACGAGGAAGTGTGGGGTGCCGGGCTCGGTGGCTGACACTCACACAAGAGGGCCGGTCCTGGCCCTTTCTCCTAGTGGCTGTGGCATCAGGTGTTTTGGTAACAAAAACTGGAGAAGCAAGGAAATGAGTAAAAAGGGGTTGAGTGAATCCGAAGAAGAAAAAGAAAAGAAGTGAAAAAATTGAAGTGAATCCAGTAGTTTTGTGCAGGGGACGCAGGTAGGGTCTGGTACCATGTCAGTTCTGGTGGGTAAGACAATTAGGGACTCTACTGATCCGGGAGCAGCAGTGGGCAGGTACAGGACAGGGAGGCAGAGGAGGGTCCTCTTCTTGGTTTCAGGCAGCTAAAGAGCTGGAGCAGCTGACTTAAAACATAGTTTGCTTCCTGCTACCCAGAGGGTTGAAGGCAGGCCGGGGGAGACGCGGCGTGGACAAGTTCTATGATTCTGTGAGTGAGAACGTCAAGGTGCACACAGATGTGTTGGGGAGACTTAGGGTTAGGGAACAGGTGTCAAGTGTGAGATGATGGCCTGTTTTGGCCAACAGGTCTGTCTAGGCAGAGAGCCCAGAGAGTGATGACAATAATCACCAATACTTGTTGAGCGGTACCTCCTGTCAAGCACGACTCTAAGATTTCTGTGCATTAACTCATTTCATCTTCATAATAATCCTACAAAGTGGGACCCATTATTATGCCCTATTAGACAGATCCAAGGACACCGAGGCCTAGGGAAATTGAATGGCATGTCCAAGGTACTCAACCAGCAAATGGTAGAGCCAAGATTCAAACCCAGGCAGCCTGATGCCAGAGCTACACTCCTAATTGTTAGAAACAAAGAGAGAAAAGAGGGGCCAACACAGATCACCGAGATAGATGTCCACACGCTCGCTGAAATGATTGTGTTTTTCCAGTGTCCGACTGTCCTGGGCCAGGATGCTGGGCGTGCTCCCTGCCCCACCTGCTGGGGGAGGCCTGGCTCTGCACACAGAGGAAATGCAGACGGTGTGGAGCAATAGCTCAGGAGCATGAGGGCCTGGGACCCCAACCCTGGAGAGGGCTCCAGCCAGCTTTGGGACCCAGAAGTTTTCAGCCTGGGAACCTGGCACATTGTAGGCTGTCGGACGTTTGCTGAATGAATGCAAGACCAGATATGTGACTCGGCTTCCTCATTAGCCCACACCACCAACTGCTCCATTTGCTGCCTTGTTTGGGGCCACAAACTCTGAAGAGGCTCATGAGCTCTGCATCAGTGAAGGTCTGTGCATGATCGCACCGTGCAGGGGCCGGGCGGCATCTGCTGAGAGGGAACCGAAGGTTCCAGTGAAGAACTAACCTCAGAATTGGCAGCAGTGGGGATGGTGGGTGGGGGACCCGTAGGTTCTATTACGAAATTATCTTTTTGATGTCTCCAGGAGGATGGAAGCCATGCTCAGTGCAAGCTGCTCATTGAGTTCTGCAGCTGTGAAAATAAGAACTCCTTCAAGTGCTCAGGGCATCAAAGAAATCCAGGTGGAGCTGATCAAAATCAGGCAGGGAAGCTAAGAGATTCATTTCCCTGGCCTCTCCTCGGCAGCCACGTCGGGCTCTGGGCAGAGAGCTGTCTGAGTCAGAATTCCCAACAGTGCTGCTGTCAGCAGATCCACGTGGTTCTCCTCGGCTTTTGACTTCGTGCTTGGTAAGGGAAGTAGGATGGCATTCTCCCGACCCTTGGAGCAGAGGCAGGACCTCCAGCCCACGATCTGACACCAGGTAAGGTCCCTTAGATGAGGACTTGCAAACTCAGATGCCCGGAGAGCCCAGGCAGGTTCTGTAAGTGAGCAAAGCAAGCCAGCATCTCATGCTAAGTAGGGACTGCCAGCCTCACTCTTGGGGGACACTGGGGAGTGGCGGGGCCTATGGTGACATCCAGGGAAGGAACCATTGCCTTATTTGCCAGGTGAGGAAACTGTGAGTGGGAGAGACATTTGGAACATGTAAATTTTGCTATGCCTAGCAAACAGCTCTACTTGGATGGCTACCAGGCCTTTCAAATTTAATCGTCCAAAACAGAACCTTCCCCAAACATGCTCTTCTCCCAGTCTTCCCTATTTCAATGTGTTCGTTCAGTCCAAAAATCTTAGAAGTCACCTAAACTCCTCTTGTGTCCTCATATGCCATACACAATCCACCTGTCCTATTGGCTTTACCTCCGAAATATAGAATAAATCCATACCATCTCCATATCCACTGCTAATGCCCTAGCTGTTGCTCTCATCCCGGCTGGTGCAAGGCCAGTACCTGTTGGTCCCATTTTTTCCCTTCACCTCATGGCAACCAGAGGGGTATGTAAGACAAGTCACCTAGGACATCTCATAACACTTGGAATAAGTAATCAAACCTGACCATGGCCTGAAAGGTCCGAAATCATATATATGGCCCCAGCTACCTCTCTGACTCTCCCCGTCCCACCCCCAGCTCACTTGGCTCCAGCCATGCCAGTCTGTTTGCTGCTAGAACAAATCAAGCTTGATCCCACCTGGGGGCTTGGGCCTTGCTATTTCCTTTGCTTAGCGCATCCTTTATGCTGACTTTCCCAGGCTGGTTCCTTCTCACCGCTCAGATCTCAGTGCACAAATTTCCTCTTCACAGAGACCCTCCCTGGGCATCCAATGCTGGACCCCACCCAGTCATTGTCACATTGCCTGATTTCTCTCCATGGTACTTGTCACTCTCTGAAATTCTTTTTTTTTTTTTTTTTTTAAATATATCTTTATTGATTTCAGAGAAAGGAAAGGAGAGGGAGAGAGAGAGATAGAAGCATCAATGATGAGAGAGTCATTGATCGAGCCCGCAACCCGGGCATGTGCCCTGACCAGGAATCAAACCCCGATCGCCTGGATCCCAGGTCGACGCTCAACCGCTGAGCCACGCCCGGCCGGGCCTGAAATTCTTATTTGTCAATATGTTTATTTGTTTATTATGTGTCTCTCCCACCAGAACAAACGCCCCATAAGATCCTGGGTCTCACCTGTCTTGTTCACTGCTGAATCCAGGACCTGGCTCAGAGTGAGCATTTAATAAATACTAGTTGTGTGAATGAATGAAGGACATGCAGAGAGTCAGTGGCAAAGCTAGACTTTAAACCCAGATCTGTGACTCCCCTAGTTCTGTCTTCTTCCCTCTTTTCATGACGGACCAACGGACCTAAGATTCCTCCCAAAATGCTCATTTTAAGAGTCAACCTACCTCTTCGAGAGAGCCATTCACGCACAGTGTCAGTGACATCAAAAGACAGCCACTCGGGAGTGCCCCGCGTGGGCAGATTCTTGCCACCAATATAACGCTGTTTGGCGATGTGCTCATCCGGCCGGAGTATCTACAGGGCAGAGAAAGGAGTAAGCACCGAGGCCTGGCCAGGGTCCCAGGAGCTGTGTTACAGTGCAGGAGGACAGGTGAGAGGAGCCAGAGGAAACGAAGTTTCTGAATGCTGCTTCCAGCACCGTAGTTAACTCTCAATCCTCTTAATGACACATACAGAAAAGAAGGCTCGGGAAGGCAGGATTCACACCCAGGTCTACCGAGCTCTGGGCCGACATGGCAGAGGAGCTGGGTTCCCATCAGGCTGGTCTCTGCCTGGGAGGCGCCTCACCTGGAAGAGCTCGATCCTCTGCTCGTTGCGCTTGGAGCTGGGGTTGGGCACCCGCAAGACTCGGAATTCCGCCCGGAACAGGTTGGTTCCATTTTTCTCCACTGAGGACACGTTGAAGCGGAAAACCTTGGAGGTGACTCCTTTGGGGCAGACCGCCAGCTCATCTAGGGGACAAAGCAGCGGGGGGCACAACATGAGTGAGGCCCACAGGAGCAGTGTGATGCCAACGGGCACTCGCCAAGGGGGTGAGGTCCCACCTGTGACCTTTCCAGAGGCTTGAGGCCTCAGACCTAAAAGTGGAGACAGGAAGAAGATCCTTGGTGGCCCTGGAATCACACCCAGACCTGAGAGAGGAGCAGAGAGACCTCGGAGCCCCAGGCCGTGGCACTAAAGACACTCCAGTCAACTGTAATCACCCCCTCTTCCCATCGCCTCCACATCAACTCTGGTAGGCTCTCCAGCCTGCTGTTCCTATTCTTTTAGAAAATACAGATTCTCAAAAGGTCTCAGCTGTTCCCCCTAGTAGTTTAATTATCTCACAGCTTGTGGGTTCATTCACTCCTGTGTTCGTTCATTCAGGCATTCATTCATTTATTGAACATGTGTTGAGCAAATACTACATGCCAAGGACAGTGCTAACACCGGACGCAAAAATGAATAGACGTGGCCCCTGCCTTCAAGGAGACTAATCTACAGGGAGGCTGTTACTACATGCGCCCAACTAACAGGACCAGAGGGAAAGTGTTGAGGGCTTTTGGAGAAGCCCAGGAGTTGCTGCAAAGAGATCAGAGGAGGGAGAAAGCAGAGAGCACTTCATGGAAGAGGAGATACTTGAGCTGGGTCCTGCGGGAGGAAAGGGTTTGAGGAAGGAGAAAAAAGAAATTTCACACAGAACTGCTGGAAACAAAGGCAGGGCTGGGAGGAAATGCAGGTAAGAGCGACCCCAAGCGGACAGGCGGGAGCAGATGAGATCGGGTCAAGAGAGTACACTGGGGTCCACCCGCAGGGAGGCTGAAATGTCAGATGGCGGCGGGGTTGGATTTTATCTCATTAACAGTAGGGAGCCATGGAAAGTGTCAGAGCAGTTCAGCGACAGAATCCACACTGGGTTTCAGACCTAATGAGGCAGCATTGTTCTGGCAAAGAGCCCACACCTCACGCCTGGCAGACCCACAGGTGTTTAGATGTTTCTTAAGATGGAGCTGCTCCATCACCAGGGCTCCTTTCTCTCTAAGGGTTTCTTTCATTGGTGGCACCTGCTATGCCAGCCTCACCCCCCCCCCCCCGTCCCTGTGCACGAGACAGAAGGCAGTGGATGTTCTTTCCCACCCGCGAGCCAGATAAAGAAGAGCCAGATCTTGTCTTCTGTTCACTTTACAGCCTCAAGGTCTGAGCAGCATTAACACCCAGAGAGAGACTTTCTACACACATGGTAACAGAACTTGAAACTCAAGCTCAGAGACCCAGATTCCACACATAATGGACATGGCTGGAATGAGCTCATAATCACCCGAGGGGGGGTTAGGAAGTCACGGACACGGCGGGCAGGATCAGAGGCCTGGAAACTAGCAAATGCGCTACTGATCTTTAGGAAAGGATGAGTGAGCGTTTCTGGAAATTGCCATCTGGTGGCCCTGACACTGGTTCTTAGGAAATTAATGGAACAGATGTTAGGAAAACAAATGTGTGAATGCCGGCTAATGAAGCCCTGATTAATAATTGGCTTTGAAGGAACAAATACTGCCAAGTATTCCCTGAACCGTTTCACATAGAACCAAAAAGAGGAATCGGGATGGCAATTTAAGTTTGCAAGTCTGTAACCCTCTAGAGGTGGATAAGCTACTTGGACTGGCAACCCTCTCAAGTACTGGCATTCTTGGTTCCGAGGGAGCTGTCATCAACATGGCTTCAGTTGTCCTAGCACCTCCAGTAACTGTTGAAAGAGGGAGGGAAGGGTGTGTGAAGGCAATGCGTGCACTGCTGTAGAAGGGAAAGGGGACCGGGAAATGGCACGGGCCAGTGAGGAGAGTCAAGGCAGCGGGCAGCCAGGAGGCGGGGGGCAAGGAGCTAAGAGGGTCTTCACGACACTCGTGACCATCCCTCCTTGGTCTATTCCAGCCCATCGATCAGAGATCTGTTCCCTAAGGACTCCTCTTGGTGGAAATTTAAAGGAGATTTCAAGGAAGTAAGAAGGGTCTTTTTTTCCTAATCACTGGGATCTATAGATTTCTAACAGAACGGCTATTAGGGGTCGTCTAGTGCAACCCCCTTCAGATGGAGAAACTGATGTCCAGAGGGGTCTTGGCCAGGGTCACAGATGAGCAAATTGACACTAAGCTCAGACACAATTGTTATTGATATAAAAAGAACTTCCTAGGAGAGAAAAGAAAATGTGATCATCTTCTTGACAATTAAATTGACTGAGTAATAATGATGTTTTAAATAATTTGTGGAAGAAGTCAGAGTGTAAATAAGTAACCAAACTATAATAATACAACCTTACATTTCATAGAACTTTTATTAACTCATTTGACCCTCTAACAATCCTTGATGAGAATGAGAATAAGTAAAATTTACCATTTTATAAATGAGAAAAGGGAGCGCCAGGAAAGTTAAATGACTTTTGCAAGGTTACTCAGCTAGTAGATGGCAGAGGTGGGATTTGAACCCAGGTCTTCTGATATCATTTACTGAAGTGGAGACTCTGGAAATTGGAGGGTACCTGGGAGATCATCTAGTGGAGGGATGATCTCCACCAACAACAGGGGGCAGGATTCCATGAAATGGGCCTGTGAATACCAACCTGCGCCTCAGACGAGAGCCGATTCCCAGTTTCGTGGCTAAGCCCCACTTCTGCAGAACACTGGTGTTATTGAGAGCTGGACCAGAGGGCTGACCTTTACAAATTAAATTATGATCAGCTTTTTCCATTACACACAAAATATATAGATTGATGGCTGCCGTTTTCTCTTTTGAGAGAAAAATAAGCAAAAAAATATTTATGTAGAATATTCATGGAAAAACCTAGAAACAGCTGACCAAGTTTTTAGACCATGCCACTTGAAATGTTTTCAGACACCTGGGCTCATAGATGTGCCTTTGCTTATACATGTCATTTCTGCTGGGAAAGTTCCTGCCGGTTCCAGTGACAGGATGGCATATATCAGTGTGGCCGAGCTTCTTTATCCCGGCTGTACATTATAATCACCTGCAGATCTTTAAAAACAGATGCTGCCTGGACCCACTCCCCGTAGAGATTCTCACTACATTGGCGCGTGGGTGGGTCCAGAGCTTGCTTGCTTTTTTTTTTTTTTTTTTTTTTTTAAGATTTCCAGATGATTCTAATATGCAGCCAGGGTTGAGAACCACAGTTTATAGTGCTCTGCAAAGGGTACCATGGCTTCCAGATGTTCTGGAAGTTTGAGAAACCACAGCTTTAATGGTTTAACCTTTAAATGGATTAACCTTTAAATGTATTAGACATGTTTGGCCAATGCATCATTTTTTAAAATTTTGAATTAGAAGACTATAAGCATTTTAAGCTAGTGTTAAAAGTTGGAGAAGTTCACAGAAAGGTCCAGATTTTCTGCTGTTCTGGGAAATGGTGTGATCTAGCCAAGCTGGACCTGTAGTCCTAACTGCAAAATCAGCAGGAACTGAGCAGCTGGTGCCCCTTTGTAATGGGGCATGTGCCCTCCAGGTACCCTCGACCTGCCTTCCCTACATGCCCTATCCTCTCCATAACCTAAGGCCAGGTGTCCCCTGCAGTTTGCCAGGTGCTTGGGCTGTGGCTTTTCTGCTGGATCACTTGCACTACCTGCCAGGCCTCTGTGGGCACTCACACTTGCAGCTCCTCTAAGGAAAGGTTTGTCCTAACTCACTGAATCTTTAGCTTCAGTGAGTTTAAGAAGCAATAGGAAGCTTAAAAATACAGATTTCCCAGGTCTCAGTCCCCAGAGATTGTGATTCTATAAGGGCGGGGTGGGGACTGGAACCCAGTTTTCACAGTTACCTAGCCTCAGGACCACACTTGGACAAACACTGGGGAGGGTGTTGGGACCAGAACAAATGAGTTCTCTCAATATGTCTTTTAATTTTCAGAATGGACAAAATCTAAATGTATAGCCAGGAGAAAAGAAAGGCAAAAATATCAAGTTTTCTCAGGAACTCTGGGTTTGCTAGTTGTCTTAGCACCGCCCTTTAATGAAAATAAGAGCCTCTGCCAGACACAGGTAATTACAAGCTAGAAAGATAAAATGACACCACCCTGGTGATATCTTGATAATGAGGGTAACAAAGGACTGAAGAAGCTGTGTCCTCCCCACCAGTGGGTCAGAGAAAGCCTCAACCCACTTCCCATAGCAAAATCCTGGAGAATCCTAACAGGGATTACGGTCCTGCCTTCCTCTCCTTCAGAGACTATGTAGAATCATCCCAGATGTAACCATAAAATCGTTTCAGCTAAAAAGGACTTTAGAGAGCATCTCTGACTTTACAGGTGAGAAAACAGGCTCAGGGAGGGGACTTGCCCAGTTCCATGGTGTGTGCTTGCACAGTCTGCTTGAGACGCCTCATCAGATAAAGAAAACCCTTTTGCTGAATTTGGGGGAAGTTTGTGGTAGTATGAATCTCCTGGCCTTAAAAATAGACAAAACTAGGAAAGAAGGCACCCAGTTATCACTCTGCAGTCAGCCTCCGGGGTTACTCAGAGAATAGCCCCTATCCCATCCTGCTCAGCCCAGCCTGTGATTCATTCATGATATGAATCAAATTCTACTGGAGCCTAAAAGTTAAAGGTAGGACTTACAACGTGTATTCTGCACATCTGCATTAGTGCTTAACAGCAGGCCTTCTGCAGGCAGAAGGACTAAGTTAGAGTCGCTGCTCCTTTGCAGCAAATTACTTAACTGATGCATTCCAGTCCCTTCATCTATAAGACAGGGAAATCAGGGTATGCGCCTGACAGGGCAGAGCCAGAGGATGGGCCCTGCCCTCCCCACTCTCACCTTGGTGCCCTTTCTCCTGCGCCCCACCAGAAATGATTCCTTCCTGCACTCTGCTCTCCAGGCACTCCTGTCACCTTCCCCCAGCTCCGCTGTCACTTCCCTCCCAGTGCCTGTTCACCGGGTAAGGGAGGGGCTGAGAGTGACAAAGTGCGGGAGGGAATGCGACCTCACCCCCTCTCAGCAGCAGCTCTGGCACAGAGACCCTGTCAGTGCCCCGCCACGGACCCAGCACCACTTCCTGCCCACCTTCCTGAGTCCAGGACAGCTTCCCTCACGCCGCGCCGCTAAGGATGGCTCTCTGCTCCAGCTCTGCACCTGCTGGGCGTGAGCATCTGCCCACTGCCTCCTTTATAAGTAGTGGGCCTTGTGCGTCTGCCTCTCCAAGGCTGGCTCAGCACCTGACCAGCTGCAGGGCGGGCCCAGGCCGCGTCTGCTCAGCCTCTGTGTCACCTCCAACAGCTGCAGAGAGTCTGGGCCTGCTTCCTGTTTGCACCTGCGAGCCTCCTTGGCATCACCCGTGTCCCACTGGGCCCTGCCCCTCCCCACGACATCCTGTGTAGCATCCTGCTCATTTCACCAGGGTTTGCTCCCTGCCTGACTGTGGCTCCCTGGCCCCAGGGCCACCCCCTGCCTGCTAGTTCTGAGGTCCTGGTGCTGCAGCTTGGGGCTGCCTAACCCTGCCCGGGCTTTTCCCTATTGATGCCTTGAGTCTGCACAAAATGGAGGTCCACTGGCACCTGTGTGCCCTTGCATCTCTCTGCCTCATTCATTCTCAGCTGGGGATTCCAGGCTGGCTGGGCCCTGGTGACTCACAAGCCCTCCTCCCTGGGACTCCTCCTCCTGACCTGGATCATTAAGGTCCCAGTCCTTCCCTCTTGTCCTGGGCTCTCCTCAGACCTCTCCTGCCAGCCTCAGCTTTCCACCCTCCTCAAAGTCTACGGCCACTATCTCCTGCCTTCATGAGTGTCCACTGGGCTGGAGGCTTAGGCTCCCAGCTGCCGGTGCCTCTGGGAACTGTGCAGCCCTGGCAGACCCTGAGCCCGTCCGCCCTAGAGGACCCTGGGCAGGGAGCACTAGTTCTGCCTTGTCCTCCAGCCTCCGCCCCACACGGTAGCCACATCCTAAGGCAGGCGCTCCAAGCAGTCACAGGACACGGGAGTGGGAGCCCCTCCCCAGTAACCACAGGCTCCTGGGCCTGGCGTGGGCCAGCTCCCACTGGGGCCTTTTGCACCTTCGGCCAGAGCTGGTCCACCCATCGGCCGCCTCCTCCTCTTCCTCTCTCTACCCAGGTTCCTTTCAACCCCTGCAGCCCCCACTGCTGAGCACCCTCACCCTGTGGGCTCCATCCCACCTTCCAGCCCCCACGCCGGGCGCTGCCCACCTCCCAGGTGGGTCAGGACTGAGGGCAGCAGGGTGGCGAGGACACCTGCTGGTAGGAAAAGCAAACAGAGCTGCTCCCAGAGTCCCTGGCTCACATTCCTCCTTCCTGGGCTGTCAGTTTCTCAACATCTGCCAAATCTCTCTCTCTCATGTTGAAGTTTTTAAAATCCCCGTTCAGTAAACACACATGACTTCCACACGTGTACAAACACACAGACGTCTCACCCAGAAGCCTCCCAGCTCCTCAGCACAGACGGGAGCCTCCTGGGAGGACACACTCCCAGACACACGTCCCCTCTGCACCCACAGCCACACCTCCTGCCCACTCTTCCCGTGACACGCAGACACAAAAGGGCCGCCAGCAATCAACTGCACGTCGTCGAGAGCCACAACCCTGCCTTCCTCATGTCCACAGGCCTGGAAGACACCCATTTGAGCACATGAATCTGTCTACTGTACAGATCCAGACTATACATTGCCCTAAAGCACATGCACATGTGGACAGAGGTGTGCACCCTTCCCCCACGCCCACAGCTCACATGGGTCACGTGTGTGGTGGAGACCGAAGTATCCAGGCAGCAAGAGGATGCCTCTTGCCTGGGCTTCAAAAGCTTACCATCCGTTAACTTGGGGCAGGTACTCCTCTTCCCAAGAATCGGAAAAACTGAACGGAGACGTGTCACAGTGAGCTGTGAAAAGCAGGGAGAAGACTGGGGTCTCCAGACTCATGGAACTATAGGGCTTGAAAGAGAGCTGGCCCTGCCCCTTTATGGCACCTAGGTGCCCACAGTTACCGATCTGCTCACATACGTGAGAGCACATATGTTAACGGGACAACACAATGCAATTTCAAATTAAAATTGGTCAAGGATGTGATGCAAGTTCAGCAAGCCGCTCAGCTCCAGGACTCCTGGCCCCCCAGAAGTGCCCGAGTCTTCCCAGAATGGCTCTGTCTCCCTCCCTACCCACCTACCCAGCCCCAACTGCGCATGTACCTCCTGAGCCTTGGTGTGGGTGAACCGGGGGCACCCTGCTGTGTGGCCACTGCTAGGCCCCCCTCGGTGGAACTCCCTACTCCAGTTCAGACCCTCCAGAGAAGACACCCCAGTGAAAATGTGGACTTACTGTGTTCCGCCAGCCCCTGGATCATGTCGAACTTATGGATTTCTTTGGCATAGTACTCCCACTCGGTGTTTTCCTGAGTGCAGCCGTCCTCCCTCTCCTCCAGCAGCTCCCTGGTGCTGTTGTAAAGGGCCAGGATCTGGTAGGGGACGTGGGTCATCACCGATGGCTCAGGGGGACTAGTGAGCCTGAGTTTGCTCAAGATCTGTCCCCTAATGGCTTCCACCCTCTTCTTCTTGATGTGGCTGAAGTCCAAGGTGGTGCAAGTGGACAGAGAAAGGCTGACCGTGGCAAAGTTCAGCAGGGCCAGGACCACCAGAGCCCTTTGCAAGTGCATCTTCATGTGTGAGCCAGGGAGAGAGGCCAGGGGGGCTTCGAGGCCTGGCGAGGAGGAGACCCCAGCAGACGTGCAGAAGGAGGGAGGAAAACCAGGCGGCCTCCCCAGATCCCGAAGACTGAGGCTTGGCAAGAAGGTGCATGAACTCACTGCACTGCGAGAGCTTCAGGACTTCCAGGAAGCGCTGGCAACCCTGAGCACGAAGAAGCCGACTGTGTGCCTTGTAGCTCTTGGTCTCTTCTCCATGTGTCTAAACAGGTTCGGCTGGGCTCTGACTCCCAGCAGGCCAGGTGGAGGGCAAGCAGAGGGCTGGGAGGGGTGGCGAGGCAGCTGGGAGTAAGAAGGGAGCTGGAGTTTTTCCTTAGGTAAAAATAAATAGAGCGGATATCTGATATTGCCAAAGGCTGCTTGGCGATGGGGAGAAAGTGGGTTTTTTAAAGAAGGAGCAGAAGGACCATGGCTTGGGTCCCAAAATCAAAACCTCTGCCTTGCCCTGAAGGAGAATAAGGAAGGAGAATGGAAAAGAAAATAAAAGAAAAAATTGTTTAAAAAAAAAAAAAAAAAAGATCACCAGTGAGTAGTAGGTGGGGAGAGACAGCGCTGGGCTGCTGGTGGCCCAGCTAAAGGCGGGGGCAGCGGAGGGCACACTTGTCTCTCAGGCACACCATTCATGCTTTCTCTTTGGTTACACTTCCCCGGGGGCTTTCTACATGACTTTGTTCTCGCTGCCTCTTGTCTTCAGTGGCTGGGATGTGGGGTTATGTGCGATTGGAAGGCAGCGAGGACAGGGCCCTGGAGAGCAGCCCCAATAATCCACTTGGACGCCCAGGGTCACCAGCACCTCGGCTTGTCTTCTCCCTCGGCCATTGCTTCTGTTCCCCGCTTCTCTTTAAAGAAATAAAAAGGAGAAGAGAAATGAAGTGGGCGCGAGCGCGCGGCGCCGGCCCGGGCGGCGGCGGTGCCCCCGCCTCGGCCGCTCCCCGCCTCGCCGCTGCCTCCCTCGCGCAGTCCCCCGGACTTGGCCGTCGCCTTCCCTCCCTGTCTCCCTCCTGCCTCTCCCTCTCGCGCTCGCTCCTCGCCCCCTCTCGCGCACACACTTGCACACACACTGCTTTCTCTATTTCTCTCCGCTGAAATTTTATACCTCCCTCCGATGACGTCTCCGGTCCGGGGTGGGGGAGGGAGGGACCAGCGCACGCAGCCCTTTTTTTTTTTTTTCTTTTTTTTTTTTGCTGCACGATTTTAATGTTTAAAACAGGCACAGGAAAAGCCGAGCCCATTTGAAAAATACTTTGCGAGTCCTCTCGTTCGACGTGGTAACTGAACTTTTTTTTTTCTTTTTTTTTTTCCTCCTCTTGGAGTCACTCCTGCTACACGTTGACTGTTTTTTCTGGAAAGTTACTCCGGCGAATCCCCTCCCTCCTCTCCCCCAACTCCTTCTCCCTCTCCAGCTGTCAGTCCGTCCTTCCTGGGCTGGTCTCTCGCTCCCTCCCCGGCCCCGCGTCCCGGGCTGCCCCCGGGCCAGGCGGGACCCTGGGCACGGTCTGGAGCGCGCGGGGCCCGGGCAGCGGCGGCCGTGCCACCCTCGGTGAAGGGTGACGCCCGGGGTTGGAACGGGCTTGGAGTCGGGTTCAGCTCCAGGGCCATTCTGGCCCCGATTCTTCATTGACAAGATTGGAGTCGGGCGGCTCGCGGGAGCTTGGAGATGCTCCAGGGGCACTGAAAATGGTGGCGTTTTCCGGCAGACCGAGGGTGCCCTCTGGCGAGGCGAGGGCGCCAGTGACCGAGGCTCTGCGCGTCCCAGCCGCGCAGGCTGGAGGGCTGGGGCCGGGGCCGGGGGCTGGAGAGAAGGGGCTCCGAGAGGGGCGGAGGCGAACCAGCCCGGGGCCCTTGGGGCCGGCCTCCCCCTCCGTCCGACGTGCGTACAAGTGCACCTCTCCCGCCCCGAGCCCCGCTCTGCAGCCGCGCTCGCAGAAATGTCCTCCAGATGTGCGCGGCTCCCTCCCCGGCCCGCGGGGTTCCGCGGGGATCTGCGCCAGCGAGCGCGCAGTCAGCAGTTGGCAGGAGCCCATTTCCCAGATGGGTGAGGGGAATTTTTCTCTCCGCTTGCCTTGCTCTTCTCCACCTAAGCTTCTAGGTATTTTCCCAGGAGAGAATCCACCTAGGACTGGCCCTTGAATAGAATCACTTCCTTAGGAATCAGTGTTGCCCCCTGCCACCCACTCCATCTCACCCCCAGTCTTCCAGGACCCTGCCAGCCAGGTCTGGTTCCTGCTCCTGGCTCCTAGGCTACTAAACAAAAGGGGGTGTTCACTGCAGCCCCCCAGACAGCGGTTCATCAGTTTACGGTTGAGGAAACTGAGGCACAGAGCGATTTAAAAGGCCACACTGCTTAAGCGTGGTGGAGGTGATATTTAACCACAGGCGCTCTGGTTTGTGTAGGCATCATTGTCATTTGCATAACAAATGAGGAGACCTGGGTGTAGAAAGCTTAAAAATAACTTGCCTAAGGTCATATAGCCTGTTTGCATCACCACTGACATTTAGACTGAGGAGTCTACTGCCAATCTATGACGACAACTGTGCTATACTGCCTCTGAAATTCAGCCAGCCTTTGAAAAATATTTTTGATGTTCACTATATACCAGGCACTGTTGTTATAGGCTCTGTGGATACAGCAGTGAACATAAAGAAACTAACGAAACCCTTGCCCTCATGGAGCTTACATTCCAGAGATGGAGGTGGGATAGTGGGGAAGGCAATAAATGGTAGAAAATAAAACAGGGAAGGGGGATAGGGAGTGCCCAGTTGGGGGAATGTTGGAATTTAAAATAGATGTTGCAATTTAAAATTAGAGAAGGCCTTTCTGAGGCCCTTAAGCAAATGCTTGCAAAATAGGCAGGAAAATTATTAAAGTTGTATCTGGACCCCCCCTGTATTAACTCAGTCTCTAGGGATGGGGCCCTGTTATATGTTCTTTTAACAAACCTCACAGGTGAGTCAGGTGCCCAGCAAGGTTTGGAAACCACTACTCTAGGGCTTCTTTCTACCCAGAGTGAGAGGTGGTCAACTTCTGCTTTTAGGAAGTTGGGGAAGAAGAGGGAGTGAAGGTTTGGAAACTAGTTACAAGGTGGTGGTGATATGGCTATGAGCTCACAAGAAATGAAAAAAATCCAAAGGTTAATTCCTTCTTCCTCTTCTGGTGCCAAGGAAAAAGGGACAAGGGATTCATTGGAGCCTGTATTTCATCTGTTTTGGATTATTGGCAATGCATGTTTCCTCAGATTAAAATCTAGTAGGGTATTCTCACTGAGAATCAGAGGAAGTAAAAGATTTAAGGGATGATCTCTAAGAGTAATTACAAGGGAAAAACCTAAGTCCAGAGAGGCTCTGCCTGGCTACAGAGGGAGTTATCAGCCGAGCTAGGATGAGACCTCAACTCTTCTGACACCCAGGCAATGCTGTCACTGTCACAGCCCTACCCAGTAAACGTGTGGATGAATGATTGAACTGAATAATTTACTGAATTTTTTAAAGAAGTGCTTGGAACCTTGTTTAGGGTTGTAAGTCACACTTCCAAGTCCTTGCTTTTAAGAAGTGGCCATCTAGGCCTTACTTAGCCCCAGTGTGATACTGGAGACATTGCTCACTTTCAGGGCCACGAGCCCATCATCTGGGCATCCCAGATGACCAGTGCCAGGGACAGAGCCAGTGGTGTTGACTTGGGGATCTTGTATGGAGAGTCAATGAAAACTAAACTCGCTTGCCCCACTAGGCGGGTGAAGGGGTTCAGAACAGGCCTCCCCAAGATATGCCACTTTAACATGTGAATTATTTTGAACTGAAGACAATGGAGACACCGCAGGATAACTCTGGTGATAACTTTTATTATGAGTAAGGCCTCTAATTTAAATTCTGGAATTTAAATATATATATATATAGCTATATATATATGTATATATATCAAGATATATATATATCACTGTTTATCTATACCATTGTCTACCTATAGGGCAGGGCAAACCTCTAATTACTAAACATCAGCTCTTCTATTCCTCCAATGATGTTTGTCCCCTCTGAAGCCCCAAGATGCCTTACTTCATCCTTAGCTCAGAATGTCACATGTACCTTCTTCTCCCTTTTTGTTTCTGAACTTCCCATGTATGTGGGCTCTCTGACTCTCTCAAGTACATGGGGTTCCCATACTTCTGTAATTAAATTTGGTTATTTCTCTTGTTATTCTGTCTCATGTCGATTTGATTATTAGGCCAGCTGAAAGAACTCAGAAGGGTAAAGGAAAGCTTCTTCCTCCCCCACGCTGGGAATTTGGGGGCTATCTTCCTCCACTGGCCTAGGAGAATGGCTGGCACCCAATAATATGTGCTGAAGAAAAATGACTTTCTTCAAGCCATCTCATTGCACCTGTGTCTTCAATTGTTGAATCGCTGAATATTGCTGCTGCTTACTTCATGGGTGGTTGGAAGGATTATTTGACTTTTGCAAGTTATTACTAAGATTTTTGATGTGTTGGTTCAGCCTCTCTGTAAACTTTTTGAAGACAAAGATGATGTATATTGCATTTTCCGTTGTAAACCATTTATTAACACCTGACCCCCTTGTAGCCTGTTTCCTCATCTGTCCAGTAGAGATAATGCAACTTATCTTGCTTCCCACACAAGGTTGTTACATGAGCCTTTCACATGAGCTAATAACTGCGAAGGTCCTCTGTGCATTGCAAAGAGCTGTATACAATGGGAGGGATCAGAAGAGTTACTACTATTAGCATTGATGCTTTGCACTCCATAACTTAATGTATTTTAAAAAAGGACAAATGTTTTTTCACTGTCCCACAGGCCTTAGCGGGATGTAATACCTGGACGTTTCTTCCGGAAGTCAAGCAAGGCAGGTTTAGGAAACATCTGAGCTGGAGGGTGGCACAGAGAGCCGAGGAATCATGCCGTGACCCTTTAAATATTGGGGCCGCAGGGCGGAAGGGCGGAGCCATCGTCAGGGACGCCTCGGGGCCGCTCGGTTTCCAGGAAGTGACGTCAGGCGGCCGCTGAGATGGAGGAGGTGCTGGACCTGGGCGAGGAGCGGCGCCGCGGCCCGGCCACCTCCGTGAGGACCGACGCGGGGGCGGGAGGAGCCGGGGCCAGAATTTGGGGGGTGGGGAGGAGCGACCCCGCCGCCGGCTCCCGAGGCGCCTCGGCGCGGCCTGTGCCTGGCGGCCGGACCGGCTCTGCGCGAGCCGCGCCGCGGGCGGGCCCGAGAGGAGGCGGCGGCTTCGTCCGCCCCGCCCCCGGGCCGCGGTGGGCTCCTCCTGGGCTTTGCTTTCTTTAAAATCCTCAAAAAGTGGAAAAGGGATCCCGCTCCCGCCGGCCTCTGGGGCCAGTGGAAAATGTCCCCGTTTTTCTTTGCTTTCCGGAGCCCCAAGTGCGAACTCCCCGAGAAAGGACGCTTCGGAGGGTGGCTGGAGGGGCCCCGCCGGGTCGCGCTTGCACCCGTATTAGAGCTTTCGCGTCGGACTTTCCACGCCTCGAGTTCCCGTAAAAACCGCAGGCAGGCAGGCAGGACGGCGGCCAGGGTCTTTTTCTGCCCGTAGCGCCCACGGGGAGGTGGGCTTTAGCTCAGTTTTATAGTTAAGGAGATCAGGACCCAGATTTATAACGTGGAGTGGCCAGGCCCAGAGGTCAGATGGAGTATAAAGCTGTTGCAAGGGTTTTAAAAAGGGTTAACCTCTCGGAACCTCGGTTTCCTTGTCTCCAGAATGATGTTGGTATCTACTTTAAGGAGTTGCAATGAAGACGAAATAGCATAATGCATGGAAAAGCATTTAACACAGTGCCTGGCATATGCTAAGTTACATGCAGCTGTGATTATAGAGCCAGCAATAAACCAAGCTAGATTCAAGACTCAAGTTCAGTGATTTTTGTTTTACTTTGTTTTAACTCTCATCACACCCCCTTCAAGCTTTTTTACCTTTAAAATTGTGCAGATCATATTTACTAAACGATTGAACCACAGAGCAGATCTTTAGTTCATGCTGTGGAATCTCTATGCTGGGGTGGGGTGGGGTGTGTGTGTGTTGTAATACCCCATTAGCATCTCATGTTCTCCAAGGTACTGGATAGGAACATCTCTCCGAGGGAGAGCTGAAGGATAGGAGCAAACTGGTCTAGGCTGAAGCTGGTTGAAGCTGACTGACCAAGGAGAGTATTAGGTCACCAGGCCTTTTTGATATGTGAACTTTCTTAGTACCTGGGCATATGAATGTAGTTGTTCATTCATCCTTTCAACAAATATTTATTGAGCGCCTACTTGTATCAAGCATTTTCCTAGGTGCTGGAGATAGAGCAGTGAATAAAGCAAAGTCCCTGTCCTCACAGGGCTTATATTCCAGTGGGACAAGATGGACAATAAACAGACTATACATTTAAAATATATAAAATCAAGTAGCGAAATCGTTTTTCTACCAGTCATACCTGTAGACTTATACAGGGTCTTCAAAAAGTTTTAAAACTTTAAAGTACTTAATTATTAGAGAAACCATCTATAAACAGCATTTAGAGACAGGATCATTGAATTTTTGTTTTAGCACAACCACTGCATGTAGTGTGCCATATTTATATATCCAGTGCTATGGTAAGTGGAAAAGGGTAACCACAGATGAAGGAATGGAATTGTCTGCCTTGGGGAAAAAAAGAGCTGCTTATTATCAGAAAGATTGTTTCTATTATCCCCAAAACCTAAATGATTAAAATTTGAAATGTAAACACTCCATAAGGGTTTTTATGCAGCTCCATGTAAAACCTCTCAGTTTATTGGTGAACTTAGTTCTTAGGACATCTTAAAACTGAAATTCCAGCATGGTATAGTGGAAAGAACTCAGGATTTGAAGACAAGAAGATTTTGCTCTTAGATTTATGTCTGCCACTTAATTGCCTTCCTCGGCCTCAGTTTCCTCATTTGTAAAATGCTATCAGTCTCAGTCCCAGTTATTCTGAGAATCAAATGAAACTATATTAAATGAGGTCTAAAAGTGTTTATATTAATGCTGTGTGTTTTTTAAAAGCCAACAAATGAGTAGGTAAGTATTTTAATACCCATTGGTCTGCCTAAATAAAGATTTATGTGCTGTGAAGCATTGGAGATACAGAGCCTCCAGCCCAGCAGGACTTTGGGAAAAACCTGCAAATGGTTCATTTGATGACTCAGAATTTGAAGTGTTCTGATTTCCAAAGCTGATGCCTCAAAATTTTTGTAAGATATTTTCTTTCATGTTGTAAATGGAAATCCAGTTAGTGTACACGTTAAAGCAAATGCTACCTGTAATTCTCTAGTGGCAGTTACCATGGAATTTAGGAATTCTTTCCCCAAAACTTTTTTTGTAATAACTGTTTGCACATCAAGCTGCAGTTTTGAAATTAGGTCTTCCTAAAATCCTGCATAGGAACATGCGAGCCTTTACCACACTTCCTTTAACTCTGGCATGAGGTCTCTGCCTATTCTAGAGTAATTTCTAGTTTTATTTCTTTGGGTAGAAATGATCTATGGCAGTTAAATGAAAACCTTATGATCATTAACCCGTGAATTTCCTATAGTCTTCTACCAAATAGAACTGACCTCAGTTGCTTTTAGAGTTGGAGCATTTTCTAAGGATATATTCAAATTACTCAAATCCCATTCTCTACTATGTAGTCATAAACCCAGTTCTTGCTTACCTTCCCACAGTTCTTGTCCTCATAGTGGCTCAAAGATGTTCGGCAGCAGTGCCCCTCATTTCTCCCTATAGGAGGCCAAGATGGGTCGTCGAGCTCAACAGGAGTCCGCTCCAGCCGAGAATCACCTCAGTGACAAGAATTCTTCAAGTCTGCTTGGAGAGGTGGGTATTAAAAAATCTGAAGAAATGCTAAAAGTTAGTAATTACTTAGTGAGCCAAGATTTGATATTCCATATTTCTTCTCTTTAATGTCAGCTCTTCTATCTTTATTTGGGAATTGCCTTCCTCGTCATTTGTCCTGTTAGTTAGTAATGAAAAAGAAACCTTTTATCTTTGATGCCAGAGTAGTTTCTGTGCATTGCTTTATATTCTCAGTGAAGTACTTCCTTAAGTTAGCCGAAGCAAGGGACTGGGAAGTTTCAAAGTTCAGTTGAAATCCAGGTTTTTATTTCTGCTGAATGAAGTCCAGTGAGGCATGCTGGTGACATCAAGTTAGATTATACAGCTGGACGTTGGCTTTCAGTGGGGGACCTGTACTTTCTACAGTTTTCAGGCAGGAAGGGGATTAGTACTGGCCTTACTTTCCTGGAAACTTTTCCTCTGAGTGGCCTAGAATTATGGGAATTTATCCATCTTCTTCGTGGAGGGTGGGTAATCCTGATGAGCAATACTTTTAATGCCAGCATACTATTTTCAGTAGTTTTACCTTCCTCTGTCTGTTTGAAAAAACTTTTCCCTTTTCAAGAGTCAGCTTCAGGGTAATCCCCTCTGTCAGCTCTTCTCCAGGCTGATGTGGGGCTCCTTCCTCTCAGTTCCCATAGTACCAATTATAGAACATCTCACATTATATTGCTAATTTTTGTTTTGTGTGTCTGTTGGCGCCACTAAACGGTGAGTTCTCAGACGACAGGAAACCTAGCTTATCAATTGTCTAGCTCATGGGCCCAAAGTAGGTTTAGAATAGATGAGGAGATGTCACTAAGAAGCCTGTTGGGCCAGGAAGGTACATGAGCACAGCATGCTGGGCACAAGACACAGACACACTTTACTTACGTGTCACATGTATAGGAATATTCTTCATTTCTATACAAAATAAGTTTTCCATCATTTCTTCAAGTGCTCCATGTGGCCCTTTCAATTTACTTTCATTTTCTCATTTATTGTAGAAATGTGGGTACAGAGAATCATTTCTCTACGATACCAACCATGCCCATACAGAAAAGCTGGCAGCTCACTTTTAGCCTCATTGCCTGAAGACAGTAGGGAGAGTGTGATTGTGGGAACTGGAGGCCACATGTCCCTTCTAAAGGGGTAACCACTACATAGCCAGAGCTGACTGATGCTATGGGGAATACAGGCCCAGTATTACCAGATCCTCTGACTTTGCAGATGTTGGCTGCCTAAAATTTTATGTGAAAGCAGCACATTTTTATAGGTTAGCAATTAATTATAAAAATTGAATTGCTGTATGGCCTAGATCAGGCCTGAAGATTGACAGTATGTGACTTTGGCCATAGCACCTCTATTATAGTGCTTATTAGATTGTATCCTAACAGTTTACATGTCTGGCTCCTTCATGAGATCTGAGCTTCTGGAAGACAGGGGCTGTGTCTTACCATTGTACATCTTTGTCACAGTGCCCGGCACAGAGCAGGCGTGCATTTGACACTGCAAAGAATGAGGAAGATGAAGTGCATAGTGTGTGATGTATAGAGTGTTCCAGGGTGAAAGGAAAGGTTGGCAGATAGTGGAATATTGGAGGCACAATTATGGGGAATGGTAGTATAATGGAGGGAGACTGTGAAAGAAGACACACCAGCCCCAGCCCTGGATCTCAAGAAGTTTGAACTGCAGTAGTGTGTGTCTTTAAAGAGAAAATGGGCAAGCAGATGACTGGGTTAACAGAAATCTATTCTGGCCACTTTATTTTATTTATTTATTTTTTAATATTATCTTTATTGATTTCAGAGAGAGGAAGGGAGAAGGGTAGAGAGAGAGAGAAACATCAGTGATGAGAGAGTCATCACTGATCGGCTGCCTGCTGCACGCCTCCGACTGGGGATTGAGCCCGCCACCCGGGCATGTGCCCTGACGGAGTCAAATTGTGATCTCCTGGATTCTAGGTCAATGCTCAGCCACTGAGCCACGCCCGGCTGGGCAGCCTCTGGTCACTTTAGACTGTGGTTCTAGGGACATGCATCCCAATACCAGATCACTTATTTAATTCAACAAATATTTATTGAAGCTTACTATGTGCAGGCACCATTTTAGGGGTTGACATATTTCAGTGAACGAAAGAGACAAAATTCCCTGCCATAACAGAACTTACATTCTTGTGATTATTGTCAGTTAGGAAGACTAACTACAAGTCTTCTTAATTGTGAAGGAAGTTATAGCCTATAGTGGTTAGGTGAGTGAGCATGTGATAGGTCAGGATGTCCTGGAATGACCTGATGGCCTATGTGGCCCCCGTACCAAATCAATTCCTAGGCTGGGATCAGAAAGCACTGCCATCTACCCATCCCCTTCTCCTTGGCTTCCATGCAAGAGTCAGTTCTGTAAGCACTTAACTCCAAAGTCACAGACTGTGATGAACCTTTTAGGGTTTCAGCCCTTTTAGAATATTTACTTATTTCCTCAGAGACATTTCCCCTTTTACTGTGGGCATTAGCATTTTTCTGGGAGAACATGATGAAAAGTCATTCTCCTCTTTATCTAATTGGTACTTCTGACAGCAAAATGCCAGTCAGAATTCCAGGATTCCTTCTCTCCCTGGGTTAATTGAGGTTTAAAGCAGTGCGGGCAGCCTCCCCCCTGAACCAGATGCTCACTGTGCTGTGTGGGACTTTTTGGCTGTTTCTTTCTAAAATTAGATCCCAAGACTTGTGTGTGTGCCCATTTACATTCCCAGTGTATTACTTGATATATTTATTTTTGTCCTCTCGCTGACTATATTCTAGGATGAAGCTATTCATGAAAATGTAAGTATGGTACCTGGGAGTTGTCAGACATACTAGAGTTACTTTAGAGTTAAATAGGAAATTAATTCAAACAAATTATTTTTAAGCGAGATGGCAGAATTGGGAGCATTGGTGAAGGAGGCAGAGAAGTGGTCTACTGGAAAAGAGAGAACACAGGTCTTGGCATCAGAAGACCAGGGCTTGTGACAGCTCCATTAATCAATTGCCTGTGTCTTGAACTAGTCTACTAATCTCTCTAATCCTCCATTTTATTATCTGTCAAATGATGGTAGCAATACTGCTAGGTTGGCGTGGGGATTAAGTGGAATATGCATTTAAGAGTGCTTTAATAACTGAAAGGCACGGCACAGACATTCATTCATGCCATAAACTAGCGAATAAAGGTATTTGGACAGCGCTCTGCTGTTTCTAGTCAAAGGCAGCAAAGAGGAAGGTGTAGGCTTGGGCCTCTTTTTTTTTTTTTTAATATATCTTTATTGATTTCAGAGAGAGGAAGGGAGAGGGAGAGAGAGAGAGAAACATCAATGATGAGAGAGTCATTGATCGGCTGCAGCCCACAACCCGGGCATGTGCCCTGACCAGGACTCGAACCCCGATTGCCTGGGTCCTAGGTCGATGCTCAGTCGCTGAGCCACGCCCAGCCGGGCTTGGTCTCTTAGAGCTGGTTTGGAAGGCTCTTCAGTGCTGCTCTTCATTTGTCCATAGGTTGACTAGTAGGGATCTGAAGCAGTTTTTGTGGTTTCTGGGTGCAGTGGACATTCCTGACATGAGTGGATAACAGCACAGGTCTTGTGGTCATAGAGGTGGGTCATACAGGCCTGGCTTTGCCACACATTAGTTCTATGACTCTGACTGAGCAAGGTATTTAACCTCTTTAAGCCTCAGTTTTTTCATTGGTAAAACTGGGATATTAATATTACACACTCCATAAGGGTGGCTAGAGAGAAAAAATGAGGTAATAGGTGTAAAGCCCTTAACACAGTCTGACACGTATGTGCCCAATATATTGCTAACAATTGGTTCTCTAGACTTGGGTGTTCTTTTTAGCTTGCCTTAACCCTCTCTACTGAGGTTGAAAACTGGTGGTTTTTAGGCTGAGTTAAGCCTATAGCCATGTTTTGTTTGATCTGGGCAGAGTTAAATTTTTTTTTTTACTTGGTGGTTATCATTTATAAATTAGGAAACTTCATGTGAAAAACCTAGATTTGGGGCTTCTCTTTAAAATCAGAAGTTTTGGCATGGGGGAATGCTGGGTCATGGTGGCGGTGGCTGGAGCTGGCCGGACCTGATAACAGTGCTCGCTTACACACTGCCTGCTCTCCCTTTTGCCACTTTAATACACCTGGTCAGATTTACTCACATCTGATCTGCCTGGTTTCTATTTCCATTTGAGTTTCAAACCCCTGCTCTTTTAGGATGGATTAATTTTCAGGTATTTTTATGTGTCTGTTAGTGTTGAATTTGGCTATATCCATCAGAGATTCAACCCCAGTATGTACTTGAATCAAACAGGCATGATTTTCCTCACAGCAAGAAACCCAGAGGAGGGCAGAGCAGGGCTGGTGCAGCCACTGGAAAATGTCCTGCATTACCCATGCCCCTTCCAGCTCTGCCATCTGTAGCCTGTGGCTTCTTCTCATGGTTTCAAAATGGCTGGTTGTTCCCCAGGGATTAGAACTGCACTCTAGGTAGGAAGAGAAAGGATAGTTGAAGAGGTCACAGTGCATGCCTGCTAAGTGTGTGCCTCCCTTCTTCCTAAGAAAGCTGCAGCCAGAGACCTCACCAAGTAGGCTTCTAGTTACATTTCATTAGTCGGAACTGGGTCTTACAGCCACCTCACGTTGCAGGGGAGTATTCAACTGAGCATGTGGCCACACCCATGACATTGGGGGTTTTTTGGTTAGAAAGAGGAGAATGGCTATTGGGTAGGCAGTTTGCACTGACATGTTAATTTAAAAAAATATTGAATTTATGCAAAAGTTTTTATTTTTTAAAGATTTTTAAAATTGAGTTTTAGAAAGAGAAACTTCAATGTGAAAGTGAAGCATGTGTCCTGATGGAGAACTGAACTGGCAACCCTTTGGTGTATGGGACCACACCCAACCAACTGAGCCACATCGGCCAGGGCTTTATGGGAAGAATTATTTTTTAGTAGCAAAAATAAATAATTCCACATTCCTCTCCAGTTTTGTAATTTAAATTTGTGTAGAGTTCAGTGAAAAATTGTATGCCCTGAAGTTCCAGGAAATCTGATTGAATTGCCTATGTCACTCTCTTTACGTTATCTCTAACCACTTGGAGGCTTTTTGCTTGCAGGTTGTGTGTGGCTCAGTCCTCCACCTCTCAGAGAAGGGGAAGGTCTGTATTTGCTTAGTCACTCTATAAATTTCAAAGACCTTAACTATTTGATTGTACTGATTAACCAGAACGATGTAGAATTGTGCCTATTTCTTTAGGATTGTCCTGAAGATGAAATTAGGTAATGCATGCAAAGTGCTTAGCATAGTATCCAGCATACAGGAGTCTCTTTTTTTAATCCTCACCTGAGGATATTTTTTCCATTGTTTTTCAGAGAGAGTGGAAAGGAGGAGGAGAGACAAAGAGAAACATCGATGTGAGAGAGACACATCGATTGGTTGCCTCCCACACACACCCCAGCTGGGGCCAAGGGTTGAGCCTGCAACCAAGGTATGTATCCTTGACCGGAATCGAACCCAAGACCCTTCAGTTCAAGGGCCAGCACTCTGACCACTGGGCCAATCTGGCTAGAGCAGGAATCTCTTAAGAAATGACAAGTACTAAGAAAGTTTATGGCTACATTCTTCAGGTTTTGGTTTTTTTTGGCCACCTGTCACCAATCAGGCTTGGATCACTAGATGCATATTTTAGTTTAGCAATTTGAGTTGGCATTACAATTATTGAGAATTTTACTGGAAGATGGTTTCATGATGAGCTTCACTTATCTACAGCATGTAACTTTCTCTGGGGAGACCAGGCCTGAAAATTGAACTGGATTTGATTTCTCTGCTTGAACTTTCACCTCCTACCAATTCAAATGATGCTGCTCTTATACAGCTCCTTCAGGCAAAGACCTAAAACTTTCTACTGTAAAGTTACATATCATACACTGAGGTTGGAGAAAAGTAATCTTGGGCAAAACCTCTCCAGGGCTGGCCTAGCTTTTGGGTGAGCCCTTCTGCCTTGGGTCTAGACCTCTTTCTGACTCAGCTTTTATTGTGTAGATTGTCCTTTTAATAATAATAGTGATTTTAGCTGACACTGGAACAGTTGCTACCTCTCTGTCAATTACCTGCACTATCCTGTTTAAGCTTCGTGGTAGCTCATGAAATAAGCCCTATTGTTATCTGATTTTAGCTGTGAGGACGCTGAGGCTCCGAGATGTTGGATGACTTGTGCAGTCATTCAGCTTATATCCGACTCTAGTTTCTCTGACTGACTCTTCCCTGGCCTCTCCTACCTCCTAGCCGGGAGGATGCACAGACCTCCCAGTGGGGAAAGGCTTTGGGGTGTTGTCTCTCATGGAACCCTTTTGGACAGGGAGTGAGTTCTCACTTGCTCACCCTTGCTCACCCACTTGTCGAGAGAAGTGTTTGAGTCACAGCTGTTCCCCTTCTCCTCCCCTCATCCTCGGTGTTCCTCCAAGGACTCAGGCTGAAAGTTAGCCAGATTCTCTCGAAGGAATCTCAGAAATGCTGCTGGGCTCATGTTCCCAAATTAGGCCAATTTCCTCATCCCCCAGCAGCTCCGCTCAGCTGGAGCTCCCTTGGAGCTTGGCATCACGTCTCTTGCCCTCCGCCCATTCCCTGACTGGCCTGCCAGCCGAGCAGTTATTTTCAGCCCAATAGGGTTATCTGCTGACCCTTTTTGGTGACATTTTTCTTCTTTCTCACAAAAATAACTTTCCTGATTGGTCACATTTTTCAGCCTTTTTCATGGTCCCTCTCCAATGGGCTGGATTGAATGATGCTGCTGATAACGTCGTTGAAGAGGGATGCGGGGAATTCGATGTGGAACTGTTCATGAGGAATGTGTTTTCCACACTTCATATTTATGTCCTGCTTTGCATGCTTCAGTTTTGAACTCTCCCTTGGGGTGGACATATGCGCATCACTGACCCGTCCCTGGGGCCCGCCACTGTGTGGGAGGGAATGTCATCTCAGGGTAGAGCCTGCAGTTAGAAATAGCATCTGAAGATTCTCCTCCAGCACTGGCTCCAGCTCTCTCACTGTCCCGGTACAACTCTCTTCCCACAGCTCATGCCTCATTTTACTACCTGTGAAGCAGAGAATCGCTCTGGCTGGCATCCTGCAAGTCCTGGGGTGAAAGGTGGTGGGGAGGAGGGCTTTGAGGTTCTCCTCACCTTTGGGGAGGTTAAGTGAGAAATACGTGTAAAGAGTTTGGCACAGTGCACCATTAATGAGCTAGTTATCCACACAGCCTGAGAGGTAGAATAGATGGCCCTTTTGTCTTTAATGCCAGCTCTGTCGTTTACTAGGTATATTCCCTGGACAAATTACTTAACCATCCTAAGCCTGTTTCCTCATCTGTTAAATGGAGATGGTAGTAGCGGCTATCTCATAGGAGTGTTGGAGGGTTAAGTATAAAGCTCTTAAGACAGTGCCCACAACGTGCTATTATTATCTGTGTCATGTGAGAATTAGAAAGCATCAGTTTATCTTCAAATGCAGTTCTGTTCAAGATACAGAGATATTCTTATTTCATAGAACTAACTGGGTCTAGGGCAAAGAAACATTTGGATGAGGTGTCCTTTTGGTGAGAATTCTTTGTGCTACTTGAGAGCCATTTAATTTGTCTCGTCTAGTAGCATCTCTGACTATGCCATTGACCAGTTGTTTGCCAATACCTTTCCATATTTTTTTCAAAACCCAACCCTCTGTCTAGAGGTTGGCACTCTTCCCAGAGAATAATCCTTAATTGTTGACTTACATCATTTTGTTGTTCTGGGGGCATATAGGTAGAAAATGAGGAGGGTGGGAGTGATTTTGGTGACTTCTGTGACCTTGGAGTAGAAGGTAACATCCATTTATTCATTCACTTATGAAACTTGATTGAGAGCTTTCTATGTGCCAGACATTATACTTGGAGCTGCAATACAGTGATAGACCAGACATTCTGCCTGTCCTATTAGAACCTTGATCTGGGAGCTGCAGAGAAGTAAGTGCCAGGTGGGGGTGGGGGACACACAAAGATACGGGATTATCTCTTTTGAGCGCCTTTTACTCTTGGGCCATCTGGAAAAAAGTTATGTTTAAGTTGAGACCTAAAGGTTGAGTAGTAGTTAGCCAAGGGAAGGGGCCGGGTGGGGCGAGGAGGGGAGAATATTCTAAGTAGAGGGATGAGCATGTGCCAAGCTCTGGAGATAAGGGAGAGAGCCTGGCATGTTGGAGTTGTTAGTGGAGCAATTGACCATACAGGTAATGGTTTTTAAATATTCAGAAACGAGCCCCCTTTCCTTTTGACAAATGAACCATATGAGGCCAACATTTCTTATATGAAATGGAAATAATTGGTAATAGTATGAGGGTTAGACTGTGACTTCAGTATTTTTCTAGTCTTGTTTTTCACTGATGCATCTTCATTGCAGCCATTAGACTTCTCTCTATATGTTTGTGTTTGCTGGTCAAAAAAACCTCTGAGATGTACTCAAGTACAGTATTGATGGCTTGGAACTTTCCTGGCTCATCCTTTATAAGGAGGTGCTTAGTAGACCAGCGTTCATGCTTAATTTATGTCCTAAAAATTCTTAGTTTCTTCTGAGGATAACCTCTCTCTCTCTCTCTCTCTCTCTCTCATTCATTCATTCATTCATTCATATATATGAAATCAAAATGTCTTTTGATTTTACAAAACAAGAAACTAAGTCACCCAGATTTTGCTAATTACAAGTAAATGCTAGATGCTTAATAAAAATACATATAAACTAATTAACGATACCAGCCCAGTTGGTGCTTGACTTGTCATTATTGCACTGACTCAAGAAAGATATGAGAGCCCCCACCTTAGACTTCTTAGCATCTTAATTTGCATTGAAAGAAAGAACATGTGATTAACAACCACAGGTCCTGTCTACTTACAAAAGGAGATTGAGAAGGAGTGACCAGCAGGGAGAGGGGAAAACCAGGCACCTCTGTTGTCCAGAGCCAAGATACAAGAGCGTGTCAAGGACTCAGGAGTCAAGAGTGTTTGATGCTGCCAAGAGGGTCCAGGAAGGTGAGACCCTTTCTTTGGAGCAGTCATTGTCTATTGGGTTTAGCAATAGGGGGTCCCTGTATTTTCAGGGAAGCAGCCAGAGAGGGGTCTATGTGTGCCTGGCACAGTACCACATCCCAGGCAGGTTCTCAGTAAATACTGGGAAAGAATTCAGTGAACACATCCTGATGTGTATGCGCTCGTCTTCCTTCCGAATCTCTGTCTCTCTGCCTTTTCCTCTCCTATGAGCCTCCTTCTGTTTCTTGCTTTTCCTTCCCTTTCTCTTCTTTCCGTATCTCTTCCTGTTTTTTACTCTTCACCAGTGACAGCAAAGAACTCGACCCCCCATACTTCTTTCTGTCCATCCGTATATATTTTTATTGACACATTTGTAAGTAGAATTTTATTCATTTCCACTTACTCGTTCACTCATTTATCCTACATTCAATGCACACTTTTCAACATAAACATAAATAATATAACTCTGGACAAAAAAATTATAGTACTTAAGTAGTGTGAGAGTGGGAACACACTAGCCCTGCCTGGGACTTAAGGAGGGCTTCCTAGGAAGGGCTCTTGCGGTGAATCGAAATGAGTGAGTGGGAACTTGCTAATGAGAGGGAAGGACAGTGGGAAAGGCCTGTCCCAAGGCACACCACTGTCTGGGGCCTGGTGTTTTCAGGGCATAGTGTACAATTTAGTGTGTTGGGAACACAGACCTTGTCTTCCAAGTGGAGGAATTTGGGGTTATTTTGTGTGTTGTAGAGTTCCCACAAAGATTTTAAAGCGGGGAATTATATTGCTGACTTTGTGGTCTAGCAAGATAAATCTGGCAACTATGTGGAGGATGGTCTGGAGTGGGAGAGAACGTTGTCAGGGAGACCAATAGGAGGCAGTTGGAGCAATCCTACTGATTGATGATGGAGCATGAACTCCAAGTGTACCCAGACTGGTTTTACAGCTTTGGGTATCTCTATCCACTTGCGTTATTAACATTTTTATTTAACGCAACTCCTATTTTATATTTAAATATATTTATTTTAAAAAAGAAACTATCAATGAAATTACAATTTGTGATAGTAATATGTTTCCTAATACACATTAAAATACATGCATGGCTGTTTTTCAAAACACATATCATGTACCACCTCCAGTCATCTTGCTTGCACCAGTGGCATATGTACCTTGCTTTGGGAAATAATAAATTAATGCCTGGCAGACGAGTGAAGAGGAGAGGTCAGTGCCCAGAGCCATTTTTAAGAGAAGATGGATAAGATGTGGTAATAGATTGGCTGTTGGAGGTGAGAGGGAAGGAGCGTTTGGAGTTGACCCCATTGTAGCTAAAAAGACTGAATAGATAATGATGTTTTTGAGACTGAGTCAGGAGTGGGGGAGCAAGAAGAGAGAATTATTTCAATTTTGGGCATGTTGAATTTGAGTTGCCTTTAGGGTTTTCAATGAACTCTGTCAAGTAAACTGTTGAACATTTGGTCTGGAGTTAAGAGAGAAAGTTGAAAACTAGTGATAACAGATGTGTGAGTCATCAGCATTTATTCTGGGGTCTCTAAGAAGAACATATAGGAAGAACTTCTGATTCCTTTGGGTGGTACACAGACCCTTCATGATCTCCTGGTGCAAGTGTGTGAGGGTTTTAAGCAGAGAAGAGGTATCAGATTTGCATTTTAGAAAGAACACTTTGCCAATAATTGGCCAGGGATGGGTCTAGGTTTTGTGAATACTGAAACTTATATAACTTAGAGGCCTTCTTCAAGAAAAATAGTTCAAAATTATGAATTCACAATGAGGAAAGTAAATACTTATTTATAATGAGAAAAGAAATATAGCTAAGTTACTAGAGCCTTGAATATTCAGATGCCTTCTTTGGAGGTCGTGTTAGGCACTGGAGCATAAATGCTTACATAGAAATGCCTCCTGATTGAGGCCTACTTTTCCCTCCCTATCTAGAACTCTCTTAACTTCCAGGGGCCCATGTAGGTATGGAGTATAGATTGGAGGAAGGTGAGACTGGAAGGGGGGAAGATCAGGTAGGACACAGATGAGAAAAGCCAGAACATGAGCTTGTTAAGCTTTAATTTGCGTTTTTGCACATTTTCCCAACACCCCTCAGTAGGCTGGGTATTGACACAGTGGAGGCATGTGGTTGGCTTGAGGATTTGGGGATTTCTTGGGGCAATGTGGTAAAAGGACAAGGGAGTGAGGCATGATGTGCTGGACCTTGGAAGTGAGTTGGGTTGATAGGGAAGGAAGTGAAACCAAGAAGGAAGTTCTTAGATAAGGAGGGAAGGCGTGGACTAGGTGTTTCAGAGATGAAGCAGTTCCAGGGTATAACAAGTTCCAAAAAGTATCAAGGTCATTGGTGTTGAAAGGGTTAGGGAACTCTGAGGCAAAGATCAGATGAATTGTTCACGTGAACACTGACTTAGAGTGATGGGATAGCTGAGGAGCAGAAATGCCCCAGCTTCTTGTCAGGCTCTGCTCAAGCAGCAGCTAGTGACGGGGATGAGGAAGGAAGGGCCGCTGTCGTACCTGAGCAGTGTGTCTGTGACACGGAGAGGAATGGTCTAGAGGAACTTCGAGAGGTGAGGCAGGAATGTTATCGTGGGACCCTGGTTTGTGTGTGGGTTTTAAAGACGGAGAAGGCTCTATTTGAGAGATCTGCAAGAGAAATGAAGTCCACGGGGGAAAGCCAGGCTTTAGAAGAGGCAAGGAGATGGAAGGAGTGTGCTGTGCGTAGAGAATATCTGATCTGCTTAGGAACCGTAAGATTGTGATCACAAAGCCTCATTGAAATCATTAGCTAGGCTAGATTTCTTCCCATTACGTAGCATGTCAATAATTACTGAGAAGCAGCAGAATGATGGTGAAATATTCTTTTAATAATGATACTTTACAGGAAGAGGGTACTAACTAATGTTAAATGTCATTGGTGATAGACTGAAACATTTCTGGTCAAATGCCTTTACCCAGCATAATAGAGAATTATGTCATCGTGTTTAGCTGATTGCTTTTATATTCCATTCTAATCCCTCCATTGGCTTTTTAGGTATAGCTTTTTATACTATTTTTATAGTCATTGCTGTAGGGATTGGAATATGCATTCTTGTCCCTGGCTACATAGCATTAATATTATACCACTTCCCATGAAATGTGAGATCCTTGCAGCAGGATAAGTCCCATTTGTCCCCTCTCATCCTTCGTGCCAGTGATGTCATGCACTTTAAAACTGCATATGTTATAAACCCCACCATACCATGTGTCATTTCACTTTAAACAGTTGTCATTTAGAGAAATTAAGAGAAAGAAGAGATAGTCTTTCATACTTACATGTCTGCCATTTCTGTTGTTCTCCGTTTCATCCTTAGATCCAGCTTTCCATCGGGTATCTTTTTTCTTTAGCCTGAAGAACTTCTCTTAGCATTGCTTGGAGTACAATTTTCCCAAGAACAACTTCTGTTTGCTTAATCTGAAGCTTTTTATTTCACCCTCATTTAAAAAAATTTTTTTTTTTTTTTGCTTTTTAGAGATAGGGGAAGGGAGAGGGAGAGAGAAAAACACATCGATGCTAGAGAGAAACATGGATCAGCTGCCTCCTGCACACCCCCTACCAGGGATGGAGCCTGGGGCCCGCGCATGGGCCTAACTGGGAATCGAACCAGCAACCTTTTGGTGCGTGGGATGACACCCAGTCAACCAAGTCACACCAGCCAGGGCTCACCCTCGTTTTTAAAGGACATTTTCTGTTGATAAAGAATTCTGGATTAAGAATTTTTTTATTTTATACTTTAAAGACTGTCTTTCCTTTGTCCTCTAGCCTTTATTGTTTCTAATGATTGCTCTCCTGTATATAAACATTTCCTGCTCTCTCTTGCTGCTTTAAAGATTTCCTTGTGACCTTTCTTGGTTTTTAGCAGTTTGACTATGATGTGCCTACCTGTGATTAGCCTGTATTGGTTCTGCTTGGGATTTGCTGAAGTTCTTAGATCAGCAAGTGAATCTTTTTACCACATTTGGGAAATTTTAGGCATTATTTCTTCAAATATTTTTTCTGCGCAATTTTCTCTCTCCAAATGGGACTCTAATTGCATATATGTTGAACTGCTTGATATTGTCCATAGGCTTATCTTGTGTTTTTTGTCCCTGAAGCGTTATTAATTTTTTCTATCATCATTTTGTTCTTCAAGTTGTGTATTTTCTATTGATCTGCCTTTATGTTCACTGATTATTTCTTCTGCTGTCTTCAGACTGAACTTTTCGTTTCAGATATTGAACTTCTAAGTTTCCATTTGTTTTTCTCTCCTTTACATATCTCCTGTTTCTGTTAGATTCCTTATTTAACTCATTATGACCATCTTTTCTTTTAAATCCTTGAACGTGTTTATAGTAGCTGCTTTAAAACCCTTGTATGTTAATTCCAATATCTGGTTCATCTTGGGGTCAGTTTTTATTGTTTTTTTTCTTTTGACTATGGGTCACATTTTCATATTCACATTTAGTAATTTTTTTTTTGTACAGAGGACAATGTGGATAATACATCGTAGAAACTCTGGATTATATTACTGCCTTTGGAAAGTGTTCACTTTTGTTTTAGCAGGCAGTTTAGTTATTTATAGATTACCTTGAATTTATGAACAGTTGGGTTTAGGCTTTGTTAGGACAGGTCTATTTTAGTTTTACCTTTAGTCCCAGAGCAAATCCTACAGTCTTGAGACATGGTCCTTACTCCTAAGGTGTGGCTCTTCTGAGATTCAGTGGGAAACCCAAGGTGTGTACCAAGCATCTCTATCTTGGTGGAACTCAAATTCCAATCACTGTTTCCCCTGCAGTGAGCAGCAGCTGAAGTCTCATTTCAACTTATGTTTTTTTCTTTTTTTATCCATCAATTGTTGCATTTCACTGAGTTTCTTGGCGTTTTCTCCAGGCTTGTGTAGCTCAGGCATTAACAAAAGGATTTTAGGGGAGTTTATATGCAGATTTGGGGCTTTCTCCTTCCTAGGATTTCTCCCTCTCTATTTTTAGTGACTCTGGCAACCCCCAAATTTGTCCTCAAACCAATAAAACTGTAGCTTTCTGGTTGAATTCTGGCTGCTCAATTGCTGGCCAGTCTGGAGATTACACTCAAGAGAATCCACTTAAACATGGATTTTTACCCAGTGCAATTCTTTTCTTTCAGGAATCAAATCCCTTCCTGTTTCTGCCTACTTTTGTTTGCCCTCCAGTGCCTTCAAATAGTTGTTTTATATATTTAATCCAGTTTGGAGGTTAGTTGAATGCAATCTGCTTCTCTATTACTGGATCTAGAACCTACCCATTGCTTTTGGGTCATTTCAGAATACTCTGTGGTTTTTTCCAAATGATATCGTTGGCAAGGAAGGAATGAGAGTGGTTGTTGTAGAAACAGATTGTGTTGTTGTTCTCTTGGGCTGACAGGCATTCAGGTACACTAGCTATTGAGAGAGAGAGTGTTCTGACATCAGTGGTGCACATGGAAGTAATGTTCAGAAGCATGGGTATGAAAGAGGTCCAGAGACCTGGGATATCGTCACCGGGATTAAGAAAGGCCTAGGTTGGCAGTGCCCTTTGCAAGCGCAGGAAGTCTTCCTGTATAGCAGGGGTGGGGAACCTTTTTTCTACCACGGGCCATTTGGATATTTATAACATCGTTTGCGGGTGATACAAAATTATCGACTTAAAAATTAGCTATGAAAAAAGCTCCTATATTTATTGAATTTCAAGTCCCGCCTGCAGTTGCCTTGGCAGGGCCAGACCAAATGATTTCGCGGGCTGTATATGTGGGCTGGACATTCCTCACCCCTGCTGTATAGCCTCAACTCAGTAGCAAAATTTACAGATTGAGTGACTGTACCCATGTCATGCCTTTCATGTCCAGCCATTGTCACCTGGGAACAATAGAGTGGCCATCAGCCTTTCCTGTTTGAGAAAGGGTAGGAAGAGAGTCTGAGAAATCAACCTTGGATGTGGACTTATAAGCTGAAAAAGAGAGCATAGCATGTTTTAACACCAGTCTATGAGGAAGGTTTTACCAAAATGAGAAAACCAAAAACAATGTAGTAAGTTTTTCATTAACTAAATTTATTCAATTTAAAGAATCATTCTTGCTCTGGTCGGTGTAGCTCAGTTGGTTGGACACCATCCCATGCACCCTAAGGGTTGCTGGTTTGATTCCTCATCAGGGCATACGCCCAGGTTGTGGGTCGATCCCCCATAGGAGGCCTGCAGGAGGCAGCCGATCAGTGTTCCTCTCTTGCCCTCTCCCTTCCTCTCTCTCTAAAAATCAATTAAAATAAATAAATAAAGGATCATTCCTTTTTTTTCTTCTAATTGTTTTATAGCTACAACAAATGAGTATAGAGAATGCCCTGTACAAAACAACACAATCAAGTTTCAAGATCGAAGTGTTCCTTTAGGAAAAGCTGAAGATTTCAGTCTCTGGTATTTGGAATTTAGGCTGCAGTCCTTGTTTTTGGATGAATCACTGTATATGTGGCCCAGTCCATGCTTTTAACCAGATTGGAACAGAAGAATGGCCACTTGGCCCAGATAGAAGTAGATGAAGTGTTTGGTTTCATGTGTCACATAACTACCAAAGTTTCTCCCCACGGCGCAGTGCCAGGTGGGGTTGTACTTCTTGTGAAACCACTTCTTAATATATGGGCTGCAATGCCCTTCTCTATGTTATATTTCCCCAACACCTGAGTAGCACATTCTGCCAAGCCCTGTTGCATCTCCTCCAGCCTATGGGCATTTTTGATCACCGCCTTCGGCCACATGTGGTTACAGTGGAGCAAGGGCAGGCTGACTACAACAGTCTCCTAGGGGAGGGGCTGGAGAGCCTCAGACCCCCGGGGGAGATGCCATCGATACCTAAAGGAACATTCTTTATACTGGTTTACGTCCTTTCTAATTTGGTGAGGTTGAAAAGGTCCTTTCTTTAATGAAATGATGAGAGGAAATAATGGTTTTTAAAAATACATTCTTAAAATTAAGAACTGTTAACTCTCTATTGCCAACCACATTGACCTCTCCCACAAACAAAAGTTGCATGTTGAAATACAGTTCATGAAATCTAGAAATATGAGAAACACAGTTTTGAAGTTAAAAAAGTGTTTAGGCTTACTGGGGTCACTCGAAGTGTTGTCGGGGGTAGAGTGGAGTATGTGCTAATTTGCCAGCCCTGACCCTGTTCTGTGCTTAGAGTGTCTTCTGCTCTTGCTTCTACAACTGAAGCGGCATGAAGAACTGCAGTGGGAGAGACCTGTGGTGCCCATGGTGTCACCACAGCGAAGAGAGTGGGGGATGGAGTTGAGCTGCCAGCGCATGGCTTAATACTGCTCATGAGCTCCCTCCACTTCTTTTCCATCAACACCCTTAGGGAGTCGGTGAGAGATCAGGTTTCTTAAAGCATCAAGGCGACAGCTTGCTCCTCTGCTCTCACCTTGCTCCAAGTTGTTCCAGTCTGGCTTTGGTTGAGGCAGCAAGTCTAGACTGTGCTTACACAAAGTCACAGGTGCCAGGAGGTTTGCTTCTCGGAGTGCTGGGAATTTATACTCTCGACATTGTGCACGTTTCTGGCTACACACATGCTGGATGGGTTTTAACAAACTGAAAGGAGTTACGAGAATGTCAAAAACATACAGGTTTTGATTAATGATGAAAGTTGAAAGAAATGTTTATTTTGGCTGAACTGCAAAAAGTATGGGGGAACAGGGCATTTCTTTATAAGTGTCTGGGAGATATTAGACCCAAGAAAAGGGGAGAGCTGGAGGACCCGATAGGATATAATTGAGATTAAGAGGATGCCATCCAAGGGAGGAAAATCCGGGATGAATTTTAAGAATGATTTTGGGGGCAGAAATCTGTTCTCTTTGGACTGGCCTCTTCAATAAACTGCTGGTAGCCCTATCCCATCAGTCATTTGAAGTGGGCAGTTTGACCACTGTGTATTGAGATATGGGATATGGGTCTTTTTATTATAGGGTGTGTGGGAATATTTGGGGAATGTGACACCACCAGCGTGACTCCAGACGCTGTGGTTGTCCTGAGCATCACATTGATTTCTCAGTGAGCGGCAGAACTGTGGTTTCCTCTTCCTGCTTCAGCTACTTTAAAGCATTTCTCTCTCTTCAGGGAAGCTGGAATAGGTGAGAGGTGGACCCCTGGAATGAAACTTGTGCAAGGCAGTCCCAAATTAAAGGCCCTGCAGTGTTTTCCTAACAAAAACCTCCCATTGTCTCAACCCTAGGCATTAAAGGTTTTTTCTTCAAAGCCTTCATTTTATTACTATTATTATTTCTGATACATAATATAGTAGCCACTATCATCATCATTTATTACTGTTGGCTCTGTGCCCGAGATTGTCTCCAGTGTTTACAATAGATCTATAAGGGACTCATGACCATTCTCATTTTACACATGTGAGTAAACATAGCCCTTTGAAGCTGAAATGGACCTATCAAAATGAAAAATCTACTTCAAGTATAAGAAAGAAACCTGATCAGCAATAGATGCTAAAGCCATTAGGTGAAAGATTGATTGATGGGGACATTCTCATGGTGCCAAAAAATCACCCCATATGCTTAGTGAAGGCATGACCAGCCCAAAGCTACACAGCTAGAAAGTGACAATTCTAGAATTTGAACCCAGGACTGCCCCTCCTTTTCTCCTCCCCTGACCTCTCCTCCCCTGCGCCACCCCAGCTTTAAAACTATAGCTTTTCCCTTTTACTTCTTTCTGGCAAACTCACTTCTCCCTTCCTAATTTAGTCACTCATTCTTTCAAGTTACTGCACTGTTGGTATGAGAAGACTATCTTGTGACATGCAGTAAAGTCACAGCTACTTTCCAAGTACAAAGGTATATGTTGAATTCAGCCTAACAGTTTGACACAGTGCTCAAGCTGTTATAGTTTACTTTGGGCATCACTTTTTAATCCAGACTTACCCCTCAGCCCCTCTCTCCACTTGCTTCACTAGAGAGAGAAGCGTTAGACCAAGCTACTTTCTGGTCCTCCTATCTTACTGAACGTATCATGACTAGATACTGTTATCAACATTTTGCCATATTTGCTTAAATGTTAATTTATAAAATATTTAAAAATATGCATTTATCTTTTATATATTTTTTTTTGCTGAATTATTTAGAAGCAGACATCATGACATGTCACTTAAATGCTTCAGCATTTATCTCTTAAAAAATAGGAACATTTTCCTAGAAATCTGTTTTTCCACACCTAATAGTATTAACCATTCTTTAATATCATCTATTACCCAGTCTGTAACTCATTTTCCCTAGTTGTTTCCAAAATGTCTTTTATAGCCGGGTTTTTCAAACCAGGATCCAATCAAGAACCACCCCATTAAGTTCCTCGTGTCTCTTAATTTAGAACAGCCCCCCCCCCCCCCATCCCCACACACCTTTTTAATGGTATTGGCTCTGAAGGGTTTAGGCCAGTTCTGTAGTTTCCCGCATGCTGATTTATCTGTTCCTTCTTCCTCGGCTCATTGGGCTTATTTCCGGTAAGCTGGTCATCAGGTTGGAGGGCTTGGTTAGATTTCTGGTTGGATGTTTGTGGCAGGAATTTTTCCTGGGTGGTGCAGTATGCTGCAAGTGGCAGCACATCAGCTCCCACTGTTAAAGCTGCTAAGTGTGATCACTGAGTTAGGATGGTGATGGAGATCTCTGTTCTTAAGGAACATTTTCTCCCTTGCAACTGGCACTCAGTGTATGGGGTGATTTTTTGGCACCATGAGAATGTCCAGTTCTCCATCAATCAATCTTTCACCTAATGGCTCTAGCATTTATTGCTGATCAGGTTTCTTATACTAAATAGATTTTTCTTTAAAAAAAAAAATCTATTGATTTCAGAGAGAGGAAGAGAGAGGGGGAGAGAGAGAAACATCAATGAGAGTCATTGATTGGCTGCCTCCTGCACATCCCCCACTGGGGATGGAGCCCACAACCCTGGCATGTGCCCTGACCGGGAATCAAACCGTGATCTTCTGGATCATAAGTCGATGCTTAACCACTGAGCCATGCCTGCCTGGCTAGATTTTTCATTTTGATATATCCATTTCAGCTTGCAAGAGCTGTGTTTACTCACAGGGGTTCTTAGATGGTCCATCACTTTCCATGACCTTAAATCCATGAGGGGAAACTCAGGTCTGTAATGAATTAGTTGTCAGACTCAGGGTTGAGGCACGAAAAAGCAACTGGCAGAGATGGAACCGTGTATGGCTGACAGATTTGAGGACTAAATGCCAGCCCTGCAGTGTCTGCAGGTATTAAGTGTTAGTCTCCTCTCTCATCAAGCATGTAAAAACAGCTTTCTTGGGTCTTCTTTCAGGTTGCTGGAGAAAGGGAAGTTTATTTTTATGCAGTAATCAAGGTTTGAACATGAGAGCTGTTTTGCTCCTAGAAGCTGGAAGATGGGTAGATGGGAAGTTTGCAGTGGATCTTGCTTAGCCAAATGCCTTTTCTGCTGGGAATTTACACGTGTGTTTGCACTAGTTTTCTGAAACATGTTGCAGTTTGGATTTTGGACTGATTCATATTGTGGGGTTTCTCTTAGGACTTGTGAGAGTGTGTGAGAAGTTTCTAAACTCAAAAGGCTCCTTTTTTGGCACTGCAGCATCTTTTCTATTTTGGCATCTTAAGAATCTGGGGGAACCATATAAAGATCAGAAACAAGTCTGGCCCTAAAGGCTCCCTCTGACTTGGTAATTCCAGTTTGTTGAATCCTGGCCCATTCGGATGAGACCATATAAAGAGGCCGTTTCCTGAATTTCCCGCTCTGTGCCTATCACAGGATCCTTTCTGTGGAAAGCTGGTATTTCAGGACTGCAACCACCAGTCATGTGCTTCCCACTCTACTCACAGTTATTCCTGCACCCTGTTTATTTTTGGAGAGAGCACATTTTTGCTTCTCTTCAGGAGCTATGCGGGGTCCTGCCCCCTTCTGTCCATCAGGCTGCAGACCCGGCCGACTGTTCATTTCCCACACTCGAGACGTGACTGCAGCTTTCAAGAGAGAACACGAAGGATGCACTGCCTTAGGGCTACCATCACCGTTCCTATTTCTGTCCCTCCCAGTGTTACACATTTTAAGACTCTTTTTTAAAAACAAGTTTGAGTAATGTTACCTGGCAGTAAATCTGCCAAAATTGGAAATTGTTTTCCCAGCAGATGCCTTGGGGCTGTGCCTCTGAATTTCACAAGCAGAGCAATTTAAAGAATACACCAGGGCTTTTGAATTCTAGGATCAGGCCTTCTCTTTCTGGCTTTTTAAGATCATCTGAGCTCTACTCTTTCTCACCCAGGTTTTTTCTTTTTCTTCCTTCCTAACACAGGGACAGCAAACAGATTTCTTCTAAAGTCAAAACTCAGACTGGTAATGTCTTCCCATGTGCTTGGTCAAGGAGGATTCTGGAATTGGTGTGCTCCATGATAAAGTGTGACTTCTTAGCCTGCCTGAAGATTAAGTTTCTAGTTTCAAGGAGGAAGCGAGAGTGAATCCCCTTTCTTTCAAATTCCCAGGCCATTACACAGGGAACTAAGGACACAGAGAATTCAGACACGCAACATTTGAGAGAAAATAAATCACATATTCATGTCTTCTCTTATCCTACCCAGACCTGATGGGCAGAAGAGGGAAGGACCCCTGGCCCATAAGGAAGGATCCGTAACTAAAGGGTTATAACTTCTCACCACTGCAGGTGGGGCTGGGGCTCTGATGTTTGCTCTGGGGAGGGCATCCAGGCCCCCCAAAGTGCCCCAGCATCTGATCTATTACCGCTTGGGTGGGGGGAAGCACAGCAATTCTGGCAGCTGGCTCTAAAAGGAGCAGCTTGGCCTAGGAGTAGTGTCTTAGCCTAGGCGTGTGTCCTGTGTTTCAGATCACCCTTGGGAGAGAGCCACGGGGCTCTTGCTGAAACAGGGCTAACTAGGTATTTAGGTGTCATCATATCTTTGAGGGAAAGCAGCCAGGCATTCAGCGGCTGAACTGTTCACAGACAGGAACTCACCAGGCCCTTTAAATTGTATTGCTAAAGCCAGTCATCCACTTAATTTCAAACAGATCATTTGCACCTAATTTCAAACTACTGCATTATGATCAAGTTACATCACCTTCCACTGCATTATAAAGTAGTAGATGCTGAGGAGCTCATTGTACCCCCAAAGAGTTTTCCCAGGGACCCCTCCAATATGATCAGTGAACATTTGCTACAGCCTGAATGTTATATGCTATCTTGCACCTTGTATCTGGTTGCTTCTGGAATGCTTCCCTATCATCTCTGTTTATCTCTCCAATCCAGGGTGAGCCCCACTTTTCCCATAAAGCTTATTTGACCTTTCTTTATCCTCAGCACTTCTCAAGCTGGTACAAGTCTGTTTAGCCTTTAGCAGTGTATTACAGGTTTATTCATGTTGTCAAAGCACACTGTCTTAGTGATGCCCCAGGAGAAAGTTGCCCAATAGAAATCCCTAAAGTGACAAGAAGACTGCAGAATTCAGTGGGACTACCCCATGGCTGAGGAGTCCTCCACAGTTTCACCTTTGGACCCTGAATGCGCCCTCTCCATGGAAGGACTCTCAGTACCTCTGTTCCTAACATCTACCTCTTGCCTCCACTGTGGCCTCTTTAAGTTTAAGATTAAGCCTCATCTCCAATCGTATATATTTCAAATAGCCCTGATGCACCCTGAATTCTGCCTCGCCTAAGCCTCGTTGAGCTGGGGCAACATTTGAGGCCAGGAATAAAGTCCTGCTTTTTCTAACTCACCTGGTGCACATAGGACAGGCCCAGCTCCCCATGAAGGGAACACAGTTGAACTCTGGGGGAGAGCCTTTATAACTTGGTAATAGTGGTTAGTTCAGTCTGTCTCATCCAAACAGGGTATCTGTATGTGGCCATAACAAGACTCATGGTAGAAAGTATTTACGAAAGACATTTTTATCCTTAGATTCAGAGTACTCAGTCATGAACATCTACTAAATGCCCAAGGCCTAACTTGAAGACATTAAGTTCTCCTTGCCCTCCCGTCTCCCATCTGCCTCGGCACTCTCTCCTGAGCATGGTCAAGACTCCCACGATCTTGGGGAGCAAGGAGGACAGCTATAATCCTGCCCCATGTTGTGCAGAGAATTTCTTTGTAACTCTTCCTCTCTCAGGTGACCTCAATGAAAAGTAGCTTACAGTTTTACAGCATATTCCAAATCATGAAGTCTGGTTGTTAGTGTGGGGAAAAACAACCTTTGATTTTGGAACTTGTCAAATTCTATTGGATGTGGAGGAGTGACTGTTATGTGGTAATCTTTTTGTCTTTGTCAGTGTAAGAATGTCCAAACCGGTAGAGAATTTTTATAAGAATTTATTTGAGCCAAATTGATGACAGTTGCCAGGAAGCAAGATCTGAACTATTCCATAGAATAACAGTTTTGCAGTTCCTGTTAAACATTTAGAATTAAGGAGGGAATGTAAGGAAGATTACATGAAGGTGGGAGAAAGCAAGGTACAGGGTAGTTAAGAACATGTGCTCCCTCGAGGTGGCTAGCCTTCGAGTGGTCTGGAAAAGAGGATTACTTCTGGCACTTCATGACCTGCCCAGGTAGGAATTTATGGTCAGGTCACCCTGTGAGGTTACTTTCTGTTAGATTTATTGTAGTGCCCCCTTTCATCCACATTTTGAAGCTGCTGTCCTAATTTAAAATGTGTCTGTGTTAGCTCTAGGTGGAAAGGATTTCCCTAACCCTCCCAATACCCATGGCTTCCTGAGGTTTGTGGTTAAAGAAGATAAAGCGATCATTTTGGTTTTTTTAATTTTAGGAAATTTTTTTAACCATATGATATCCATTAGTAGTCAAAGTGACAGCTCAGGCTAGGCTTAAAGGAGTCCTCCCCCCCCCCCCAGCTTTTTAAATGGTAGCTTAAATTTTAAAAACAAATAAAACCACTGTATGGCCAACAAAACGTGGTTACAAGTGTGAGACCTTTAGATTCAGGAGTTCATATTATTACAAGGTGGTTCTATTGTTGGGTAATGAAATATAGGTGTTATTTGCAAAAGCACATAGATGGTTTAAAGCCAAGTTGGTTTAAAAACATCCTTGAAGGCCCTGCTATGGTTCAGTTCAGTTCTCCTCAACATTTAAGTTTCCCCAACACAGTGCCTTACCAATGGTAAGAGCTCAGCAAGACAAGGTTTTGGTCTCTGCTTATACACAGCTTTGGCTGGTGGTAGGTTGGGTTATTCTGATTCCAGGCGGTCCTTGTAGTTCCAGTCTCAGTGCTGACTGAACAGCCTAACCTCTGAGCTTCAGCCCCAGATTCCTGGGACAGGAAATTCAGTTGGTTCCGATTGGGTGAGGCTGGTACTCCCTGGTTCACCTGGCTGTGTCTAGGGAAGAGGGTTGCGGCGTATAAGGCTTCCCCTTCCAGCCTAGGGGTGGCGAGCGTGGGGTGTGGCGGGCACACCAAAAAGGATGTGTGCTCTCAGAGGCCACAGTAGAGATTTCTGGGTACATCCTCTTCGGATTTCTCCCAAGAGACGCAAACGATAGCTTGTTTCTCAGTTCTGTATTGTCATTTCTGAGCTGCGCAGAGCCTCCAGGTGGCTCCATTACCTTCTCTAGCATAGAAAAGTCGTTTGTTTTCTCTGAAGTATACTTATATTCTCAGGACCTAAGTTGGATACAGGCATTCCAGGACTCAGTTGCTTCTCAGATAATCATTTCCAGCAGGTTCTGCCTCACCCTGCAGAAAGGCCCAGTATCTAGGTGGAGAACATCCATGGGAGGTTGGGGTGCCACTGGAGTGCTAGTAGAGCAACAGGAAAGAAAATATATCTTGATGCAAAATAAAAATATCAAAAGTATAAAGGTATTATGGCATGTTGAGGGAGTGTTTTCTTAAAAAGTAATGTTACCCTTTGAGACAGCATGGTGGGACCTCGAGAGTATTATGCTAAGCGAAATAAGCCAGTCAGAGAAAGACAAGTGTCACATGATCTCACTCATATGTGGAATCTAGTGAACAGAGTAAACTGATGAACAAAATAGATCCAGAGACATGGAAGTGTGGAACAGACTGAGGGATCTCAGAGAGAAAGCAGGGGCAGGGGTGGGGAGTGTCTGGAGAGATTGACCCAAGAACTTACAAGCATATATGCATAACCCATGGCCACAGACAATAGTGTGAAGTCTTGGGGGGGAGAGGGTAGGCTAGTGGGGGGAAAAGGGGGGACATCTGTAATACTTTCAACAATAAAGATGATTTTTTAAATAAAGTTATGTTAGGCCTTAAACAACCGATTTAAAGGATGTTGCAGTGACGCATTTTCGTCAAGGTTCAGGAGAGCACATCATTCTTGCAGATTTGGCCTGCTGCTTATTTCCCATTTGCTTACTTATCTGTGGCTGTTTAGTGCTCTGAGTAGAGGAGTTGCAACAGAAACTATATGGCCTGCAAAACCAAAAATATTTACCACCTACCCCTTCATAGAAAAAGTTTGCCAGCCCCTGTGTTAGTCCATTTATCTAAGTGTTTCCTTGGACTGAGAACAACAGTTATGATTATGTGAAGTTCTTGGGGGGAAAAGGTCATTTCAGAAACTGTCTAGGTAAATGCTGGGTAATTCAAAATAGGAAATGTTCTTTGCTGTTTTACCGCACTTGAGTGGATTGCTTGATGGTCCTTTGGGATTTTTAGTTGAGATATGCTAGATGAGAATAAGCCTCTCTCTTATATCTTTATTACTTTATAAGAGTAGTATAAGTTGATTATTTAAAAAGTTGGAAAATGTCCAATAGTATAAAGAAGAAAAATAAAAATTACCCATAATTCTGTCACTAGAGTCCCCCTTTACCCATGTACTTAGAGCTAATTAACATTAGATATTAGGTATTAATAATCTTTATACAAAATCAGAAGCAGCCCGGCCTGGCGTGGCTCAGCGGTTGAGCGTCGACCTAGGATCCAGGCGATCGGGGTTCGATTCCCGGTCAGGGCACATGCCTGGTTGTGGGCTTGGTCAGTGACTCTCTCATCATTGATGTTTCTATCTCTCTCTCTCCCTCTCCTTTCCTCTCTCTGAAATCAATAAAGATATATTTAAAAAGCAAAACAAAACAAAAACAAAATCAGAAGCATATACCTACTGTTTTACATGTTTTTGAAAGTTAATGTTTATCGAACCTTCTCATTAAGTATTCTTTTTTAGCATAGTTTTTTATTATTGCATAGTATTTTCACATGTGTATTCTGTGATTTACTTAATTCCTATTATTTTGATTGTTTCCAACTATGTATTCACTATTCAAAAATGACATTATGCTTCTCTCTGATTATTTCCTTGGGATAAATTCCTTGGATTAGAATTGCTGGCTCAAAAAGTATGAACATTTCTTTTTTAAGGCTTTCAGTAGACATTGCCGAATTATCCTCCGGATCTTGCCAGTTTATACCCACCAGAGGGTATGAAAGCACCCAGATTTTTGTAGTGAATTGAAAGGTTACTGTATTTTTATTTGAAAGGTTTTGATAGGCCAAATATTGGTTTAGGTCACCTTGACCTCAGCTACTGCTGCTTGAATGAACATGTGGAGTGACTGTGTTATTTCGGCTTCTCTTTCCTTGTAGGCTCCCCCTCCCAAACCACCCCGCCGGCTAGGAGGCTGGGCTGATGATTCCATGAAGACTTCAAAGTGAGTGCCAGCTGCTCTGGGAGGCGAGGCCGAGGGAAGGCAGGGTGGGTTTGGGCAAAGTTTTGTTTCTATGTTGTTCTTTTATTCTTTTATAACAGCTTTATTGAGATGAACTCATATACTTATAATCCACTCATTTCAAATGTACAGTTCAGTCGTTCTCAGTGTAGTCGCAGAGTTGTGCTGTCATCACCACGTTTTTATTACCCTCCAAGGAAACCCGTGCCCATTAGCAGTCGCTTCCCATGGCCCCTCAATCTCCCCAGACCTAGGCAACCACTGATCTACTTTATGTCTCTATGATTTGCCTATTCTGGACATTTCATATAAATGGATTCATACATGATGTGCTCCTTTTGTGACTGGCTTCTTTCACTTGGAATAATGTTTTCAAAGTTCATCCATATTTTAGCATTCTGTGTTGTTCTTAGTGTAATTTTCTAAACCGAGTGGAATTGCCTGTTAGTAATTGATAGATTACAAATCATTTTGGTCTTGAATTCCTTGCACTAAGTTTTAGATGAAAGGGAAACCAAAAAAATATTTACTATGCCAGTGGGCTGGCCAGCTGTCCAGTTTAACAACTTAAGATATACTCAGGAAGGGAATTTCTTTTTCTCAAAGAACACACATTACTTTTGTTCAGAATTTCCTTTAGTTTTTGCCTTCAAAGTAGCACTAACAAAAATATTTTTTCCAGTTGTTTTCCCCTTCTCCCTCCCTTCCTCTCCCCACCTCTAAACACACACACACACACACACACACACACATACATTTTCCCCCTGAATCATTTGAAAACAAGTTGCAGTCGTCATGACATTTTGCCTCTGGAGACTTCAGCATGCATCTCTAAAGATGGACATTCTCCAAATAATCACAGTGTCATTATCACCTCTAAGAAGTTTCATAATGATTTAACATCTAGTTTAAACTTTCCTAGTTGTCCCAAAAAGGTCTTGATAGCTCCAGGATCCAATCAGCATTCACACATTGTGTTTGGTAGTTCTGTCTCTTTTTAGTCTCTCGATCTAAAATAACTCCAGCCCTCCCACCACCTCCATCCAAAACATTGACTTCTTGAAGAATTCAGGCCAGTTTTCTTATAGACTGTCTCACATTCTGGATTTCTCTGGTTGAGTCCTCATGATTAAAGTTAATGGTTCTGGGCAAGAGCAGTGATAATGTGTACTTTTTATGGTATCAAATGGTATAGAAAGATTATACTCAGAGCTGTCTCCTCCTTTGCTTCCCCTCCACCTCATTCTCATCCGTGTCCATGGGTAACTTTGTTTATTTCTGGTTTATCGGTTCTATACCCTTTTTGTAAAAAATAAGCATGCATATATAAATTTAAAAAATTTATCCTTCTTTGTTTCCATGTATTTAGGTTCAGCAAACTGTGGCCCACAGGCCAGCTGCCTGTTTTTATAGATCATTTTATTGGATTACAACCACACCCTAAGTCTAACTTTTAAAATTTAGATCTCTGACCCATGTGGAATTAATTTCAGTGTATGGTAAGAGGTATGGATCTAGTTTCATCTTTCTCTAAGTGGCTGTTGTCCCGGCACCATTTATTTAAAAATCCATCTTTCCCCAGTGAATTTAGAGGCCACCTTTACCATAGTCTACATCTGTTTATGTACCCGAGTCTGTTCAGCACTTGTTACCCTGTTCCGTTGGTCTTTCTGTCCATTCACATACCGTTAGGTAGCACACTCTTTCCTTTACTCAACATAACACTACTGTTTAATGTTAACCAAGAACAAGAAGGTGACTTTGAAATGTGGGTCTCATATACGAGTGAGAGTCTTAAAGGGGAGCCCCGTATTCTGTGTTATTAGGGGATTTTAGTGCTTTCAATATCTAAATTTATTTTGAAATGTGGAAATGAGACAAATCCTCTATCTGCTTCTTAGAGAACTAAAGAGAATCTCAAGTGTTTATTCCTCATTGAATGTATTGAAGATTTTTCCAGATGAAATCAGTTTCCTCTTGGAGAGAGATTCTTTTCCGTTTCATGTGTTACTTTTCAAGGGATTCACTTGCTTGGCTCCTCAGCCTGTGGCCTAGTCCTGACCCCTCTAAATGTTGGCGTGCCCAGGGCTCATCCTTGAACTTCCTCTCTTCTCTGTTAATGCTCTTTCCTGGTGTGATCTCAACCCAGTCACGGAGTTTAACTCTCACACACTGATGATTCCAGAATTTGTATCTCCAGCGCAGTCCTGCTATGAGCATCCAGGTGTCCCCATGATCTTTTCGCTTGAATGTGCAACTCAATCTTAACGTGTCCAAATTAGTCGTCTGAACTTCCACCCCTTCTGCTCCATTCCCTAATCCATGCCCCCACAGTCTACCCCAGATCTCTGTAAGTGGCAACCCTGTCTTCCCTGGTACTCAGATCATAAACTTTGGAATCATCTGGAACCCTTTCTTTATCTTCACTCCTGTTCAGTCTGTCAGCAAACTGTGTTAAGTCTACGGTTGAAGTGCATCTGTTGTCTGCTCTGCCAGTGCCCAGCTACCACTACCACCATTTCTAGCATTGACTCAAGGGAGACCCTCCTGTCACCCTCTCACCTTTGCCTCCCTCGGTCTTATCTCCGCAGAGCAGGATGACCTTTTTAAAACATAGGTGAGATCATTTGACTTGTCTGCTTAGAACCCTCTGTTGGCATTCTCCTGCCAGTCACACCAACCCCAAAGTCCTTACCGTGGCTCACAAGGCTCTACCTGACCTCACTTTAGAGAAAGCAGCACCCCTCGTCACTCCACGTTCCCCATCACCTGCTTTATGTATTACCACCTGACATATATGTGTGTGTATGGACACATACATATATTGTCTTTTTCTCTCTGCTGTAATGTAAGCTCCCTGAGAGAAGGCACTCTTATTTACATACTTCCAGTATTTCAGACAGTGCCAGTCCATAATAAACAATCCATGACTATTTATTGAACAAATGAATGATCAGAACAGTATTTTTGTTTGATCACTTGGCTTTCAGCCTAGCTCTGGAAGGCTGGCAGACCTGTTGGGAAGATAACACTCTGTATGCAGGATGATAAGAGCCTGCATTATGGCCCTGGCCAGTGTGGCTCAGTCAGTTGGAGCATTGTCCTATACACCAAAAGGTGGTGGGTTCAGTTCCTCCTCAGGGCACATACCCAGGGTGTGGGTTTGATCACATGTGGGAAGCAACCAATTAATGTTTCTCACATCGATCTCTCTCCCCTCCTCTCTCTAAAATCAATTTATTTTATTTTTTTAAAAAAAGGTCTACACTATGGCAGTGGTGTAAGCATGGACAGGAGAGGATATTTGGAGACATTTTGGAGGGAGAGCTAATAGGAGTACTTTTGGTTGAATGAAGGGCAGAGGGAGGAGTTGAGGGTTACTGCGAGGTGCCTCACTTTGATGACTGGTTAGGTAGTGGTGTCATCTGATAGGGAATGCAGGAGGAGAGACCTGATTTGGGGGCTGGTGGTAGTCTTTGTAGATAGTTTCCACAGTTTGGGAGCCTAGAAGAGAGGTCAAGAAGGAGGTACAATTTGAGTCATCTACACAAATTGAATACAAGGACAGAGCCTTGGATTTGGCTGTTTGGAGGTTACTAGGGGCATTTGAGAAAGTGGTTACCGTGATTTGCATTGGGGCAGAAGCCAGATTACAGTGAGCTGAAGAGGAAGTGGGAAGTGAGGAAACGGGGTCAGTAATATGGGCTACTGCTCTGTGAAACATAGGAAAGACAGTATTTGGGAGAGGAAGTTTGTGTTGCGAATCATGTGAGTAATACCTGGGGAAAGAGTGAGTCCAGATGAAATAGGGTGGATTTGAAGGGGTAGGATCCTGGAGGAGGGATAGGGTTAAGACCTTCGAAGAGAGACTGATTGACCTTGGACAGGAGGAGGTGGGGCATTTTTCCTCTAGGACAGGAGAAAGCTTAGAGAGGCTGGGTTAGTTATCAGGAAAGCTGAGGGGAGTAGGAAATCAGGGGAATTTCATTTTAGATTGGCCTTTTTTTGTGTGTTTTTCAAAGTAGGAAGACAAGTTGACTGTTGAGCTTGTTGGAGCAAAGGAGAGCTGGCATTTGGAGGCAAGTTGGAGGCAAGCAGAACAGATTTGAAAGAGAAAGAGGAAGCAGGCCGACTAGGGGTAAGAGAGGTGATGGTTGGGCTCCACTGAGGATCTGCTCCGTGAAGGCTGGGAAACATGAGCTCCTGCTATTTGCAGGGCGCTCCAGGGAGTCCAGAGTGTAAATGTGCTTCCTGCTCTGCAAGAGCTTGAATTGCAGTTGGGGAGATCAGGCATTTTCATTCACAAAAATCAGGAAGGAGAAGGAGTGCATGGGAAGTGAGAAATGAATGGAATGGCCGACACTGGGGATGTGACCTCAGAGGAGAGTAATCACAGTGGTCAGGGAGTTCCTTGCAGGGATGATGGGGATTAAGCTGGGTGAATTCTGATGGCCAGAGAGGATCGTGAGGAGAGCATTTTGGTTCAAGGGTTGGTGTAAGCATAAGTGTTGCGGGCAGTAATCTTTCTGTCAGTCTGGTTAGAGCAGAGAGTTCACACTGAAAAATCATGTATTTACCTTAAATTCTTGTGGTATGATCATAATGGCACTGTGCTAGGCACCTATCTCAGTCAGTTTGAGCTGCTATAACAGAATGCCATAGACTGGGTGGTTAAATAACAAACATTTATTTTTCACAGTTCTGGAGGCTGAAAGTCGGAGATCAGGGTGCTGGCATGGTCAGGTACTTGACAAGGGCCCTCTTCCTGGCTCTCCCCAAATAGCCTTCTTTGATGTGTGTGCACACACATGGAGAGGGATCTGGTTTGTTTTCCTCGTTTTATAAGGGCACTAGTTCCTTCACGGGGGCTCCACCCTCGTGACCTCATCTAACCTGAATTTGCTACTGAAGGCCCCACCTCCCAAAACCATCACATTGGGGATTAGGGTTTCAACATGGGAACTTGGGGGAAGCACATTCATTTCATAGCCTTACCTTATATGTGCATTACATGAACTCTGTCGAGTGGGTTCCTTTCTATAAGGCAGGTATCTGTTTATGAGGGAGGTAGGAAGAAAGTGAAGCTACGTTTATGTTGTCATCAGGAGGAAGTGGAAGGGATGTTTGCAGATCTGACTGAGGCCCTCACAGCCACAGGATGTGAGTTTCTGGGATACCTCTGATTGAATTGAATTTATTGGGGTGACATTGGTTAATGAAATTGTATAGGTTTCAGGTGTACAATTCTATAATACATCATCTGTATATTGTATTCTGCGCTCACCACCCAAAGTCAAGTCTCCTTCCGTCACCATTTACCCCCCCTTACCCTCTTCTACGTCCTCCCGCCCCTTTCCCTCTGATAATCACCATGCTGTTGTCTGTGTTATGAGGGGTTTTGTTTGTTTGTTTGCTTAATCCCTTCACTTTTTTTACCCAAACCCTCAACCCCCCTCCCCTCTGACAGCTCTCAGTCTGTTCTCTGTATCTATGAGTCTGTTTCTGTTTTGTTTGTTAGTTTATTTTATTCATCAGATTCCACGTATAAGTGAAATCATATGGTATTTGTCTTTCTCTGACTGGCTTATTTCACTTAGCATAATACTCACCACATCCAGCCATGCTGTCACAAAAAGTTAAGATTTCCTTCTTTCTTACTGCCCATACCTCTGGTTTATTTGCATAACTCTGCCCAAGGTAAAGAGCAGAGCATGTGCCATCCACCTCAATGGCTGGAGATGTTGGGTGCTGGAACTCAATTGCTGACCCTTGAGCCACAGGAACAGGCTGTATTCAGAATTGCCAGGGACCCGAGATCACTACCTGTCCCTTCTCCTGGCACCAAAGTCATTGCTTTGCCAGAGATTCCATCTTGGAGCCAGGCTGTCCTTGGCTCCGAAGTTGCCTGATGTAGGACACTGGCTTGACCATGGGGAGTGGAGCTAAAACAGAGATAACCAGACTTGGTAAAGGGAGGAAGGAAAGGTAGTCTGATTAAGTTTTGTCTCAAAGTGTCTGTTTTTGGGTTTGTCCCTGCATTGATCTGCAAGGGAATGAGGCAAGTAATGGCCCCTCAGGGACTTTCAGGACTTTGCTCTCAATGTCAGCCGTCATTTTCAATCACCCTCTCCCTCCCAGCCATTAATTTTGGCCCAGGATCATGGGGACTTGTCCATCTATCACTCCTAATTGACACTAAATGATCTGTCAGTTTATTGATGAACGGCAGGAGTGGAATTGTCACAATATATTTTACTTTCTAACAACTCCTCCTGACAATTTTACCTTGTCCATCTCACTCTCCTCACATAAATCTCCATTGGCCGCTCGTTCCTTCTCATGGGCTGTTCTGGTGCCAGCCACTTCCACACCATCTGCACGCGTCAAGGACATCAAGATGGCGGTAGAACAGCCCTGTGCTGGTCCTGAGGTTGCCCCCTTCCCTCCTCCTTCTCTCCCTCTTGCTTTTTTTTTAATGGCCTTGATGTTCCAAGAATACTAAAGGGCTTCTGTCCTCCCCCCTGTGTCATTGCCATGCCAGAGTCTCTTTGCCTTCCTGTTAGCAGTGAGTGGTTAATTCTTACTAAGCTACAAAAGTGTGAAAGGCACAAACGCACAGAGCTGCTGCGCTCCTGGATTTGTAATCACAGGTGCAAATGCATGTTTGTCTTCTTAACCGAGCTCTGTCACAGGCTGTCCATCCCCCAGAAGTCAGTTTCTTAGAAAGGCATCACAGGGGTAAGTCAGCTGGAGCTTCCCCTCTGTGGGTGCAGGTGTGCCATGATGTGGGTGCTCTGCCCCTGGACCTGCTGGGCCAGGCCTGCACCTGCTGAGGCCCCAGGCTGGCCACCTGTAACCACGAGAGTCTTATCAGCCCACCTGTTTTCCATTTGAGGGGCATTTTTAGGTGCGGCAAGCCTTGAGAAAGATGGGGAGGTTCTGGGTGGTGTGTGTGTGAGGCTATATAGTTATTTAATCTCAAGAAGGTGTACATATGGGTGTGAAGAACATGAAATGGTAATGTTTATGAGCCAAGGATGAGTTAGGGGAGCTTGACACATAGAAAGAATGTCACTGCCTTGTCCCTCCTTCCTTTTCTGCTAGAGAGAATTTTTGTTAACTGACGAGGACTGTTTTTATTTATTAACCATCATTCCATTATCATGCCTGTCAATGTTAATAACAATTCCTTAATGTCATCTGATATCCAGATTATATTCAGGTACTTCCATGGTCTTAAAATGTCTTTTTTTAAAAAAAAAAAAAACAACTTTTTAAAAAATCTTTACCCAAGGATATGTTTATTGATTTTTTAGAGAGAGACAAGAGACATCGATGTGAGAGAAACATTGATTGGTTGCCTTCCATATTCTCCCTGACCGGGGACCGAACCCACAACCTAGGTGTGTGCCCTGACTGGCAATTGAACCTGCAACCTTTTGGTGCACGGATGATGCTCCAACCAACAGCCACCTGCCAGGGCTCTAAGATGTCTTTAAGTTTGGATTGTAAAAAGGGCAAATCAAGGCCCACACCTTGTAATTTAGTCATTAGATAGCTGTGTTTAACTCTTTTATTTGGGATTTGGCCCATTGTTTTCTAGTCATGATGTTTAACTTGTTCCTTTGACTCCATGTTCCTTTTGAAAAACTGGAAGTTAGATCTAGATCAACTGGTAGGTAGATTCAGGCCCCCTGTTTGGGCAGAAATACTTTGTAGGTGTACATCCCGCTGCGTCCCATCTGAAGGTACAGGCCTGAGAAGGCCCAGGTGTTGGCTTCCATGTTAAGTGAGGCTGGGACTGATCAGTGGAGATGGGGTGTGGCCTCCATTTCACATTCCACACCAAACTCCCACCCAGTGGTCATAGTGTCCATTGATGATTGTCGCCTAGAGCTATGATTTCATTAAAGGATGTCAAATGGTGTTTTTCTCATCTTCACTGATTAACACACATTCTTCTATAAAGCACTTTATCTCACCAAATATGTGTTGCCTAAAATACAATTTAGACCTGCATTTCTGCCTTTTCCCTCCTCCTGCCTTATTTTGAAAAATTTCAAACCTATAGAAAAGCTGCAAGAATGGTCCAACAAATAGCCTCTGGTTGTAAATGTTTTTCCACATGTGGCCCTGTCCTCATTCCCTCGTTTTTGTTTTTTATTTTTTACTGAACTGTTTGAAAGCTGCCGCTGCTTTTGCATTTGCATTACTAGTAACTAGTAAATAGTTATTGTGTAGAAGATTTTTGTCTGTATTGTTTGCTTCTGAGTCTGTGGTTCCTGGCATATATAGCTGCTCAGCACATATTTGATCAGTGAGTGAATTTGGGGCATTTCTTATGGAGCTTCAGTAATTAAAAAGGGACCAGGTATCCTTGAGTCCCAATGAAGTAAAAGAAATCCTTGACCTTCAGATTTTATCATTAAACACAATTTTGTTTAGAAGTATTGAGAATTTAGTTTCCACATGTTGCCCTCAGCCACAAAGGGCTCAGAATCGGTATGGCGTGACCAGGGGTCTTGGGCATCCTGGGTGAACAGTTATTTGGTTCTCAGCGAGATTGCTCATTCATCAGAGGTGAGTGTCCAATATTGGGTGAAATCACGTGAGGTGGTTCATGTGAGATGATTGAGAGGGAAGGTCTTAGGTAGATAATTGTGCACCATTTCCGATAGCTCTGCCCAAGGCTCAGGCTCATGTCCCTGTTTCTGTGGTGTTTGGAGATGCCCATGAGAGCCCTCTGCCTGGACTTCTTTCTCAGCTCTATCATCCCTGCTTCTGCCTGCATGTGTGCTTTTCCTCCACATGGCTTCTAAGACATAGCAAATACAGGAAAGGCGGCTTCAGGGCCAAGCCACTGCATATCTTTTTAACGTACACCCTGCATTTGTTTTGTGTAGACTCCCCAAAGGTAATTTCTTGCTTTGCTCTCAAGTCATGTCAGAGCCTGCACAGAAAGATGGTAGAAGAAGATCTAGATATGTTTTTAACCTTAATGAACTTAGAAAATTCACGTGGTTTTTGTTTTTGTTATTTTTAAGAAAATTGGAATTTAATTGCATTGTTTATTGCTGTAGATTATATACCTTCAGTAGTATCTGAAAATGAAATAAATAACACCTGGACCACTTATGTTGAAACAACTGGTGAAAACTAAGTATCCTCTCTGAAGTAGGGAAAAGAGTAGGATATACCAGGCGCATTCTGTCCTTATGCCTTTCTTGTCTTCAGAGACTTGGTTGTTTGGTAGCTGTTAGGTGGAGAGGAATGAAGAGAAGGGCTGGATAATGGTGGGACTTAACTGAGCTGTCCTTTCCTACTCAGCCCTGAAGGTGCACAGCCATGACATACTTCCTGAAAGTCACCCTTTCCAAATTTCAGTCTAGAGTATAACTGCCTCATTTTTAAGGGCTGCATAGTACTCCACAATTCCTATTTCAATAAAAGTAATCACAAGCAGACAATACTTGTGATCTTTTCCCAGGTTGAAAAAGCCAACTTCCAGTGTTTACTCACGTAATTGCTATAACCTGACTCTTTGGAAAGTATCATACTGGCTTTAGATATGGAACATATAGATCCTATAGGCTAGAGGACACATCTGAAGCAAGCACCCACCTTTTTCTCATTGAGGATTTGGGGGGCATTTTCACGCACTTCCAAGTGGCTTGACATAGTGTTTTTTGGTTCAGAGCAAGCAGAGATGTTCTACCTTATATTCATTGCAGTGTAGGGCCCTGGGTGGCTTGTCTAGTGTCACAAAACCAATTTACTTATGCAAATGCCTAAATATGAAATAATTGGAATCTTGCAATTCTGTCAAGTGCCTCCCAATTGAAGGTGATAGCAGTCTGTTCCCGTAAGCCCCATGTGGAGTAGCAGCTTTGGATACTTCACGTCTCACTCTGAAAAGGGGAGCTGTCTTCCTGACAAGTGGCTCTGTCCAGTTCCCTCCCTGGAGCGGAGGACAGTGCCTGGTGCCCAGGGAGGAGGGAGGAGCACACTCAGTGACTTGGGATGAACTCGTTGCTTATGTATACCAGGGAAAGGACAGCAAGGCCCCACAGCGTACAATGACTGTGTTTCTAAGGGCCTAAGTCAGCATACTGCTTCCCATCGCCTGTGGGGGACCTGCGGGAGGCCTACCAAAGACTGCCAAGCACAGGCCCTGATTCTCACCTCCCCTAGAGCCTGCTCCCAGCTTCCTTTCAAGCCTTCAGCTTTTCTTGACAAGTTAACTTACCCTTGAATTTTTATTTTTGTAATAAAAAACAAGGAGCGGTTCTAGAATGGGCTCTTAGCATGTCCTGTTGCCTTTTAGCCCTTTGTAGTTTATAGTTTTGCAGAAGTGCAAACACACACACACAGATACACACACATATTTTTTTATGTAAATGGGATCAGATTTTGTTTTGGTCCTTAATTTTTTTCATTTTTCACTTAATAGTACATCTTGGAGCTCTTTTAGCACGGGTAGATTTACCTCATTTTCTAGCTGCTGCATAATAATCCCGTGGTGTGGACATGCTGTTCCCCTGTGGTAGGAATCTAGTTGATTTCTAATTTTTATGCCATCATCAGCCCCCTTGATTTCTAACAATGGCTCATCTTTAGGAAATTTGTCCTCTGATTTGGATCCTGTCTTCTGGGGCCGTGCTGCAGAACCCAAATGTGGACAGCCCACATCTCGCCTAGCTCTCTTGCTGTATGGGTGGGAAAAAAAACACACACACACACACACACACACACACACCACACACACACACACACACACACACACACACCCCACCCCCCCACCCACCCCCATTTATTGGGCTTTTGTGCTGGGCACTGTGCTAAGCACAGTTGTCTTACTTTATTCTCAAAACAACCCCATGAGGTATAGGTTCTATTATGATCCTTGCTTTCAGATGAGGACATGGAAGTTGAGAAAAGTTAAATAACTTGCTCAAAGTCACACAGCTAGCAAGTAGGCAGCAGGATTTGAACCCAGGTGAGTCTGACTATGGGGTCATGCTCTTGTTCTCTGTGCCTTGCTGCCTTCCATCTTTGTGCCCTTGGCCCCTGGTTCAGTGCTAGGGCCTCTGCATTGGGTAGAGCCTCGCAGATTCCCCGAGGGCTGTCTTGCCACGGCTCCAGCATGTTCGGCCTGTGGGAAGAGTGTCGGAGAGTGAATGCATGACCCACGCCCTTCCTAACCTCCTCTGGCCTACCTGTCTGCAGAGCTGTGCTCCAGCCCGCTGCTGACCCTGAGGAGAAGGTGAGTGCAAAGGATGCAGCCTGTACGTAGGGGCACGAGCCAAGGCCATGCCAGTCCTGCCATTAAAAGGCGTAATTAGGCTAGTCATTAAATTCAATTAGGCATTGGAAATGATCGTTCCTTCTAACCCTGCAGTGCCCTCCAAGAACTGGATCCATTCCCAGGCAGCCAGCTAGGGAGCCGGTTCTGGTTACTGGGGCACTAGCAGCCCCGCCTCTGGTTTCAGGTCTGTGTCTCCCCATCAAGCTGCAAGAGCCTGTCCCACTCTAAAGACTGTGTCATGTGAGCAGAGGATTAATGCTAAATGGCATAGACACAATTTCACCTAATTCTAGAAGCTTCCCGGAAGTGGGAAATCCTTCGGAAAGGCTCAAAAGCCAGAAAAAATTGCTTTTTAGACAGGAATAAACAGAAGTGGCTGAAACGGAGGAAGGGAACCAAGGGGCAGAAAAGTGAAGCAGGAGATGGAATCCACAAGGTGGTGTCCACTGAGGAACCCGGAGGTTAAGCCCAGAGGCTGATATAATTTTGTGGTAGAAAGCAGGGGCCTTCTCAGGCCAGCGTGGCCCAGTGGTTGATTGTCAACCCGTGAACCAAGAGATCGCAGTTCGATTCCTGGTCAGGGCACATGCCTGGGTGTGGGCTCCATCTCCAGTAGGGGGTGTGCAGGAGGCAGCTGGTTGGTGATGTTTCTCTCTCATCGATGTTTCTTTGTCTCTATCCCTCTCCCTTGTTCTCTCTCTAAAAATCAATAAAAACATATTAAAGAAAGGAAAGAAGGAAGGAGGGAGGGAGGGGCCAACTGCTGGAGAGGCTTTGCAAAGTGGTCAAAGTGCTTCTCATGTGCAGAGGAGGTGTGTAGTTGGGAGGTGAAGGCTCGTCTCCAGAGCAGGCTGCTGGGCATGTCCATTGAGGGCTCCAGGCACGTTCAGCAAGGGGCAGCAGGATTGTGGTGAAACGGGAACAGTGGGTCTAAAAGCAAAACATTATGAAGTGACTCAGCTGGGCACACATAGCCAGCTCCCATCTCTGGGCTGGAGTTCAGTGACAAGACGGGAAGAAAAAACATCAAGCAAGGATTAGCAGTATAGGCAATGGAGACTGCAGTGATGATGATGACGATGATGATGATGATAGTAATAGAAGCAGCAGCTACTGTCCACTGAGCACTTCCTGTGTGCCAAGCACCATGCCGATTGCTTTGCATTAATTAACTTACTTGATTCTTACAACATCCCCATAAACTGCAATGTGGTGTTATCACCAGTTTTGCACAATTTAAGTTGCTTGCCCAAGAGTGCAAAGCTGGTGAACAGTGAAACTGATTTGAAACTTATGACTCCAGAGCTCATACTCAGAGCCACTGGTTTTAAGCCAGTTTGTCAAACTGGGGCCCAAGATCAGAGCTCAGCACCCACGCCTAGGCTGACAGGATCCCGAGTGACTGAGCTCTGGGGCCCTGCTCTCCCAGACCCGGAGAACAGGGCTAATTTCCAACATACGCTGTTTGAGGGCTCAGCCGGTCCAGACAAATACCCTCTTTCCAACGGCTTGGAAAGGAACTAGAAAGGAGTCAGAGTAGGCAGGCAGGAAACAAGTGGGAATGTTAAGTGGGTTAACTGTTTAGGAGAGGAGTATAAAGGGAAAGTAAAATTTCTCCATGCAATTTGGAAAGTATGGCAGGTTTTGACAACAGAGAAGAAAGGAGAAGGGAGGGCCAAGGAGGAAAATGTCTTAAGATCTTAGGTAGGAAGAGAGCCTGTGTTAACTTGGTTGTCTCTAAAAATGATTGATAAAGGGAAGAAGTCCCTTCCTTTTCCTTCCCCACCCTTCCTTTATTCCCTCCCTCCCTCCCCCCCTCCCTCCCTTCCCCCTCCCCTCCCTCCCTCCCTCCCTCCCATTTGTGTGCTTCCCCAGCATGTTGACTTTGGGATATCCAAACGAACACTTTATAGTGTATCGATTGAAACTTTAGATTTGGATAAACCAGTTGTGGAGAAGGGGTTTCTGGGGGGGTTTTCAGGATAGAATGTGGTATTTATGAGGAGCAGAATGGGGTGGGGACCAGGATGCAGAGAGGCAGGGTCCATGTCATTTACAGCTGGGGAAGGACCTGAGGAATCAGGGAGTGTGGCTCCTTTAGTTTATGATGGAGAAAATGAGGCCTAGGGGTGGGGGGTTAAGTGACTCAGTTATAGAATCTTTAAAAAGCCCTTAAATGTCACCTTGCCTGCTGCCCAAGGTCAGACAGCTAATTAGTGAAATAGGATGTGCCTCTCATGCAGCCATGCCCATCCTCAAACCTTGAAAGCTGCACGCATTTATCTCAAGTTCATGAAAAGGCCACGGACTATACTATTTGTGCAGTAGTGAGCCTGTTAGAATAAAGTTGTCTTTACTGCTATCCTCCGGGACCCTCGCAGAAATGAGATGTTGATCATATGAAGCAATCTTATTGAACAAAAAAACTTTCAAGGAAAAAAGTTGCATCCCCTGAGCCAGCTCTCTGCTGAGGGGGGCTCGCTGCTTTGCAGCGCGAGCAGCTGAAAGCCAGGAGGGAATGGCTAGAGATGCCAGCCATTGGTTAAAATTCGCCCGACATAAACGATCCCCTTGCTCTCCCTTTGATGGATTCAGCCTCTCAAAAATAATATGCATCTGTGAACATCAGACCTACTTCTTCCCTTTTCTTTTTAGTCCTTTACTGAGGAGTAACTAGAAGCAGTTTCAGTATAGAAGCAGCAACTTGGGCATATGTGGGCATAAATGTGCACATGAAATTGAAATAGGTTTTTTCCTGGTCTAGTGAGTCTGCCAGAGAGTTTACTTTTTGACCTGTGCCACCCTCACCACAGCTGGTTACCAGTGGCTGTGCCAGTTACTTCTGGTTTCACAGTGGTCATTGTACAAAAGGCCATGTTTTGAAGTTCATCTATACCAAGGATACACCAGGGTGGGTCCTGAGCCTTCCAGGAGGCTGCCACACAGCCCTGCACTGCCGGTGGCCTCTCACATTAGCAGTTGGAAAGGGGTCACCTCTAGCAGGAGGCACCTCCTCCTCTTTGAGCAGCGTCTCACTTGGGTGAATCTCAATGTATTCATGGCTTTTAAGGGGACCATCATTTTGGGGGATGGAAAACAGGGGGAGAGAAAACAATGTAGGAAGTGACTGGAAGGAAATCTTCACTGGTTTCTCCATACAGAGCAGAAAATTCTCTCCAGGAAAAGTAGAAGACCCAATCCGTTCAGCACTTAAAAATGGACTGAAATAAAGGTTTCCAGAAACAGAAAAGTTTGCTCCCTGACCTGTGGACCCATGATTTCCAGTCCGCACATCCTGTGTCATTTCACTTTCCGTCCTTACAGCTGCATTTCCCAGAGACTGGCATCAAGTCATGAGGTTCTTCTTTTCTGTTTGCTTTCAGTCCCTCTCATCATGTCAATGGAAAAGTCTCAGTTTGCAGCTAGCATTGCTTTTACCCTTCCTAGCCTTGCTAATCTACCTTTTTAACAAAAAAAGAATAAGCCATAGGCTCAGACTTTTTGCAAACAGTAATATCTAACTATAATAAAATTCATTTCGTGTCTTTTAAAAACTGTATTTTTTTTACAGTTACCTCCTTTATGGCTAGTGATGCTAGCTTTCCATTGAGGATATTAAGTTTTCTTTTAAGCAAGTTTATTGAAGTAAAATTAAGGAATCTACTTAAAGAAAATATAAAGTAGGTGTAGAAAGTGCACCACTATAGCAAAATTAGTGAGGGTAGCATTTGAAAGTGACAGATGTTAGGGAAACACTGTCCTGGTGCCTTCTTCCCAGCTGCTTTTCCTCCCATCCTGTCCCCCAGCAGGTGGGAGAACAGCTTCTTACACTCAACCACTTCCTGCTGCTTTATGCGGCAGGATGCGAGGTGAGCTGTGTATTATTCATTGCAGCCTCTCTCTAAGTTGTGGACTTAAGTAACTCAAAGAGATAAAAAGGGAACCCAGTGAAAATTGATTTCTAGCCCCATAGTTCCCTCTGGATCCCTGACCGATGTCAGTGTATATATTATAGAGTCGATAGCAACGTATAATGACATCTTGTTCCAGTCTGGTTGCTCTTCCAGCCAGCTCTCGTGCAGTCCTCATGTCAGCCACCACCATGCCTGTATTGTAGCCACACTGGGTCCCCTGCTCTCTTCTGGACACACCTAACCCCTTCATGCGTCCTACCTTTACTCAGGTTGTTTCCTTCAGCTGGAAAAGCCCTCCTGCAGCCTTTCTGCCTATTGCAGGCCCACTCATCTTTCACTTGGCAAGTCTTCTAGGAAGCCTCCCCAGGCTCCCCCGATTGGCACAGCCAGTTCCTTCCTTTTAGTGCTCCCATGACATTTTGCTTGCATCTGCCTCACTTGCCCTGTTAAGTTTGGGGCATGATGGGACCAGCAGCAGATCAGAAAGTGTAAACCTTGGCTTCTAGTTCCAGCTCTGTGTCCAGCTAGCTCTGGGGCTTTAGTTAAGTCCCTTTACCAACTCCTGGTCTCCGTTTCCTTGTGTAGAAGATGCACGGGGTAGATGGTGGTGGGAACCTCAGTCACTGCAATCTGTGTCTTCTGGAGATATCACTGTTATTTCTATAATGTTCTTTTCTCCAACCAGATTGTAAAACCCTGAGCAAAAGAGCCCCAAATTCCAATACCTCCCATTCGTGCCTAATAGATAAGGTTTCTGAATAAAATAATGTTCATTTGAGATAGCTAAGATCTAGAGCTCTAAACTCTTCTACTTTTTAAGTTTTTTGATAGCAGGCATGTATATACATTTTATGTTCCTGTAACTATTTTTAGTTACTATTTCTATATATTTCACCTCTTTTTCCTCCTGATACATAAGTGCTCCATTAGAGGTTGCTTCAGAACAAAGATGTTATTTTGAATCTGACCAGCAGGGGGCAAACTTCACCCAGGATTTGTCCTGTAATTCCCTGTACCTTTACTTGATAGGGCTTGGCAGTCTACAGACAGGACACACACATCGGTTTTCATCTTTCTACGAAACATCTTGTTGATTTGACAGCTTGCCAGCAGTAGCCAAATACAATCTAGTGTGACCTAAAACCCTTAAAGTGCCAAAATTTGGGTGTTGGGGAATTGTTCCTTGTCACTAAAAGAAGGGAGAGAATACAATACCTAAAACACATGCTGGACACTAAACACATGAATAGCAAGAACTAGGCACCAAGAGGGGAAAGAGAAGGGACTTCAGCTTTCAGGAGAGATCTCAGTCATGAGAAATCTGTTGGCCAAAGAAAACTTCATCCATGAGAAATATCTGGTTCTTAATTAGTATTACAGGTATGGGGACATCTTAGAGCAGAAGGACCGCAATTAACCAGTGTACTACCTAATGCTGAATGGACCCAATAGCCAAGATTATGACAGCAAATTCCCCTTTGCTCAGATTTGGGTTTTCACTGTGAGGGTTCCTTGGGTCCGGCACACAATTTATAAAGTAGAGCCTTGGTTTGGGATGTGCTAGTGATGTATTATATGATCTGGGACAGATCCCCCCCTCTCATGCCTTGGTTAATCTTCCTCAGTGAGGTTTCGGAGGCGCTTGTGAGATCTTTATTGGACATTTTAAATTATGACGGTAGAAAACCATGCAAGACAATGGCATTTTGATTTCCTTTAGAGAAGTGATGCTTTTGGCTGCAGTTTAGCTGGTACCTTATTCCTGTTCTTCCCTTTGCCAGGTGTTTCTTTACAAATGTGGCCTCTGGCTACAGAGTTTCTTCTTTTTGTCCTGGGAGCCCTGGGAGCTCCTTACTGTGGCTTTAGCTTTTCTCTCACGGGCATCACGTTGTAATAGTAACCACTTGTCCAAACCCTTCACAGCCCTCCCCTGGAGGCCGAGGTCAGGGGAGAGGGTCTTCCACTGGGACAGTCAGGGCTCTAGATGCCTGGCACTTTGGTCTATTTAAAGCCTGTTCTGTCTCGCAGCAGGGAGGCGAGTCTAGGGTCCAGTGTGTGATGTGGATATTAAGAGACTTCAAGGACACTTCCCCCCATTTATCCCAGTTATGTCCCCTGCTAAAATAGGTTAACGGTGTCTAATTAACCACTGAACATTGCCATGCTGCATAAAGATAGCATCCTGGCTGTTCTCTGAGCCGTGGTACTTTATCTCCATTTAGATCTCTGCAGTATTCCATTAAACTCGAGAGAAACATTTTGGCTGAGATGATGTCTACATTAGGGCTGCCTTTCACCCTTCGGCCGGCAACCCGTGTACGGGCCGCTGAGCCTGCTGTCTGATCCGGCAGGGAGGATGAAGGTAGCCCTGCAGGCGGGGTTTCCCGTTACGGCACGTCTGCCCTGCAGCCCTGCAGCCCCAGAACGGAATCGAGGACCCAGGGTTTGGCAACGGGCCTGTGTGGCTGCAGCTCCAGATGTGCCAGTGCGATCAAGCTTGCCCCCAGCTGGCCAGATCATGCCCATGGAATGCCAGTGTGGTCTCTCAGTGCCAAAAGAAAGGAGTTGCATTTGAGCAGAAGAATGTAGGAAAGGACAGCACGTGGACGGAAAGGTGACTTAGCTACATGGAATCTCTTTTTTTTGCCACTACGCAAGCTGTCATGTTGTAAATAAAACATACATAATAAATCACACAGACAATTAAACCAGTATTAATTACCAAATTGTCAAGGCTGACAAAGCTACATTACTACTGGAAGTTGAGAGTATATCCTTGCCATGGAAAATATCAATTAGATTGGACACAGAGTCTATAAGATGAGCTCTTCCCATGGTGTAGAGCTGCCCGCATGGTCCTATACTGTGTAGGGGTCAGGAACGGGGCTTTGTGTCCAACAGTCCAGAACTTGTCTTCTGACCCTCTCACTTTCTAGCGGGGTGACCTTACACAAGTGACTGTACTTCTCTGAGCCCCAGTCTCCTTGTCTGTAAAATGGAGTAAATTAAATAAGATAATGTGATAAATAACATACAATACCATGTATGATATATGTAATATATAAACAAGAGAATATAATGACAGTGCCCGGCACCCAATAAGCTCAATAAATGTTAAGTGTTATTGTAAGTCATCAGCCTTCCTATCACAGGCCTATCGGGGCAGGGGCCTGGAGATGGGCTTTCCCTGAGAATTGAGGATGACCTGTGAGGCCAGGGAGGAGAGACCTAGTGTGGGTCATAAAGAAGTGGGAGTGCAAACCAGGAGGGGACTGGTTGAGTGTTAAGCTGAAGACTAGGCTTTAAATGAAGGTAGAGATGACCAGACCACACCCTTAACCTTGAAGTCTCCTACTCGAGAACCTGATGTTTAGGGAACTGGCAGCTTCATGTAAGGCTGAATGTTTTTAGTGATTGGGAAAGGGCCATCGAGACAACCCTGGTGTCCCCTCTTGTAAGTCACTGGCCAGGTTGTTGCATCATCGCTGGAAAGCAGGAAGCCAGAGTGCCCTTACTCCTGTCCCCCGTCTCCACAAGGTGGGAGGTGAGGGAGAACATTTACTCTCATTGTCCAGAGTGAAAGCTTCACTCTGCAAAATGGCCAGAGCAATCAGCAAGTGATGGAGTAGCTCTTAAAAAGAAACCTGGCATTTAATTAACTTTTCAAAGTGCTGGTTCAGCAACCTCTATGTTTTACATTTTGAATATTGAACAAGCATCTCTAATCGGATCTGAATTGCTCTGGATCTGCCAGGGTGGGGAGCACCTGCCCAGTTTTTATGAACCATGGGATCTTGTCTGAATTTTGGGATAGTGACCTTAGGAACACTCTGGATGAGGCTTCAGTCTGTGCTCCCCTCAGCCTGGAGGTCAGGTCAGCGTTCATGAACACTTTTGCTAGAAGAGAGCAGGCAACACGGAAGGTTTCCATTTTGCTGCTTACTACCTGAAATAAGGTTTAGGGCAGTGACTCCCATATACATGACGGGACCCCATCTCTAGGAATTACTACCCCAGGGGGCCTGGGGTGAGGTCCAGCACAAGGACACTGAAGAAGCCTCCCGGGTGTGGTTCTCGTATGCACCACTAGCTAAGAACTCCCCGCTTAAAGGACTCCCTCCAGCTCTCAGCTCTCTATCTGTACCGTCTATTGCCTTCTGTAAGTGTGGAAAGTCGGGGATGGACTATCTGCACAGTAAATCCAAGCAGATGTCTGGGTGCCCCCGGGACATCTGACATCCAGTGGTGTCTGCTTTTGGGAAGGCTCAGGGCAGTGTGCTTGGAATCTAGGGTGGAAGTCGGGGGACAGGGATTCTGGTCTCGGCGTCGTCACTAACTAGCTCTGTGGTTTGGGTGAAGCGCACAACTCAGTGCCCAGTGTCTGTCAGGGAGCCGCTGGAACCCGCTCCGCCTCCTTCCCGCGCTGCCAGCTGGTGCTGATAGACGCGAATGCCTCTGAAGAGCACTGAAAAGTGCTCGTCTGCGTAAGATGGTCTCACGGTATTATTATAATTGTCATGTTCCCAAACCCTCGAATAGCCGCTCCTGGGGAAAGAGGCCCGTCACCTGCCATGGGCTGGACCGTGTCCGTTTCCTCAGGAGTGTGTCTGCAAGGAACAGACGACCCAGCACCCACAGTTCTTGGCCTCCGCCTCCACCTCACACGGTCTGCGGCAGGCGGGCCTTCAGCCCCAAATCCTTTGGTTACCTACCCTGTGGGCTGTGGTAGACCAACTGCATTTTCATTCTTTTAACCTGTCACCACCATTTAAAAATACACTCTGTCATGACGGCATGTGTGTCTATAAAACTGAAAGAGAAGTTTCCCTGTTACGTACCCTTACTACGTGCAGCTCACTTTCTTTTATCGTCCTCTATGCTATTAAAACAAGGCCGGTGATTTACTAATTTGACTTCATGAGTCACTAACGGGCCATGACCCGTAGTTTGAAAACCGTGTGCTAGCTTCTGTCCTAGCACTGGGCTCTGTGTTCTTTGGGGACCAGGCAGGTAAAGTAAACCTGTGAAGTGTGGATTTATTTCAGAATAGCACCTAAATTATATTACTGAGATACATATACAGGTTATTTGCATATCCAAACTTCTATAAAGATGCATACTCTCTGCCAATTCTCCTAAAATATGCTTCCCACTTGGCCTCCCGTTAGCTTCCCCATGTTTGGTAGCGGCACAGCTACAGCACAGACTTCACTGACCTCCTCGCTCCTGAGAAACCAGCAGTGCAGGTGAATGGTGAAGAAGCAGTACCGGACCCCGTGTCGGGGTGCTGGGAGCTCGGGCTCTTGTAGGGCGGGGCCACAACTCAGCTTCCCCGAGTTTCCCACATGGGAACGTAGGTCTAGTGTTGCCAGGCTTTGTATCTGAAGAATTTAGAAATTTGGATTTTTGTACAAAATCTCCCAATTGGACAACAAATTCACGTTAAAACAGAACAAAACAAAACAAAATCAAAATAAACAGCAATGTGGTCCAGACCAAACTTATCTGCAAGCTAGACAAGGCCCGGAAGAGGACAACTTCATCAAGGGCTGGGTGCTCTGTGCCATTTTTCCATCTCCCCAGCAGAGCAGAAGGCTCACAGAACCTGCAGTTCTGGCTGAGAGAGAAAAAAAGGGGAGGGGGAGAGAGAGAGAGAGAGAGAAAAAACACCACCTGAGGGCATCCTGCCAACCATCCTTGAGAGCTCCATTTTGATCTTGCTCCATCCCACGGGGTGAAATGAGATGCTGGAGGATCCGTGGCTCCCCCTAGAGTGAGAGAGAGCAGGATGTGGGCTCAGCGGCAATTAAGCCAAGTATGAAATTCATCCCCTTTTTGGATGTTGAGTGGATAAATGCCAATTAATCAGCCTTACCCCAAAGATTAGCGTTATCATTATTGTCTCCTTCAAACAAAATCACTGCTACTTTTGCCACAGCACACTGCTGTGGACCAATTCAGTCATAAGCCCTAAGGGTAAGCAGAGTTGGATATGTCTCTTCTGTACAAATGAAGGTGCTGCTGGCCTAGGCTACCTGGCCTCCTTAATTCCCTATTCTCTGGTCCTGTTTCCATCCAAGCTCTTCTGCCGTTGGTGACATATCAGTTACTGAGTCATTTGGACAGTGGGTTTATAGAGTTCAACTTCCCCACGACAGTTAGAGGTGGTGCGTTGGGAGCAGAGCCTTCTCTCCTCCCACGTAGAAGAGGCAGCTGCGGCTCCTGCCTTGGGCTCTATGTTAGGATTCCTTCGACTTAGAACAGTGTTGGAAGCCTCCATCATTCAGCAACACCCTGGTGGTGCTGCCCTGGACATCCCTTTGCAGTCTACCTTGGGCCTCTTACTGCTCTCTCTGTCCCACTCACTGTCCTACCCCTAGCTGCTCAGTCTCTTTACTTGGCCCTTTAAGAGTCAAAGCCACAGCCTCTAAGATCCCCTCAGAGTTATTCCATCCTGTTCTTCCAACTTGGCTTCAACCAAATTCATTTATTTCCTCCCTCCCTTCCTTCACAGTACAGTTGCTATGGTCTAAAGTTCAAGGAAAGTAGTCTGTTTAAACTTGGACTTAATTTATGAGTATACTCTTTGGGCGAAGTCTTTGCATTTTGTAGGAATTGCTGTTTGGTTCCAACATAGTTCTTACTGGTGAGGCTTTGTGGGCCAGCACTGTCGAGGGCCCTCGCATGCATCTTGCCTCCCGGCCTTTATGTCATTGCCACTGCCCTTTGCCCCAGCTCATCATGGTGTTTGATTTCTAACTTAAAAGAAGTCATAAAAAATAAAAACTTTGTTATTGTGGAAATGTCGAGGCATACAGAAAAGTAATCACCACCCATCACCCAACTTTAACAATTGTCAGCATTTGCCAGTCTCATTCAGAAGACTTAAGATCAGTTTTTCTCAGTGTCAGTAGTATCCTACTTGGATTAGAATTACTGAAAATTGGTTTAAGATGCATATTCCTGGGCTGCCCAGCCCCCAGACCAGCTGATCCAGACATCCCTGCTGCCAGTTCCAGCAATCTGCATATCTGTCAAGCTTCCCGACAGGCTTCCAGTTCCCATGGAATATCCAGGGGCACTACTCGCCCAACATCACTGACAGGGGCTTCTGTCCTTCACGTGGAGGGAGCAGAAAGGCCCCCTGAGCCTGCAGCCTGACTGCATGGCTAGTTCATCCCTTTTTGCTCATGGGAAGCTGCACATGTTAACACAACAGCTCCAACTGGGACCCAAGGCCTCAGTCCCAAAAGAGTGCTCTATAAATTGGTCAGTTGTTGAAAGAAAGGAGGGCACAGTATCACCTATATTCGTTTGGCTTTTGAGCTTACTCAGCCTGCACTTAAACTCAGTAATCTCATTTGGAGACATGCTGAAATAAGGTTGTAAGAAGGCACTACAGTGTCTGTAATTCCCTCATGCTGACTGTAGGCCTCGGTCTATAAAGAGGAATCCAGACAAAGCGCTTGGGATATGCTAATGTGCCCCCTCCAACATAGCACTAGCACATCAAGTACGAGACCAGTGGGCTCTCATAATCCTTCTCTTTCTCTCCTTCAGGTCCGGAAGGAGGGCTTCTGAAGAAGTGGAAGAGTATGTTTGCAGTATTCTGTGGCATCCTATGGTGGTCTTTGTCGACAGTGCAGCCTTGGTGGTCAGATCTGTGCAGCCTTTGTTGAACAGCATTAAAAAATAGACAGTATGAATCTGGCTGTGGTGTGGGGCTGGAGTCCTGCTTACCGAGTCAGGGGTTTGACTAGTGCCACTTCTCCCGCTGAAGGCCTGGACCCTGGCCTTGGTAGCCGTGCCATACCTTCCACCCTGTGGCTTTTAGAATTACATGTCCAGGTATCAGACTACTGACCCATTGGTTTTGCTTTATTGATACAGATGGGCAGAGGTGGCACCAGCTTTCTAAACCTAGCCTTCTAATAAGACTTACGTTTTAAAAAAAGTTTCTAGGTGAGGATGTAGTGTAAAGTCAGGGCTGTCGAATTTCCCACCTCTAGAGGTAGGAGAAGTGTTCATATCAAGTCTGGGTTGATGCAATACCAGCTTGGGCAGCCATACTTGGCAGACCCAGTTGCCCAGTTAGGTCTAAGCAAGTCGATGGAGGAGAGTGGGCCCAGAGACATTTTCATCTAGGAGAGGGATAGATACAGTACAAATCTGAGTGGTTTCTTTCTGTGTTTAAAACTCATTTTCTACTTTCCTTCTTTTTTGGGGACAGTCACCGCCTCAGACAGAAGAGCCTGGATGGATCAGATGATGGAGGAGGTAAGATGTTCTTGTAGGAAGTCAGAAGGGCTTCCGGAGATGCCCCTGAGCCCCAGAAGCATTTCCTGGACTGCAGCTGAGGCACTGGTTACGGCAGCCTTACTGAGACGTGCGCAGCGCGCGCATCCCTGCTGCTGCCTCTGCCTGGAGTACCTCCCCCTTACCCACTCACCCTCCTCCCTGGAGTACCTCCCCCTTACCCACTCACCCTCCTCCCTGGAGTACCTCCCCCCTTTACCCACTCACCCTCCTCCCTGGAGTACCTCCCCCTTACCCACTCACCCTCCTCCCTGGAGTACCTCCCCCCTTTACCCACTCACCCTCCTCCCTGGAGTACCTCCCCCCTTTACCCACTCACCCTCCTCCCTGGAGTACCTCCCCCCTTTACCCACTCACCCTCCTCCCTGGAGTACCTCCCCCCTTTACCCACTCACCCTCCTCCCTGGAGTACCTCCCCCTCTTTATCCACTCACCCTCCTCCCTGGAGTACCTCCCCCCTTTACCCACTCACCCTCCTCCCTGGAGTACCTCCCCCCTTTACCCACTCACCCTCCTCCCTGGAGTACCTCCCCCCTTTACCCACTCACCCTCCTCCCTGGAGTACCTCCCCCCCTTTATCCACTCACCCTCCTCCCTGGAGTACCTCCCCCCTTTACCCACTCACCCTCCTCCCTGGAGTACCTCCCCCCTTTACCCACTCACCCTCCTCCCTGGAGTACCTCCCCCCTTTACCCACTCACCCTCCTCCCTGGAGTACCTCCCCCCTTTACCCACTCACCCTCCTCCCTGGAGTACCTCCCCCCTTTACCCACTCACCCTCCTCCCTGGAGTATCTCCCCCCTTTACCCACTCACCCTCCTCGTCCTTCAGAACTCAGCCAAAGCATCACCTCCTGACATGTGTTCGCTTCCCATCCACTCCCTCTCTGCCTCAGATGTTCTTTCTTTGTGCTCCTACCACCTCCTGGGCAGCGTTGGAACAACAGCAGCAGCAGTAGCTGATGTTTATTAGGTGTTTATTATATATCAGGCTCTGGTCTGCCAGATTATAGATGTTAAAGCATTTAATCTCCACAACAGCCCTGTGAAATAGTACTATTACTATCCCCAGGTTATAACTGAAGAAACTGTAGTACAGAGAGGTTAAGTAAGCTGCCCAGTCACGGAGCCAGGTGACTGTCACACTTTAATTAGGTGTTGACTCGATTGTTCTTCCTTCCGGGCTCTGAACTCCTTGATGACAGGCACCATGTCTTGTCTGTCTTCGCGTCTTCGGCACATGACGCACAGTAGTCAGTTAACAGCTGGCATTGTCAGGCCCGTAGCCTCAGCACAGCTGAAACCCATGTTCAAAACTCAAGAGAAAAGAAAGCTTGTGTGTACTTTTTACAAGAAAGTTACTAGAGAGATTATACTTGGGACCTAAATTATCAAAGCTTTTTTTTAAAAAAAACACTTATTTACCATTTCCACACACTATTTCTTCTTGTAGAACTCAGTTCCATCTGGTACTTCCCTGTGCCTGAGAAACTTCATTTAACATTTTTTGTAGAGCGGGTCCTCTGGCAACGAATTCTCTCAGCCTTGTTCATCTGAAAATGTCTTTTCACCGGATATAGAATTCTAGGCTGACAACTTTTTTTTTTTTTAAACTTTTAGAGCTGAAGTTACTTGTCTGCCGGCTGGTGGTATTTCTGAGAAGTCAGTGGTCCTTCTTGTCTTTGTTCCCCTGCTTGCAGTGCCCTGTTCTTCCCTGGCTGCTTTTAAGATTTATTTTCTTTTAGCTTTTATTTTCAGCAGTTTGGTTATGATGGGCCTTGGTATGGCTTACTTGATGCTCATCCTACTTGAACTTCTTGCGTCTGTGGATGTGTTGTTTTCATCAGATTCAGAGAATTTTAGCCAGTATTTCTTTGAGTGTATTTTTCCTCCCCTCTCCTTCTGGGACTCCAGTGACAGGTGTGTGGGTTATATCAGTTGAAATTGCCACACAGGTCACTGAGGTTCTGCTTTGTTTTTCTAGACCATTTAAAACTCTGCGTCAGTTTGGATAGTTTTCTGTTGCTGTGTAACTGCTCTTTTCTTTTATGACGTCTAATCTGCTGTTAAACCCACCCAGTGAATTTGTTGTTTCAGATACTATATTTTTCAACTCTAGAAGTCCCTCTCACATATATCTCTCTCTCATATTTTTATTTTTCCTTGATAGTAACCTTTATAGTAGCCAGTTTAAAGTTCTTTCCTGCTCGTTGTATCATCTCTGTCTTTTCTGAGTCTGTTTCTATTGACTGATTTTTCTTTTGGTTATAAGTCATATTTTTCTGTTTGACTAGTAGCTTGTTGATTGGCTGCTGGCCGTTGTGAATGTTACAAGCTTGAGTGTCTGGATCTAGCTGTCTTTCTTTAAAGAGTGATATATTTGTTTTGGTAGGCAGTTAGTGTATTTGTTGGTCAACTTGATAATTTTGAGAATTGTTTTTAAGCTTTATTAGCACAAGTCTGGAATTAGCCCTAAACAGTAAGACACTCAGGTGTCTCTACTGAGAGCCTGGTTGTTAAACAAGGACTCTCCACGGGCCTGGGTGGAGCAGTTTCTCTTGCAATTCTGTGTTAGCTCTGGGGATCGATAGCTCACATCTTGCTTGTAGTAATTCTGTGTCCAGCCTTGTGGAGTTTGACCATGTACATGCACAGGTTCGTATATGCAGTTCACCTAGATTTCTGGAGCTCTTTTCCTACACAGTTCCCCCTCTCTCATATCTGCTTCTCAAATTCTAACTACCTTAGCCCCCTAAACTTTGACCTCTGTCTCCTCAACTCAGCAAGACCTCCATGGTCCACTTGGGGGTTCCTCCTCTCTGTGCCAGCGTCCAGGAATTACCTCTAGGCAGAAAGCCAGGGTGACTGCATAGCGCCCTTCATTTAGTTCCCTTCTTTTGGGGATCACAGTGCTGTACTACCTTTTCCACTGTCTGAAAACAGTCATATCTTATATTTCTTCCAGCTTTCTAATTGTTTCCAGCAGGAAGGTAAGTCTGGTACCAGTTACTCTCTCTTGGCTAGAGGAGGAATCCCACAGCCTTGTTCTAAACAACCTTTGCATACAACTACAAAGTAAAGGAGAGAATTAAATCAGTAAGACTTGGATGATTACCTGTGCTTTGGAGCTACTCACAGGATTGGGGCAAGAGTCACATAGGACATTTGTGAAGTATTCTGGGATGATGGGTAAAATGCAGATTCTCAGGCCACCCATAAAGCAGAAGCTGGGGTTGGGGCCAAGGGGTGTGCATTAGTTTCAGTAAGCTACCTGAATGACTATTTTGCAGACCGAAGTTTGGCAACCCGAAATTTAGAGGTGTAATACCTCTAAAGCCAGGACTCAGGTCTGGAGGGGAAGGGAGTTGTGTGGAAAGTTCTGCCTCATCTCATTCCAAAGGGATTTTAGAGTCGTCACTGGAGGTCAGGAATTCTGTCTGCACTCTCGGATTTGGTAAGAGCTTATGGGCATCCTCTCATCATTCTTCAGCATTTTTCTTTGCTTTTCCATGATCTCTTATTGACAAGCTCATTTCTTTTTGCCAGATATTCCCCCTTAGATCTACTCACCAAACACCACGTAGCTGCCCAACTTCTTCACCCACTAATCATTCCCGGTGACCCTATTCTGCATTTCTGTCCCCAAAGTCTTTTCCCAGACCTGTACCTAGGATGTCTTCTGCCAGTGTTCACTGGCTGCTGTGGTGGCTCAGTGATTGGTGGCTTCTGGGCACACGTTTGGTCTGCCTGCCTTCGCGGATTGTCTGTTGCTGTAGCCAGTGGTTGCTTAGGGCAGCAGGGTTGCCATCCAGGAGGATGTGCCAAAGGACTCAAGGAGCAGGGTCCCTGCTAGATATTAACCAAGCTGTTAGGTGGTTGGGGAGCAGAGCGCATGGAAATTCTCATGCTGACGACTCTGAGATGCTTATTAAATTCATGGTCTACAGAAGCTTTACTCAGCTGGTATTCTTCTCTAGCCTCTCCACACCCTTTCTTGCACCTCTTTCCAACTCCCTTCGAAGGACTTCTGAAATCCTGCTTTCTCCATTTTTTTCAATGTGTGAAAAATGCTACATTTCAAGGAGTAACTGTTGAATGTTACAGCAAAGCCTTCTGAGTACTGCAGTTTACACAGATCCTAAATGCATATTATTAAAAGGTTGTGCTGGCTGCCACTATGGCATCATCACGTTAGAATCAAATTGTTGAAGCTTTAAGTAACTGTATAGTCTGTCTTGTCTAAACCTGTCATTTGACATGTTAAGAAATTGAGGCTTAGAGATTATTATACAAAATAGCTCAGAGGGGAACTCTGGTCTTCTGACTCCCAAGAGGACACTCTGCTCTGATACCATGGTTTTCACCAGCATCATTGCCATCACCATTCATTACTAAATATTTACCACAATTGATACGACCCCCAGCTATGTTGGCATCTCCTTCTACAGGTAGGTGTATTAGTGTTAGCTCCCAGGTTGGTAATGTAGAGTGCCCAGCATGATTTATAGGATGCTTAATGCAATTTCATTAAGAAAGGAGAAGAGAAAGATACCTATTTTCAGAGAATACCTCTAGTATTTTTTTCCCGTCATAAACTTAGAATGTGAAATTTGTGATTTAGCCTTTATTTTGGCTCTGGAGGTTTGAAGCATGTTAGAGCGCGCACTTGATTTTACCTTCTAGGAGGGATGCCTCTTCCAGGCATAAATCTGTTGTCCGTGCCGTTATGCCTGAGTCCTTTAATGGAAAATCAGTTCATATGTTACACTTCACACTTGGCTTAGTCCATTTCACTGTATGTGAATGTTTAGAATCCATTATGCAGTAGGAATCATATGTTACATATAACTAGTTTCTAGAATTATCTTTGCTCAGAGAATTACTTGGTTGGCTAGTGAAGGCTGCTCCTTTGAACTTAGAATAACCAGTGGGTGGGGAGACTCCATGAGTGATTGCCCTGAATCATCCCTGGACGCTCGTTCAGCAATGACGTTAAACAGGTCTTTGGGCACCTGCAGGGGAACTTACTGGTTCCCTTAATAAAATCACCTCCAGGTTCTTCGAGGTCGTCAGTGCCAGGAGCATGATCACTGGGAAGGGGCTTTTTCCTTGTAGTTGGTAGGGATGGGTGATTGGCGAGCAGTCTCAAAGGAGATGAATCTCTGAATAAAAATGAGGATCTGAAGTCCAGGGCTCCCGCCAGGCAGCTGGCCTCTTTCCATCACCAGCCTTATGGAGAGAGCCAACAGGTTTTCATCCAGTGCCTCCTGTCGCCAGGGCTGCTCTGGATGCTGGAGCTGGTGGTGAGCAAGACAGTCCTTGTGTTCCACGGGCTTCTGATCTAGTGAAATGCCCTCCCCTCTTTCCCTCCCCATCTTTTAGAGACATTCAGGAGCCATGTCTCTCGATGTATTTCTCAGCATTCAGCTCCCCTCACTTCACGCTTGGTACCTGTTGCTCCTTCCCCTCCATTGACGCTTCGGGGAAGTTGGGATTCATGATTATGGAGAATCACTGAGAATGATGGACAGCCCAAGCCCAACATGACCTCAGGATCCCCCAATTGTAGGACGGCGAAACTGATCTTTCCTGTGTAGATGACCATCCTTTAGTGACCTAATCGTCCATTCTTGGAATCAAGTTACTGGTTTGCCCTAAGGCCTTTAGACTTCTATCATGGAAGGTGTGTGGTGTTAGAGAAAGAACATCAGCTCTGAAGTAGGATTGAGGCCGGTCTTTTGCAAGCGACTTTGGGCAAGTCATTCATTCATTCATTCATTCAACCACCTTTGTTGAATACCTACTGTGTATGGTACATAGGGCTGGACACGGGATGGGATGGTGAACGGAACAGTCCTCAGCGCTTACAGTCTAGTTAGGGACCTCGGGACTGAGAACAGTCACAGCTAAGTCAGGACAGATTGCGATGAAGTCCACTGACTTGACTTGGGTGATGAGGGAGGGCACCTCGGAGGAAGTGACTCAGACTTCAACTTAAAGGAAGGTAGAGTTGCCAGCAGTGAGGGGTAGCAGTTGGGTGGGGGGACCCTGGTAGAGAAGACAGCAGGTGCAAAGTCATGTCACCTCTCTAACCCCAGAAGCATTTCCAGGCCTGCTTGGTCTCTTCCAGCCCTAAAATCCAGCGATCAGAGTGTGAACTCTGGATGGAATATGAAACTTCAGGGAGGAACATTGAGAGGCACAAATGGGAGGTCAATTCTTTGTCTTTAAAAAAGATGAGCCGTATTCAAATTGAGACAGTCTCCAAAAACACAGTTAGATACACACTCAACCTCCAGAGTTGACCTCCGAGCTAAATTCAAGTTAAGAACTTGTGAGCCTCGTTATATGGCTTTAGAAAGTGGAAAGTCTCTGAAAACAGGAGCTTTAAAAAAAAGGATTAGCTCTTTCTTGCACATAACCATTGCATGTTGGTGTAACCCAGGGCTGTGGGTGGAATTAGCACCCCCTCTTCCTGGCAGCTCTGGGTGCCTCTTGGGCATGCCTTGTCCCCACTGGAGAGAGCTGTGCTCTTTGCATCCTGAGGTCCAGTTTTGACAGAATCAAGTATCTCAAAACCTTAGGAATAATAAATCCTCATGGCCAACCAAAAAGTGTTTAATTGCTCAAGGACAAGCTGAGCTGAGCCCCTTCTAGCCAGGGGCAGTTGGGGACTTAATTCTGCAAGTGGAGCAGTCTAGATGATCTGAGAGCTCCGAGTTTAAGGGTAATTGTTCAATTTTTTATCCACATCAACAGGGAAAATAGGTAAAAGTGGCTGAGCACAGCCAAGCAATGAGGCTGGATGAGATGTGAGATGCTAGTCTGTCAGTGGAATTAGAAAAATGCTATCTATAGAGGACTATCACTCAGTCACCCCCCCTCTCTCCTCTCCCCATCATTCATCTCTGTCTTTGGGCTTTCTAACTGTTTTGGGTTCTTTCTCATACTTTGTTTAATCCTTCCACCATATCCTTCAACTGTTCTCCCGCAAATAGCAGTCATTCTGAGCCTGACTGGCTTTAATGCAGAGAAAGGAAAAGTGGAAAGAATTCTTTAAGTACAGATAAATTGGAACCCTGATGTCTCAGTTCCTTTCTCTTGCTGAGTAAGAATGTTCCATTATGTTAGCATTCCTTCTTCAGGCCCAGTACCACATAGAGGGCTTCTTAAGTGGTCCCTAAACCTAGTTCCTTTGCATCCCTAATTTTTAAAAACTATTTTAGTCAGCACTGATTTTTTAAATTTAATTATCTTCCTTAAAATCAATTTGTTTTTCTAAATTCAAAGTCCGTAGGACTAGATGCTAAGGTCTTTCTGAATCCATGCCTCCCTTCCCTTCCCTGACACAAACATGCACAGGAGCACCGGTTTTTGTTTTTTTAAATCTTCACTCGAGGATATGTTTATTGATTGGAGAGAGAGGGGGAGGGAGAGGGAGAGGGAGAAACATCAATGTGAAAGAGAAACATCGATCAGTTTCCTTCTGTATAGGCCCTGACTGGGGATCAAACCCAAAACCTAGGAATGTGCCCTGACCAGGAATCGAACCCACAGCATTTTGGTGCACAGGACTATGATCCAACCAACCAAGCCACCTGGCCAGGGCCAGGAACACCTTTAATTTAAGCCTATCCACAGCAGGAATGGAGCAGGGGTGGGGTGGGGTGGGGTGGGATGGAACTCACTGGTCCAGGGATTAGCTGTCCTCTCTCTTGTCTCTGTGCTTTGTTAGGCTTTGTTCTCTTTATGGGATATTGAGTAGGAAATTTGAAAAAAAAGTCAGTCTTGTAAGAAATGGTATTGGTAATATGTTTTAACTATTCACCAGTAGCCAGGCGCTGCGCTGCTTTACCTGTAGCTCTTTAGTTAATTCCCCCAGTTCTGTGAGGAGACACTGATTATCACCCTTTCACAGAGGAGGAAACTGAAGCTTTGTGATGTTAAGCGACTCACAGAAGTCCCGTGGCTAATAAGTAGTCATGTGCTGGAGAATACAGACTTCCCCCCTTTACCTGTGGTTTTGCTTTCTGTGGGCTCACCCGTGGTCAGCTTGGTCTGAAAGTAGTAAATGGAAAATTCCAGAAATAATTCATAAGTTTCAAATTGCATGCTGTTCTGAGTAGTTGGTGAAACCTTGCTTCATCCCACTCCTGCTCCTGGGAGTGAACCACCCCTTTGTCCAGTGGATTTATGCTGTATACACTGCCTGCACGTTAGTAGCTGTCTGTTAGCGGATCAGTTGTCAGGAGGAGAGACCACATCCACATAGCCTTTATTATAGTATTTGTTAAAATTGTTCTGTTTTTAGTTGTTAATCTCTTACTGTGCCTAATTTAGAAATCAAACTTTTTCATAGGTATGTATGTATAGGAAGAAACAGTATGTACAGGATTTGGTACTATCCACAGTCTCAGGCATCTGCTGGGGGTCTTGGGACGTATCCCCTGCAGATAAGGGGTGAGGTACTACTGTATTTAACAGCCAACTCTTTATGGGGAAAAAATCTTCATTGGTGGTGTTTGCCGGTTTCTGTGGCATAAATACCCCCACCATGGTTGGTTTCAAGCTCCCAACATGACATCTTTGACCACAGAGCTGGGAAGAGTTGGGGAGTAGCACACTAATGAGAGTATCATATTTTCACCATACTGCTTACATTAGATGCAAATAATTTCGAGAGCTTAGGTAAAGTAAAATGTAGTAAAATTTAGGAAATGGTGAGTTTTGAGCATTACCTTTGTTTTTAATATAGTTTATTTCATTATAAGGGTGTATAATTTAATCTTTAATAATGTTTATATTTAACAACCTGCATGCAAACTTTCTAAAAATTTAGCCTTTGATTCTTACAAGCCAGTACAAGCCAGCTGCTCTAACACACCTCCTCTAGCAAGTGGTGGAGCTGGAATTCAGACATGGGCTTTATGACTCACTCTGCTCTCACTGCTCCCTCTTTGCCATGAAAAGTGGTAGGTTTGTTTCTTGCTGGTTCAGGAAGCTTGTCTCCACTCATTTTTTCAGCACTCCATTGCATTTTTGCTCTCCTGTCCTAATTCTCAGATTTACCTGCTGGCCCTTGTCCTCAGCTCTGCTGAACCTCTCATTGTGAAGTCTTATCTACAACACCTGGGCTGAGCAGAGAAGTCTTTAAAGCCCTGTGACATGAAGCAGAATCTTCTGGTTTGACCAGTCCTCTCTTTCTTCTCATGCTTTCTTTTCTACCAAACCCATTGAGATTGCTATTGGATAATGGGTTCTTGTGTCTATGCTGGATCCTCTGGAGAGGAGAACTCAGTCGTCTTCTGCCTCACTTTGGTTCAAGTCCAGAGTCTTGCCCAGACCTCCCGCTTCCCTGGCAGAGCCAGGACAGAGTGCTTTATGCCCCCTTGTGGTGCCCTGAAATCTCTAGGCCACATCAGACTCTCCAAACTTACCATCTCGAGCATCTCTGCCTGAAACACAGTTGACAGTGACCTCTCTGGAGTTCCGTTTTCTTTGCTCATGTGAGCGGCTTCCCTGCATGTGCCCATCGGAGGAGTTAGAGTGGGAAGAATGCAGATGAAGGTCTCGTGCCTTGCTTGCATGCTGGAGATGAGGCGGGCTGCAGTAACCTTCCTCCAGGAACACAGAGGCAGAGCTCCGACAGCAATCTGTCGTACTACAGTCTGTTTGGAGGAATGTGATTAATAATAAATCATCCAACGTTAAAGCACTGACAAAAGTCAAAGACAGCTGACTCTCCCTGAAATCGTTATGGAGATCAGGGAAGGTGTTTGTTCTGTTACTCCTTGGATTCTCTGTGGGTTGAATACAGAAGACAAGACCAGGATAGGACAAAACCAATCCCATGTACTCCTGGGACTGTCCCAGATGTGACCGCAAGCAGTGTTCCCACTTTCCGGGAGAGGCACGGCACCTCTCCATGCAGTTGTGATGGGAACGGATGAATGAGGAGGAGAGGAGGTGAGAGCCCTGAATGCAGGTGGGCCCATATGGGTGAGGACCACTGCCAAGGGAGATCTTAGGCCACTTAGATTTTTATTTGACTAGAAAGAAATAGAGGCTTGGTCTTCTAGGATGCCTGCTCAAAAAATGGAGTCTGTAGAAAGAGCCATAATGTTCTCTGCAATGGGAAGAGATAGGGAGAGTTGTAGAGTTGCTCCAAGTATTCTTTGTAACCAAGATCACAGCAAGTTGTGGCCTCGGATGACTGGTGGCTGTGTGTGTTCTCCCAAATAGATGGCCATGGTGCATTTCTCAGTTTGAAGACTGATGGTCAGATGTCGCGTAGGGGAGATGGGAAGGGACAGGCATGTTTATGCACCTGAGGTTGCGCGTAGCACATCACTTAGCCCTCGAGTGGAGAAGTCTTTTCCTTCTGACATATCGCACGTGGAAATTAGTGCCTGAAGAAGGACGTCGTCTAGCTAGAGTGGAAGTCTCGGGGAGAGGTGTAGGGACCTCCTACCCTAGCAAGAGATGAACTCGATCTGGCTTTAGGTTCTACCAGCTTTCTAAAAATTCACAGGTGTTCATTGTGTGTGTGTACTTGTCTGTATACACACACACAGGACACATGTTGGGAATGTGATTCCTGAGTCCATAAGTGTGGTTGACAGACTAGGTTTACCTAAAAGGCCCTTTAAGAGAAAGTTCTTGAAAGATGATTACAGAATTGAGACACCATCATTTAAAAGTGCCCGAGGCAAACGCCTTTGAAAATTGCAGCAGTGGAGGGACAGAGAAAGAGCCACGCAGCTCTTGATTGTTGCGCAGCTCCCTCAGGACCCGTCCTCCCCCTCCCCCTGTTTCTCATCTGATGAGAGAGAGCAGCAGTAAGACTCCTCATCTATCTTATGAAAACCCGATTCGGAATGGCTGTGATCAAAACCAGCTGGCTGTCACCAGCAGTGGCCTTGCACGGAGGGGACCGCTCAGAAGAGTTCCTTGTGTGGGGGTGGCATGGGTGGCACCGATCAAAGTAGCACTTTTTTAATAAATATATATAAGGAAAATACAAAACTAAGGATTTGGAATAAAAGCAGTGTAGTTTGTCTTGTTTTTTTGAGTGTAACACAAAGAGGATGAAATAGAATTGGATATGCCTGGTTTCCAGCATACTTCTGGCGGCTCTGAGGAGGTGTTTCCTGTCACATTAATACCGTGTCACTCACCTTGGGGCCTGTTGAAGAGAGTGGAGAACTCCTCAGTTTCCATTCCTTCCAGCCACTTCATTCCTCTAAATTTTTAAAGTCCTTTACCCCTCCTTGTTCACAGATCTCAACAGAGCAAAGCTGGAACCCCACGAAGCCCCGAGAGCTGTGGGAGTGGGGGGAGCATTCCTATCCAGTGTTCTTTGTTTCCTTCAACTGTCCTAACCAGCCATGTGATGTTCCCTAGAGGTCACCGGCAGGTCCTCCCAATGTCAGGCCCCTGGGCCGAAGGGGATCGTTCCCCATAGAGAACCCTTGTTGGGCCGCGCATGACTCTCTCGAGCACTGCCTTTGAATTGCTCGAAAGGCTCAATCCTGGTTGACGACCCTTTTGCGTGGCTGATACAGATTCTTATACAGCACCTGATGGACTTGGTGGGGTGTTGGGGAAAATCCCATTCTGGGGTGCTGCATTCATGGCTCCTTCAGAAATGCGCTAACATCCCCGTGGGTAATATCCTGAGATCTGGCTTTCACACGCCATGATAGACCATGAGCTGAGGCGCCACTCTGAGCAAACGCCTTCTCTGCTTATGACCCAGCCAGCACCACGCTGTGCTGAGGCCGGACTTATCTCAGAAATGAAATCAGTCCAGACCTTCCTCTCCAACCCAGTGTCAACCAGGAGAGTCCCCGCAGCTGGGGGCTGGGGGAACAATCAGCTAGTTTGATCTTAAGGTCTGTGATCTTTCCCCAGCAGTATTAGGAGAGATTTGGCTTGGCAGGAGCATGGAGGCAGTTCAGCATACGGGACGCAGATGAAAACCAGCAAACAAACCCAAGCTGGCACCTCAGGACGGGGCATCTTTTCTTTCTGTCCCTCTGTCACATACTTCCTCGGGGACCTGCTCCCAGACACTGCTGCACATTGGGCCACGCGTTCTGCTCACAGTCAGCCCTGTCTCGGCGTTTGCAGCGTGGCTCCCTAGCCAACCTCACAGTTTTCAGACTCTTTTCTCCCCTGTCCTTTGCTTTCTCCTCTGCCTGTCATGAGCACAGGCTGGGTCCGGCTTGAGTCAGGTGAAATCACAAGGGGGTCTTCATAAAGCAGACCTGCCAGGGACCTGCAGGGGGGTTTGTGCCCCTGGAACCCTGATTCGTGGCGAGCAGGGGACTGATGGTGCTGGGCCCAGGCTCACTCGGGAGCTCCTCTGAGACTGTCTCTTTCCCTTGTTCCTTCGGGTGTTTGAAGCCTGTTGCCTACTGCTTTCCCCTTCTCCCTTTTAAAAAATTCTCCATTTTTTCACTTAGAAAAAAAATTATTTATACGATTGAGATCCACTAATTAAAGCCACTTTCTAGTATTTGGTTACTGGAGCGTTTGATGTCTCTCTGACAAGACCATGAAATGCATGGAGTGTCCACAGGGACAGAATTTGCTGAACACGGCTCTTTGTAAATGAGGGGACACAGTGTCGCCGCAGCTCATGAATATGAAACGCCCATGATGCCACCTCAGTGGACTTGGGAACACAGATGAATCCTGTCATGGGCTAAATGAGACCAATTTCTTTCACTTAACTTCATCTTCAATCAGACCTTCTTCCATTTGCCTGTTTAAAATTCCCCATACGTGGTGCAGAAGGTAACAGCATTCAGTAAAACAAAGTTTTGCAGCTGCAGAGAAAAATCCTAACGATCTCTGGTGTAAAGTTGCCATCCCCTAAAACCCCAGACATTGTTTCCTTTTGCCTGTGAGCTCTGCTGGGGTCTGTTGAGTATGGGCACAAAGTTAGGGGTTGTCTGGACTGCTTGTATTGGGGTGTCCTTAAGCAGCATGTCCAGATCCCTTTCATGTGGATTGGTTACTGAACTTGGCTATGGATCGTGGATATGAGCCCTTAACAGCCTGTGGATGCTCTGCAGTGCCCAGGGCACTGAGTGGGAAGGCAGCTCTGTGAGGAGATGGTGTATAACCAGGCAGGTCTCTGGCATTGGGAGCTCAGTTAGTGGTTGAAGTGAGAGGGACAGATGTCGTCAGTAAGTACCCCAAGGAACCTGACAAGGTAGGCCAACCACTTGTATTATTTACTGAGGTGTCAAGGTAAGAAAGTGCTGGCGTATAGCACAGTCTTTACGTAGCTCTCTAGGAACCCTTCTGCATGTGACCAGGGAATTCCATTCAGAAAGGCCCAGCCAAGAAAATCAGCAAAGAGTAGAACCTAAAAGGACGCAGAGAGGAGGGCTCCTGGTGGGACCCAGGAGCCAGATTGGGGGGCCTTCTTTGTTCTCTCCTTCCTGCAGGACTTGGATTTACACTTCAGGTGAAGAGCCTGAGTAATGCTCAGGGGTACTTATTTCAAGCTGAGTCTAGTCTAAGAAATCACTTTCTGTTCTAATTATACCCAGACTGGCAAACAGCAGCCAGATTTGAATGCAGGTGATCACAAAGTGCATGGCAGAGAGCTGGGGCCAGCTTCATAGGAAGAGGCAGGCGGCTTTTACCGTCAACCACAGGGGCTGAAAAGCGTCTCTCTGGGACTCGGCTGGGTGGTTAGCATTTAGTGCGCGGGGGTGATACTATCCATAATGAATGCATCCAGAGCAATGGCAGCTTTCACATTCTTGAAACCAGTTGAAATTGATACGACTGGTATTCCCATAGGTTTCCATTATTAATTTCTATTATTTATTTCAGCACCCCTCCTTTATTTCTGTGCTTTCAGCTGGTAGTTGATTTGTTGGGTAGATCTGTTGGCAGACCAGTGTTCTGGTATTGTCATGACTTTCCCACTTGGCAAACTTTTTCTTTGAAATAAGTTCTTACTGCTTTTGCTGTGCCTTAACAAGCCTTTATTGGGGGTTCCCAGAAAGTGGATTATACAGTGAAACACATACTAAAGATCCAGGAAGAAAAACACAGGAAGCAGTGTGAAGAGTGTGTGACCCAGCCTCAGGATGGAAGTCCATGTGGACCAAGTTTGAATGACTTCCTCTGCAACTTTGTCCCCACTTGTCCATTGCTTCCTGTGTATGCACTGACCCTTCCCAGCAGGAGCAGCTCTCAGGTGAGATAAAGCCTCTGCTAGGGTGTTGTCAAATCCAGGAAGTGTCCAAGGATCGCTCTTGGTTGTGCTTGTGAAACGAATCCACTTAGGCAACTTTAGGATTCAGGAGCACTTACACTGTAATTGGAACAATGTAGAAAAGATTGATATAGCTCTTCCATGTGTGTTTCAGGTGTGTGGGGCATCTTTTGATCCAGTCTTGTCCAGTTGTCCTTCAGTTTGCGAGTCCTTGGGAATGCAGAAGTGACCAGAATGTGGGCCTTGCTCTCAGCTAGTTCACCATCTAGGGGGCAGGCTGAGGGCCAGTTTCACTTACTTTACCTACTGCAAGGTAATGAGATCTACCCTGTGGCCATGAATGGAGAATGATGGAAAGACCAAGTAGCAAGCTCTGAGTTCTGCCTGTTGGGTTCCCAGATGATTCACAAAGGAAGGGATGTGTATTTTCCTTATTCTGCTCATTTATTATCTTTTTATGTATAGACACCTCCTTAGCAACTTTGCCAGGCTTAGTCCTTCTTGGCCTCCCCCTAATGTGCCTCAGAGGGGTCTTGTGTATAACGGGTACTGGTCCATGTTTCCTGGCTGGTTGATACAGCTCTTCCTCTCCTGGCACTGGGCACCTCTCTCCTGCCTCACCCGTGCCACTCTGTCCCAGGCCCTCGTGCCCACCCCACCAGCCTTCCTTCAGTTTCTTCCATCCCCTGCCTGGTTGAATCCTGCTTATCCTTCGGCTTTCAGCCACATTGTCCCAAATTCAGAGAGCTTCCCTGACCCCTCACCCACCCCAACCCCCAAGTTCTAAATTAGGTCTTCCCTGGACTGGTGTAAATGCATTATGGAGTATCCGTTCATTGATACTAGGTGGGCACTTAAAAAAATAGGACGTATCAGCACATTATCAGGAAGGGTAAAGCAAATTGCAGAACAACATGTATGGAAAGTAATCCCATTCTTAAACAGTTTTTAAAAGAGTGTGTGCTGTGGTAGGCATAAATTCTTTTCAGTAAGTATATACAAGAAATTGTTAATAGCGACTACCTGTAGGGAGACAACTGGGGCTCATATAAGGAAAGGAAATTTTTCATTTTAAACTTTACTGCAGCATTTGTATTTATTACCACATATGATGTTACTTTTACCTTTCAAAATAAGACAGGTGTCCCTGTTATTTTCAGCCATAGAATCCAGTTAGTTTCCCTCACAGTATATGTTTGAATTTATTTGTTTACTGTCCCCCATTGCACTGGTGCTTCTTGAAGACAAGGACCATGTCTGTTTTTTGTTATCATTTTTTTAATATTTTTTTTGTTGATTTTTAGGGAGGGGAAGAGAGAGAGAAGCATCGATGCGAGAGTGAAACATTGATCAGCTGCCTCCTGCACCCCTCTCCACTGGGAATCGAGCCCACAACCCGGGCATGTGCCCTGACCCAGAATCGAACTGGCAACCTTTTGGTGCACAGGATGACACTCCAACCAACTGAGCACACTGGCCAGGGCAGGACCATGTCTGTTTTATTTGCTGTTGTTATTGGCACCAATTAGCATGGCACCTTTCACAGAGTAGGTGCTCGTATTCCTTGAATGAATGAATGAGTGAGTGAATGAATGAACCAACGAACAAGCGGACAAATGGAGTTTCCTGCCCTGAGTCTGACTGGGCAACGAGGGGCAGACAAGCAGGTTGAACAACAAGTGAGATGGCCGACATAAGAGGTAGGGGACAGATACCAAAGGAAGCCTGTTTAGTTTAAGGTGTCAGCTGGGAGAGAGCGGCAGGTGATCTGTGTGGCGTGGTGGTCTGAGTGAGGAAACTGCCTGAGATGAGGGAGGAGGGCACCCGCTCCCATTGGCTGGAGGCATAGCCCCCTGTCCTCACCTTCCTCTTTTCTGGGGTGGTTCCAGGTACCAGCTGTCTCCTTCTCCATGGCGCTGGTTTGCTAAGGGTGGCAGAGGATGAGTACCCAGGGCTCTCTGGTGTCAGTGCGCTCTTTTCATTCTGTTCCATTTGGCCTTGTTGTAGGAAAGTAGCCAGGCAGGGCATGTGAGGAGGGAGAAAATTAGCTTATTTATGGTTATTGGCATCGAGAAATACCCAAGAACAGAGGACATTGAGCCTCAGGCAAAGTGAAAGCTGTTCGGCTACAGTCTCTCACCTTCCACTATCGGAGGCGTCTCTAAAGGCACTGGGCCTTTGCAAAGAAAGCTTGGGAGGGTGTGGACAAGCTCGGGGTGCAGCCGGACTGAAGTTGGAAGCCTGGCTCTGTTATTAATGGTTCCACTTCGTGCAAAGTGCTCACTGTTCCTCAGCCTCAGTGTTCTCATCTGGAAAATGGGCAGGAATAAGTGAGAAAATGAAGGTAGAGCCCTGTGGCTTCTCTCCATGCGCAATATTATATCTTTTAAATGAATAAGAATAGCATGGCACTTAGTATTTTACAGAGATTATTGCATTTAGTATAAGAACTGTGTGCAGTGGGCAAAATTATACCAGTTTTACAGATGAAGAAACTGAGGTACAGAGAGGGTAAAGTCATACAGCTGGTACATGGAGGATTCGAAGCCGGCTATCCTGCCTCCAGAGCCTCTGACCTTAACCACCGGACAGGAGTCCTACCCATATATTTAACTAGCTCACTGTTTCTTTGAATGTTCTTCCTCTTATTAGCAGCATATAGGAAAATGAAAATAAAGTTGACATAATTATTCATTTTTTAAAAATAGTGGAAGCTTTTAGCAGCAGTACTATAGCAGACTGTTATATTCTTTTATTGTCTCTATTAGAATTGTGTGCTTTTGAATGTTAAACTTGACAACCTGAATGAGACCGGGTCATGGTCCAGGCTCACAGATTAAGTAGCCGAGCTGATTGCAGGCAGAGCCAGACCATTTCCTGTAGGTAATTTTATGAAGAGGTGGATTTCTCAAATCCATTTTTTTCTTCTCAGTTTGTTCATGGCATGTACGTGTGTGGTAGATGAGGAAGGGGGGGAAGGAGAGAGAGAACAAAAATTCCCAAGAACATATTAACTACATGAGCAAGTACTTGTCAGTGATTATAAATCAGAAACTAAAATTGTGAAGTTCTTTGAAGTTTGCCCAAAATCTGCTCATAGCCACCTGTTCCACTGGGGCCGGGAGTTGGATGGCCTGACTCTGCTGCGATGGCTCAAGCTGTCACTGCACCGGAATGTTCCAGCTTGCCTCGGCCTGGCTGTCAGCGCTGGCTCTGTCCCACTCAGGCAGTTCACCGGGTTCTGTTGGGCACCAGGCTTCCAATTAGAGAGAAATCCCACTGTGTGGCCAGCCCCACCAGTGCCACTCTGAGAGGCCCCTTTGCCAAGGCCCGAGCTGACCTCTGATCTGTCACAGATGGGCCAGCCCCACACTCCTTTGTGCACATTTGGAGGAGGAGGTGGGGATGAAGTGAGAAGCCTGTGGGGAGTCAGAGTGGACATTGGGCCGCAGTGCAGTCCTCGGGGCTGGGAGAAGCTGGGCAGAGTTGACAGGACCCAAATGCTAGTGTTGTGGAGGGAAAGGGGACTTTGGGAAGACCCCATCCTGAGCCCTAAACTCAGCATGGGGCATTTTCTTACCAACTTCTGAATATTCATCTCAGGCTGGACTCCACGTCCGAGGAGAGCCAGGAGCAGCTCACTGGCTCACTCCAAAACTGTCACACTGCTGATAGCTCATGGCACAGCCAGCCTCCCCCTGCCCGCTGCAGGGTCTGTACAGACATCTCCCTGGACTCTGGACGGCACTATCAGCCGCTGCCCTCCCCATGGAGTATTCATCACACAGAGCAGAGTGAAGAAGAAAGCTAAATTTCTATTAGCATAAGAAATAGAACCTTCGAGAATCCTGTCTCTGATTCTTTAGCAGGAGAGAGCTACAGTCTGAGCTCTGAACAAGTTTCTAGGTAGAGGACTTGCTGAATGTGCTTCATCACTTGCGGGGGGGGGGTCTCCTTTATTTCCTCACCAGCCATTTTTTTCCATTATATCCCTTCCGTTCTTTTAATCACTCCGTCTCCACCTGTCCCTTTCTCTCTCTGGTTTTCCATGTCTCCCTTGCCTACTTTCTCTTTTTCTGGATACAACACCTGTAGCACCACAGTCTAAAGCAACAGTAAAGATACCAGGCTTGGAACTGACACATGTACTTGGGCTTCGCTTGACTAGAGCAGCCACAAAGTCTAAACACTGAACAGCCAGAAAGTGGCGAGGGCCTTCCCAGCTCGTCTTGAAATTATTCTGCATCTCTTTTAAAAATAGAATAGAATTTTAAAACTGAAGTAAAAGAGAAGTACCATATGATTTTACTCATGTGGAATTTAATGAGCAAAATAGAGACAAGCTCATAGAAAGGGAGCAGGCAGACAGCTCTGGTGGGGGAGGGGGGAGTGATTGAGCAAAAAGAGAGAGAGAGAACTCATGGACATGGCCAACAGTGTGGTGAGGGTGTGGGGGGGGGGTGGAGGTGGGAGAGGGAAGAGGGGGTAAATGGTAATGGGAAAAATGAAGTAATAAAAATAAATAAAAATAAAATTGAATTCAATCCATGGAAGCAAAAATGAAGGGTTTGTTGTTTTTTCCTTTTCACTTTTCTTTCCTCTCTGGGATTTTTCCTCCTTTTGATATTTGCAGTGAGTTTGAGAATCCCAGGCCTGTCTCAGCCCACTTGGCTTTTTTTTTTCCTTTTTTTTCACTTTGACCCTCCCTGCAATCTGGTTAAAACAAAGAAAACCCCTCTACCAGTCAGTGGTGCCCATTTGGAGAAGGAAATACAAAGGTGTTAGGTTGTCCCAGGAGAAGATGGGCTATTTGTACCTTAGGCCAGTTGCCACAGTTAAATGATGTATTATCTGTTTCTCCATTCACGTGACTTTGTTAAATTGGTGAAAGAAATGGCTTTGGGGCTTCTTCTATGTCTGTATGTCTGTCTCATATGGAGGGTTCAGAGAAGGAAAGTCTGTATGACAGCAAGAGCAGTGTCATCTTTAGAAGCAGCACTGTTTTTCTAATAGACCTGGCAAATGGAGGCCTGATCTTGGATACATGGCTGGGAGCCAGGTGTGTCATTAGGTGTAAAATGACCTTCAGATGCAGGCTAAGGGCCAGGAAGACTGTGACGGCTGCAAAGGCCTACGATGAGCTAATGCACGTGTGGACCTTGGTCATGAGGAGTTGCGCTCATAGTGACACTCACCTCATGGTGCTGCACTTTCTCAGTTCCTCTGTCTCTGACCGTGCCAGGCTCATTCATTGATTCCCCTCCTTTCCTCTCCTCTAATGTAGGCGCTTTCCCAAGTGCTGTCTGGGACTCTCTTCTCATTTCTTTACATTTCTCCTTGGAGACCCACTCCAGTGACTCCTAACCTGGAGTGCACATCACGACCACTGAAGAAATCAGGGAAAAATACAGATGCCTGTGCCCCACCAAGGAGGTTCTAATCCAGCTGGTCCTGGGGTAAAGCCAGGGGTTCGGGAATTGTTGACGTTCTACCTTTGATTCCAATGCACATCTCTAGTTCAGCCTGACTGGGAGCCCCTGGAGGGCAGAGACTGCATGTCCATTCTACCCCCAGCCCACAGCCCCATAGCCGGCGTGTTTATAAGTAAACGAAGAGGCAGGCAAGCTCCTTCCTCGTGCTGCTGAGAGTTTTGCCGCCGCCTCTCGTTGCAGATATTCTTGTTATTCCGGATCTGGAAGAAGTACAGGAAGAAGACTTTGTTTTGCAGGTGGCAGCCCCTCCCAGGTGCGTTAAATTAGGTAGGAAGCTGGAGGGAGGCAGGGAGCATGTGAATGAATACGGTCCAAATACCATCTACGGTGGTCTGCCCCCCAGTGCAGACCCAGATGTTTCTGGTGATGGGCTCCCTCCCAGGGTTCCCATTTTATTAGACATTTTCTTCCCACTTTGGTCCCCTAGCTGCCTAGGAGGCTCTGGGGACAGTGGCCAGCAGCATTCCTGGAACTGGTCCTACATATGGTCCCTCCTCACATTCTCTTTCCTGCAGCGTCCAGGTAAACCGGGTGATGACCTACCGTGACCTGGACAATGACCTCATGAAGTACGCAGCCTTTCAGACCCTGGTGAGTGGAAGGGCTCCTGCATAGAGGGGTGGGCTCCAGGCAACATCCTTAGGGATTCCTCAGCTCCTCCATGGGTCTCTAAGGCTGCCTGGCAACAGTCCCTTTGCCAGAGGCATCATCCTTGGGTATTACAGCATCTCCAGGCCCAGCAAATTCCAGGGCTTGCCAGCGCAGGCTCCCACCTACTTCCATGGCTGCCCACTTGGGGTCAGTAGGTACACTGGCCCTAGAGATGCCCTGCCTGCCTGTTGTTGACCGTCCGCAGAGAATGCCCAGCCTGTGGGATGTCGTGGCGTGCCCTCGGTGGCCATGTGGCCCACTCACATTTTTACTTTTAGAAGGCATTCCTGCAGCTCCGGGTGCAGGAAGTTCTACCAACCACAGCCTGATCCTCCTCACTTTGCAAGAGCTAACTGTCCGAAGGCCCCTCGAGGTGCACAGCCATTTTGTTTTTTGCATTCACAGGATGGAGAGATCGACCTGAAGCTTCTCACCAAAGTCCTCGCGCCAGAGCAGGAAGTTCGGGAGGTACGTAGCAGGAGCAGCTTCTTACCCCCTCAGCCGAGTCATCCCTGTAACCAGCTGGCTCCCCAGGCTGGCTCCGCAGGCTGGCCTCCACCTCCCTGGCTGATGGATATGGGAGGCGGGCTGTGGTTGCAGGGAAAGGCCTTTCTTTGTCTCACCCAGCAGTACCCCTCTTGGCAGGACGATGTCAGCTGGGACTGGGACCATCTGTACACTGAGGTGTCCTCAGAACTCCTCACCGAGTGAGACCTGCTGCAGAGATGAGGACCCCAGGGGACAGTCCGCGCACACGTGAGCCCTTGGGGGACAACAGACCATTCTCTCTGCACTGAGTAACCTCTGCTTTGGATAAGCCTAAAACCAAAAAAGCTTGCAAGCAGCTTAGACTTTTTATATGGAATATTTTGTATTAAAAATATTTATTTTCAGGAGACCACATTGGAACATTCAGTTGCAATAAATTGCTTTCTTCTGTGGCTATCTCTTCCATTTCTTTGCAGTGCCCTCTTGGAAAGATTCCTCGAGGTGAAGGAAGCAGTTTTTAAACAATCTGATGGGAACTCTCCCCGCTGTGGAAGAGTGTGGGGGGAGCTAGATCAGGGAGAGAAGGAACGGCACCCCTCCTGGAAGCTGTTCAGTCCACAGAGGCCACAGCAGTTCCCAGGAGCATCTGCCTGTAAGCACCTGGGCACAGGGATGTGGGAGGTTGTAGGCCGCTGTCTGCTGGGGCCCAGGGTGGGCCTAACAGGACACCTTGCTGACTGCACTTTCTGCTGCATTAGTGAAGCTGCACTGTCTCCTTCTTGCATTTAGGTGGCTTAGCTGAGGACACAGCAGACATGGGTATGATAAGGTGACCCATTCCTCACATCAGGGTTTGGTGGCTCTTCTGATAGCATTCCTCTTTCACTCTCTTCCTACAACCCATGCCTGGGGCCCCCAAAGCACGTTCCCCTTCTGCCACAGGTTCCCAGAGCCTTGTTTCTGGTTCTTACTAGCAGGGGCCAGCTTGGCAGCCCAGAGAATTGCACAGAAATGCTCTCTTAGGGAGCCCGGGACTCCTGACCTTTCAGATATGCAGCTGCTTGTCTCCATTGCTCCCCCACACAGCATCACCGCCTGTTTCCAAAATGTGCTCAGATCTGGAGCAGAGCCCAGGCCTTTTTCTAAACAGAGACATCTTTAGTTTTTGTTTTTCTCTCTTCCTCCCCAAGACATTTCACCTGAGGACAGGGACGTTCCCTGCCCGCCTCTCCTAGGTGCCACTTTGGATCAGGCCCTTGCAGGATGGCAGCTAGAAGCCCCACTACCCGGCCAGGGAGTGCAGAATGCTGCTCTCATCCTGCCTGGAGAGCCCTTCATTAAAATTCAGACAAACAAAGAGGCTCAGGACTTCAAAAACCCACTGGGGGGTTGTTTTTGTGTGACTATGTGTGCCCTTTCGCAAGCAGGCTCCCAAGCAGGCACAGAGAATGCTGGTCTACTAATTATAAACTCTGGGATTTAGTGGCTTTGGGGTCTCTTCTCCTCTGTCTCCAGAGTCATACTTTTAGCCCAGCCAGCCCCTCTTCGGAATAATCCCCATGGTCACTGAGAAGTTTCCATCCAGGCTGGTTTTTCCTGAGCCTGCATCATTCTGAAGCCCAAAGGACAAAGGCTGTGTTTCTAACACTTAATTACCGGCAAATTCACCTGCCTCAGGACTGGGATAACCTTGGAGGTCTTCAGCCTGCAGAGCACGTGGCCAGGAGTTGACTTGCTCCCTCCATTCATTTTATAATAACAGCAACAAGATCTAAGTATATTGAACACTTACCACAGACCAGGCACTTGGGCTTGCACAATAGGATTTATCTGCTTAATCCTCACAACTACTCAGCAAAGTAGATACTGTTGTTAGCCCATTTTACAGATAAGGAAACAGGCTCAGAGAGGTAAAGAGATTGCCCGAGATTGTCCATCTGCTAGTGGGAGAGCTGGAATTCAAAACCAGGCTGTCTGATGCCGCTGTGCTTCTAGCACCTGTGGCTTTGTCCCCTCTGCTGCCTTCCGCCTGGGAGGAAGATCTGGCTCACAGCGGGCAGAATGGGCAGTGCGCTGGGAGAAACTGCCTGTCCCCCTCCACCCTTGACCAGGCATCCATTCTTTGTATGGAGTGACCATGGGGCAGAGGGTTTCTGTCGCGCTTGGACGTGAAGCCCCTCATCGTGGCTGAGCTCGAGTCCTGGCCCTACGTGGGTGGGGATGAAGCCGGTGGACCTGGGAGAGGAATAGCACTCAGTTACGTGAGCTAAGCCTGGACAAGAGCCAGGTTCGGGCCATGTGTGGCGAATTCTGTCATCTGCCTGTGCCCAGGCCACGCCCTGTCTGGGCTTCATCCTTTACAGTGCACTTGACATCACCTCTTCAGAGTTCCTGGAGAATGACAGGCTGTTCCAGAACCTACACCCACCCCGTTCTTACTCGATGTCTGCGATACCTTATGTTCCAACCAGCAGGGCTGCCCACCCAGACTTCAGAGGGCCTCCCAAGAAGATGGCCCACGAGGTATGGCAGAATGCACAGGCACGTGCAGGTGCCCGCAGGGGGCTTCTGTGCAGGCATGTGGGGGAGGCTTGGACTGTCTTGGTACAGCTGTCTCCGTGCATTGTGTTGACTGGTTCCTTACTGGTTTCTCCTAGACTGCTCATATCACCTCTGAGCAGGCTTGAGAAGTCCCAGCTGGCCTCTGGAAAAATCGCCAGTGGTCTCTTTGTTTTGCTCCTTCCTAAGATATTGGTTGCTACTTAGTATATGCCAGGCTCTGTTCTAGGCACTGCAGAGACAGACCGAGATGAGGCAAACTCCCTTCCCTCCTAATACACCCAGGGAGGGAGATGGACAAATAAGGGAAATAGTGTGTCAGATAAGAATAGATGCTACAGGGGAAAATAAGGCAGAAGAGGGAAGGGAGTGCTGGGGTGGAGGTTGCAATTTTAAAGGGCAGGGGGAGGTCGGGGGAGGCCTCACTGAAAAGGTGACATTTGAAGAAGGTAAAAGAAACAAGATGGGTACCTGTGGAACAGTGTTCTAAGGAGTGAGAGTAGTACTTGCCAAAAAGTGGCAGGAGGCCCTGGCCAGTTGCCTCAGTTGGTTGGAGTGTTGTCCTGTACTCCAGAAGGTTGCAGTTCAGTTCCTGGTCAGGACACATGCCTAGGCTGTGGGTTCAGTCCCCGGTCAGGGCACATTTGGGAGGCGGCCAATACAATTGATGTTTCTCTCTCCTTCTCTCCCTCTCTCCTCCTCTCCCTCTCTCCCTCTCTCCCTCTCTCCCTTCCTCTCTTCCTTCCTCTGTCTCTAAAATCAATAAACAACATATCCTTAGGTGAGTATTTAAAAAAAAAAAAAAAAAGGCTAGCAGGAGGATGAGCACCTGGCTTGTTTGAGTAGCAGCAGGAAGCCACTGTGTCTGGGGTGGAGGGGACAAAGGGAGAGGAGACATCCTGTCTAGCTGTGCTCAAGGCCTGGGCCTATCACAGAAAAGATCTTGGGTGTGGGGGTCTACTCCCTTCAGAGTCACCCACACTCTTAGGCCTCTTTGGGTTTGCCTGGCAGCCTTTGGAAAATGTTATCCAAATGGCTGCACGGCCTCTTCATGCCTTGGTCTGGCGGAAGCCAACAGTTAATGCTGTATTGAGAGAGAGGGAAACAATGAGCTCTGTCTCCTACAGACCAGAGGTGAGGAGGCTGCTGCCAGCTCCCACCAGGCCGGGGTGTGCTGAGGTGCGGGGAAGACAGGGCGGCATTGTACGGTCCCCGTGTGGAAGGCTCGCTGGGAACCTGCAGCTCTGATGACAAGCTCAAGTGAGCAGCTTCGTCTGGGCAGGCCTGTGACTGAACCTAAGGTATTTCTGCCCCTGAGTATTGGCTCATCTTTGCTAATCCCCAGGACATTCACACAGGCTTTTGGAACAACGTGCTCCAGGCAGAAACCGATGCTAGTGCCTTCACCAAAATGTGCTGCTTACGTACATCAAGGCCTTTCTTGGTTAGTGGTTAGGGGCACTCCAAGGAGCATTGGTGCTGGAGACCTAAATGAAAGGTAGTGTTTGCTACAGCAAGATAAGACAGCTTACCGCCCTTGCTCTGCTTGCCGAAGCGGTGCTGTGCTTTTCTGCTGGGGGCCAGGGTCAGTGGGGAAGGGGTAGGTGGAGGAGGTAGGGAGCAGGGGCAAACAACACAGATTCTGGAATCAGGCGGGCCTGGGTTCCAGTCCCTGCTCTTCCACTTAGCTGTGGGTCCTTGTGCGAGCTGCGTTCCCTTTCTGATCCTGTGTTTCTCATCTGTAAAATGAGGATAATATTCGTACTGTCCTCTTAGGATTGTGATTCCCAGTAAAAGCTGACTGCTGTTAGATTTTAGAACTGCATGTGATTGAATAGTGAACGTAGGATAGGTCACATTGGATATTTTATTGCAGCAACACCTGTGCTTTGCTAGGGGATACCACCTTCATTTCCCCCCATGCATCATTCAGCCACGCATAGAATGGCTTGGCACTAGAGTTTTTTGGTTTTGTTTTTACAGCAACTTTATTGAGGTAGAATATGCATGCCTTAAAATTCACCCACTGAAGTATACAATTCAGTGGTTTGAGTAAATTTATGGAGTTATGCAACCATCACCATAATCCTGTATGTGAACATTTCATCACCCTGCAAAGTTCATTTACAGTTAATTCCGCGCCTACTCCCAGCCCTAGGCAACCATTGATCCACTGACTCTCTACGTTTGTACATATGAATGAACTCATATAATATGTGATCTTTTGAGTCTGGCTACTTTCAAGTAGCGTGTTTTCAAGGCCCATCCATGTCATAGCATGTATCAGTAGTTTGCTCTTTTGATTGCTGAAGGTATGCCATTGTATGGATCTACAGCGCATTTTATTTAACTGTTCATCCGTTGAGAGACATTCGAGTTTCCAGTTCGGGGCTATCATGAATAATGCCCCTGTGGACATTTATGTACATGCCTTGGTGCAGACATATATTTTCATTTCTCTTAGGTAGATTCCCAGGAGTGAAATTGCTGGATCATATAGTACGTTTATGTTTAACTTTCAAGAAACTGTTTCCAGGGTATCAGTTCTGTTTGTTTGGTTTTTAGTGTTTTAGGGTATCAGAATTAAGTTCTTATTTTTTTCTTGTCTCCTTTCCACAAGTTTTTCCACAGTTGCTATTAAATTTATAGGAGGCTCATTCTCCTGCCCCCCCCCCTTCTTCCTGTCACTGAGCTTATCTCTGTTTAGAGAACACAGAGCTCACCTGTTTTCCCCCCCAGCCTGCGAGCTTCCTCAGCATATTCCAGGGGTCAAGTAGAATAAGACGTGGCGCTACCCCCGAGGAGCTCACAGTCTGGTAGAGAAACAGACAAGCTTCATCTATATTTTCAAAGCATTGGTTTGGAAAACCAGAGAGGCTTTCCAGGTGAGTGGAGGAGCCCAAAGGATCCCCTGCAAAGTACAGATGAAGGGGAGAGGGAGGGAGCTTCATGTGTCCACCAGAAATACGGAGGTGGAGTTGGTCTGCTCAGGGCAGGGGTCAGCCAACTGCCGCCCGTGGGCCAGATCCAGCCCCCACCGGTCCTAGTACAATGTTATTGGAACAGAGCCACTCCCTGCCTTGGCCTGTTGCTGATGGTTGCTTTTGCGCTACAATAGCAGAGCTTAGTTGTGACAGAGGCTTATGGCCTGCAAAGCATAGAATATTTACTATCCGATCCTTTACAGAAAAAGTTGGCCAGCTCCTCCTTGGAGGAAGGAATGAGAGTGAGAAATAATAACTACACCCGCGTGCTCCCAAAGCCCAGCTGCTGATTGCTGTCCAGAAAATGAATTGCAGCAGGAGTGCTCTGAGTAGATGTCAAGCAAGACTGGGAGGGTGGAGTGGTTCTGGCTCCTAAAAGAGAGAGGCAAACTTCCCTTAAGAAAAGGAAAAGAACAGTCATCAGTTCCAGCAAAGTTGGCACATAATCTGAAGACAAAAAGCTGGGAAGAGTGACTCTGGGCTCCTCCTCAGCCCTTTGATCCTATTTGGGATGCGGGCAGGGGAGTGTCCAGGAGTCAAATACCTTTGGCAGTGGGCTCACAATAATGGAGAGAACGCCCAGTGGCGGGGAGTTTGGAGCAAGGGAGGGGAAACAATTGGATTTTTCTTTTGGCAAGGTTGAAATCAGAAAGGGAGTGGGGAGCAGACGGAGGAAGCGGCTGTCCCTCTTGTGGCTGTGACGGGGTGAATTAATTCCGGGCATATGTTCCCAGCATCTGTCGTGGTGACCTGGACCAGAGGGGTCAGCGAGAGAGAGGGGACCATGCCAGGGCTGAGCATTAGCCCAGAATTCCCAGGCTGCAGGGGCTCTTGGCTCCCACAGAACGATGGCTGGCCAGCGCGCCCAGAAACATCTGCCACAGCTGCAGCAAACAGCCCTGCCTTGGGGAGCAGGAGGGGGCCCCTCTGTGCACTCTCTGCAGGAAAATACCTGGCTGTGAAGGGATTGGGAGAAGACCAGAAAGAGTCCTATAAGCCTTATTTCTTCCCGAGCAGATTCCACCCTCCAGCCACCCATCCTGCCAGCAGACTGGAGGTTGACGCAGGGCCTGCACCGAGAGGAGGCATTGGAGCTGCAGCCCCGGGTGGAAAGAATACACAGGGATCTTAGGTGGCCCTCCTTAAGTACTGGTCCCAGAATCCCCCTGGATGCTATTTGGGCTGCTTGGTGCAGTGTTTCTTGAGAGTCAGTGATGGACTGAGAGAGGAAACAAGGCAGGAGGGCACACTGGCTAATAACGCAGGCTATGCCAGGTCTATGTCTCTGCTCTTCCACATCCTACGTGCACAGTTCTGGACAGGTCCCCAGACTCCTATGCCTCCATATTCTCATCTACAGAGTGAGGGGGAAAGTAATTTCTGTCTCCTAAGGCTATTGTGATGATTAGATGACCTACTACATGCCAAGTGCCTGACACAGAGTAAGCACTCAGTGGAGATTAGTTCTGACCACACTGAGCGGACAAGCAGTGGTCACTTGCCTCTGATGATGAGTCATGGGCATTAGGCACTGACAGGACCTACGTAGGCATCTAACTCAAGGTCATGAACTAGAGGCCTACAGACTGGCTTTGACCTACAGGACTATTTGGCCAACACGCTATTTTGAATTGTTTAGTTAATTACCAGCACTGAAAATAGAAAGATTTCGCATTAAACCCAGATTTCCAGCTTCTCTTAGAGAATTGGGCGATCTGTCCAATTTGGGGCTACACCCCTATGGCAGTGATCGACTTGAGCTAAGAAGCAACAGCCCCTTTAAGTAGGGGCAGTTCAGCAACCACCCCCCCACCACACTGACACTTCTGCTTGGCCACTGCAAACACTGACTTTGAGACCCCAGCCCAGCATCCTCATTTTGCCAGTGAGGATTCTGTTCCCCAAGGGTGCTTACCAAGGTCATCTTCCTGAGACTGGCACTTGAGTGCTTACTTGCAGGCCAGTGTCCTTTGTCAGGAACCAAGCCCCGCCATGTGATGTATAACCTAGAATCATGTTGGCTCTGGCGAAGACCCAGTTTACCTACCATGGGTTACCCTCCCCTGACCAGGAAGCATAGCCCTGTGTCCAGCCTGGATCACACAAGAGCTTTAGCCAAGAGCTCCAGGGCTAGTAACGCTTAGCCACTTGCCCTCCCCGGCACTGTTTAAACTCTGTCCTGGACCTGAAGGAGCCTGTTTGGAAAGAGTGTCCAGCTCAGCATTCATAGAAAGGTAGGAGATCTGTCTTTCTACAGCAGCCGCCAGTGCCTGGGTCACACTGCTGAGGAGATGTGAAGATGGGGTTGCTGAGACTACAGGGAACATGCCTTGCTTTCAGGTCTCAGGAGGAGAAGAGCACCCCCATCCATTGGCCAGCTGGTGTCCATGCTGGGATCAGGAGGAGGGACATCCCTGGGAGTGCACTGCTCAGCTCCCCTTGAAAACAGAACCTTAAAAAGAGTACAGTTAGCTGACAGCTTCCAGCCGTGGTGCCTTCAAGCACCTGCTTCAGCGTCCAGGCCGAAGCCATGTGCTTCCCTGGTAGTGCCTGGCCAGTTACTAACCCCGGCAGTGGTACAGGCTCACCGTTCCTGCCAGCACAGGAGGGCCCCTCTATGGTGATGTTGGCACCAGAGCCCCCCCTGGGCTGGCCAGGGCTTCCTCTGAACTGCACCACAGCCCAACACTGCCTCCAGCTCCTCCTCCCTGGCCCCTCCTCCTATATGGGTGGCAGACCTTCGTGACTGCCCCAGGGCTTTCCTGCTCCTCCTGCTCCCTCTCCCCTTTATCTTTCCCTGGCTTTAGAGTCTGAGGACCCAACCAGTGGGCCTGGAGCTGTCCAGCTAGACTGAGTGGGCAACTCCTGGGCGGGGCTGAGCGGAGGCAGCCTGCTAGGGGAGTGGGTAGTGGCTCCTTCTCCAAAGCTATGTGCCTCAGGAGCCCGCTGGCTTGGCTGGGTGTGGGGTGATGTGAGTGGGATCCCTGGAGAGAGGTGGAGGGAGGGTGGCCAGAGGTAGCTCCCTCTCTCTCGCTCCCACAAGTGCCAACTTGGAACCTAGTCCAACTGAGTAGGCCTGGAAAGGAGGAACCGAACTCTCCATAGCAGGCACTTGGCAGAAAGAATTTGGTGTCCTCTCAGCAGAAAACAGTTCTCTATTTTTTTTTGTGTGTGTGTGCTGTTGGGCATGAGGAGCCTCTGTTGGTGGCAAAGAAGGGGCATGTTGTGGCATACCAGGTCTGCAAGGAGACAAGGATGTGCCCACCAGGACCTGGGGACATCACTGCTGAAGGTGGGAGAGCAGGTGGGCTTTAGGAAGCTGTACCCCAGCCCTCCTGTAGCAAAGCCGCCCCTGCCATACAGCAGTGTGGGTGGCACGTCCCTGCGGGCAGAGGGGAGGCTGCTGTGGGCTCTGCGCGCCGGCTTGATCTGGGCAGCACTTCCCTGCGCCTAAGGCTCCCTGCCCCCAAGGTGTGCTTGCGTTTTTAAGGACAAGACAATGAAACAAAGGCTGAGCAGGGAAGCTGCCTCACAGGGTGTAGAGGCTGGAGATAGTACTTAGTGGGCGAACTTAGCAAAGAGGAGGAAAGTTTAGCTCTTTAACTGGAGAACAGAGGAAAACCAACACCACCTGGGTGTTGCACCGCAGGGCGGGGATTAACTGCCAAGGGGAAGGAGGGAACGTTTTGGGGTGATGTGAATGCTCCATAGCTTGATTGTGGTGGTGGTTACATGTCTGTTTACATTTGCAAAACTCATCAAACCATCCACTTAAAAGGTGTGATTTCTATCGTATGCAAATGATACTCAGGACTTTTAAAAGATTCTCCCGTAGGCCAGCCGGTGTTGCTCAGTGGTTGCGCATCGACCTGTGATACAGGAGACTGTGGTTCGATTCCTGGTCGGGGCACGTGCCCGGGTTGCGGGCTCGATCCCCAGTCGATTGGGGTGCAGGAGACAGCTGATCAATGACTCTCTCATCACTGATGTTTCTATCCCTCTCTTCCTGTCTTTCTCTCTCTGAAATCAATAAAAATATGTTAAAAAATAATATTCTCCCATCACCCTCACCTTCTCAGGTGTACGAACAGGGGGAATTTCTGTTTGTCCCACGGTGTCTGACCAGTGTTTGCAGCGTCTGTGCCACGTGCCTCAGTGCCGGGCTGCCTGGCCGCCCCTGAGAACTCAGCCAGGAAGCAGAGGCTCTCTAGTGCCACCACAGCCCCTGTGCCCCAGACCAGGGGGCTGCTCAGACTCCAGAGCTGGGTTTTAAATTTTATTTGCAGTTTGATCTTCCATGAGAGAAAAACCTACCCAGTTTGACTACTGGGGACAGCAGATGGTCCAATTTGAAGTAAAACACAGGCATTTGGGGATCATTTTTGATATTCTAATGGAAGCGCATGTCTGTGGAGCCCAGAGTAAGGAAGGGCACAGAGACTGTTGAAGACCCAGGACTGTTTAAAGAAGCTAGGACCCCAGAGAGAGCAGGCTGTGCCATTGTTCGCATTACAACTGTTCTTTTGACCTGGGGGATGAGCAGGGATATAAGAACCTCGGATGGCAGCTCTTTATAAAAAGAGTTTCTCTTTTAAAAGCTTACAAATCCTATTTTAAAAATATTATCTGTACTTATACATTAATATACATTCACTGAATTTAAAACTATATATTGAAATATAGTGAACATGGCTTCACTCTGCCCTGCCCTGCCTGTTCCCCAGCCCTTCCCAGAGGGGACCATGCTGTCCTTCCCGATGGGTCAGAGCATTTACATGCACATGGATAAGCAAATAGAGACCCAGAACTTGGATTTACTTGTGTGACCGGGACCATTCTGAAAGTAAGGCCTGTATTTTGCTTCTTCCACTTAACATCACACATCGTAGATGCGATGGTACAGCTCTTCCTCTTTCTTTCCAATGGGGGGCATTGTTCTGTGGATTTCCTTCCCCACAATTCCATCCCCTCATCGACTCTCCCACACGGTGGTCATTCAGACTGAGCCCACCTCCTCCCACCGGGGCTCCTCTGAGGGACCTGCTCTACCCCGCACTGGCTCCCCTCAGAGTGCATTCTGCCAGCTGCCACAAAGCCCCTGCAAGGACAGGCAGCTCTTCTCAGTCCAAACCACCCGCTAGGAAAAAGGCTGCGGGAACACCAGGCCTCTGGGGTGACCAGTCTAGGGCACTGGGGGGCTGAGAAGAGTCAGAGGGTGAGGCCACAGGGAGAGGACATGGGCTGCCCCTGGGGGATAGAAGAGGGTCAGCTTGAAAAATTAGGCCAGTCTGTGTGTGCGATGGTGGGGGTGCAGTTGTCATATTTGGTTCTAGAGGAGAAATCAGGGCTGGAATCCCCTCTGGACCTTTTGATCATTTGTTTTTGTTTGTTTAGTTTTTTTTTTAATTCTCACCCCAGGATATTTTTTTCATTGATTCCAAAGAGAGGAAGAGGGAGAAAGAGAGACACACAGAGAGAGAAACATGCATCAGTTGCCTCATGCACGTGCCCCAACCAGGGATCAAACCCTCAACCTGGGTATGTGCCCTGACCATAATCAAACCCGTGAGCCTTTGGTACATGGGACAACAGTCTAAACATTGAGCCACACCAGTCAGGGCTGATCATTTGGGCTTTTTTTGTTCTTTTAAAATATATTTTTACTGATTTCAGAGAGAGGAAGGGAGAGGGAGAGTGAGAGAAAAATATCAATGATGAGAGTTATTGACCGGCTGCCTCCTGCATGACCCTTGTTGGGGATCGAGCCTGCAAGCCGGGCATGTGCCCTGGCTGGGAATCAGACCTCGATCTCTTAGATCCTAGGTCAATGCTCAACCGCTGAGCCACGCCCGCTGGGCTGATCACTTCCTTTTAATACACTGGTGAGTGCTCTGTGGCTAGACATGGTATCAGGCGCTATTCACTGAGATAGTTTTGTCCCTCATTAAGATTAAGCTAAGCCCCTGCAGTGTCCTTAGTTGCATTTCCTTGCTCATGTTACTCTGTCTCTAGTAAGAGTAATCTCTAATGTTTATGAAGTCCTTACTAGATATCAGGCAATGCATGACATTATCTTATTGCATCTTCTCAACTCTGAGACTCTAAAAATCGTGCCCATTTTAGAGGTCAGCAAAACGGAGGCTTAAAACCAGGCCCTTCACATTTCATCCTCGTGAAGTACCAGATGAAGTGAGTAGTGTCCATTCCTGTTTTGTGTCATCAGTGTTCTGGTGGTTCCTCCTTTTGCCTGGGGCACGAGGTTCTGTCCCATCACCAGGGTCTCCTCAGTGAGCGAAGAGAGATGTTCCAGGGCAGTGCTGGTGGCTCTGCCTCTAGAGCTCTGCTCATCAATCAGCAGGCTGGGAGAACTCGGTAGAGGGAATCCTGCCTTAGAGACAGGGCAGCAGGTTTTGCTCCAACCTCCTTTCAGTGGGCTGTCCAAGGTATATTCGTAGAATCTAGAAGCAACATGACAATACCTGTAGGCAGGGTGTCTCAGAGGCGGCCACCTGGCATGGACCACCCGCATCGGAGCATCTACAGAGCTTATCAGACATCCAGGTTCCTGCCCTGGCCAGCGTGGCTCAGTTAGTTAGAGCGTTGTGCATGCACTGAGAGGCTGCAGGTTCGATTTGAGTCAGGGCACATACCCAGATTGCAGGTTCGGTCTCCGGTTGGGGCACATACGAAAGGCAATGATCAATGTTTTTCTCTCTCTTCTTCTCCCTTCCTCTCTCTCTAAAATCAATGAAAAACATATCCTCGGGTGAGGATTTAAAAAAAAAAATACAGGTTCCTGACCCACTGGATTAGAGCCCAGGCGGAAAAGACCTGAGAATATGCATTTTAAATAAGCACCTTTCCAAACCCCAATGCTATTCAAGAATCCTGCAAAACTGCTGGTTCACAGGCTGAAGCCAGCACTCACAGTACTGTCTAAAATAGCTTTCTTGACATTTTTGCACTCATGGTCAATATTTAACCATTAGGAGCATCACAGGAAAAACAGACCTCTGCTTCTTCGGAAAGATCTGGCCCACTTTCCCTCGAAGCACTACCTGGAGGAACAGGACAGGGCTGGCGCCACTGGGTTCTCCCCAACCCCCACCTCTTTGCACTGGCTTCCGTGGACATTTTGAGTTTTGTGACCACTGGTTGAAGGAAACGGCAGTGCTTGTGTCTGTCCGTGCCAAGGCCAAGACGCACACTTCCTCCCATAAGCAGGCTGCCTTTGCCCCGCTTCGCAGAGCTCGTGCGGAAGGTGTCGGCTCACTCACCAACCCTCTACTCTTTTCCTTTGGCAGCTGCTGCCAGTCGTGTTTTTGGAATGATCCAAACATGAAATGTGCCCCTGCTCCAGGTGGAATACCCTCTGTGACATCAGATCAGTGTTTCTCAAAGCAGAGTTCCCAGACCACCTGCCCAGCAGACCCTCCTGGGAGGCTTACAAAACACGAATGCCCGGCCTCCCCCTAGACTTGGGGAATCAATCTCTGGGGTCAGGCCTGGGAATATGCACTTTATTTTATTTTTTTCTCATCAAAGTTGTCAGTTTATTAATTCTGTCATGAAAATTCGGCACAATCCCCACAGATAAAGTCCCTGAAGACTTCTGTTGTCCCGCCTCCGGCTCACTTTTGCCAGCACCAACACTGGCCATTGCAGCCCCTGACCTTCCTCCTGTTCCCGCGTTCCTTTCGCTGTTTTCTAGAGGGCTTCGTCTTCTCATATCGCCCATGCCTTGCATGTATGTGTTTGGGTTCATTTTCCTTTGCGTAATCCCAGGAATCATAAATCATGCCAAAGCCAGTTGTCTTGCCACCACCAAAATGGGTTCTGACTCCAAACACAAAGGTGACACCTGCTGTGGTCCTGTGCGTGGTGGCTACTTTTCCCCGAACTTCTGTCTTAGGTGCTGTTGCCTTCCCTGGGTGAAGGACGTCAGTAACCATCCGTATCTGCTGAAGTAGTCTGCTAGTCGGGATACCTGCTGTGTCGCTCAGGAGGGCGCCGATCTCCATGCAGCCAGGGAGGAAGAGAAAAGGAGGTTGCATTTTAAATGAAGTGCCCCGGGTGGATCTGATGCACTTTAGTGCATTTAGACTCATGGTCATCTGGAGGAAAGAGAGTGAATGTAGGTTTAATTGGGCCCCAGGTCAGACCAGCCTCTTGGGTTTGGCCTCCCTGAAAGAAGGAGTCCTTTCCCCGGCCCTGAGCCTCCACCACAAACAAGCCCAGCTCCTGTGGCCTCCCCCCCCCCCCCCCGGGCAGCAGCACCCAGGCTTCGGCCTCTATCAGATTCCATCTCCTGTCACTTTCAGAACCAGTTCATTATTCCTTTATTATTCCCATTCTCCTGCTTATCATTATTAATAATCACTCTAGACAGGCCCGGGTGCTGACAGCTCTCCCATTGTCCATTCTTTCTGTCTGTTTTAATCCTGCCTGCTTATCTGGCATTAACCTGATCTTTTCCCCATTTAATTAAGCAGAGTCGGTCAGCCCACTGCGGCCCATGTGGAGATGGGAATGATCAGTTCTCCCGATAGGCAGAGGGATGATGGGCTCTGCAGCCTGGACATTCCACCTCCCCAGAGAGGACCTCCCCAGAAGGCAGGGGCTCACGTCCCAGGAAGGGTCGCAGTGGGTCTGCAGGGCTGGGAGGCAGGAGTGGTTGATGACCAGCACCCACTGAGAAGCAACGCTTCTCAAACCTTAGTGAGCCTCCATCCCCTGAGGGCCTGTTGAAATGCAGATTACTGGGCCTACCCCCAGGGGTTCTGACTCAGGAGGTGGCCATGAATCTGAACAGTCAATAAGCTCCCAGGTGGTGCTGATGCTGTGGTCAGTCGTAAGGACCACACTTTGAATAGTCCTGCATTAGGGGCCAACCTCAGCTTAGCGATGGACTCTGGCCAGGCCCGAGCGTGCCTTGCTAGGAATGGCTTGGAGAGGAAGAGACTGTGTGGTGGGGATGGGGGCAATTATTGCAGCCCCCAGATGTGAGGGACTGAGTAAGGGACCGAGCCAAGGGGTGCTGGGACAGGGAGGGAAGGCATGGACATGGATTCAGCATCTGGTCCCTGTGCAGTGGGTCTTCGTGGCAATGAAAAAGAGAAAAAATAAGGACACCTCCGTTGTTCTGAGCAATGATCAGCATGGTGGTGCTTGACAGAAACACGTCCAAAGGGAATACATGAGGTGGGGTGGGGATATGCTGACGTCATGACAAGGGCCCGGTGAAAAATGAAAACTCTGGGACCCTTGTTCAGAAATTATTAAGAGTTTCAAGACAGGGACACCGGAGCGTTAGACCATGCGGGCATTTCTAAAGTGCAGGGCTCTGGCCCTTGCCACTTTGCCTCAGTGGTTAGAGCATCGGCCCGCAGAGTGAAGGGTCCCAGGTTCAATTCTGCCCAAGGTTGCAGGCTCCATCCCCTGCCCCGGTCTCTCTCACATTGATGTTTCTCTGTCTCTCTCTCTCTCTCTCCCTTCCACTCTCTTTGAAAAGCAATGGAAAAAATATCCACGGGTGAGGATTTATAAATAAGTAAAGTTCAGGGCTCTGTGCAACCCTCAGGTCATGTGCCGGGAAGCTGGGGATTCCAGCAATAGCTGGATGGAGGGGCCATCACGTTGCTGGCCTGTCAGTCACTCTGCAGTCTCTTAGTTGATTGGCATGTCCCCTTCTGATGACTTAAGAGACAAAATGTGGGGTTGTCTGGCTCAAGATTAGCAATTTAGAGTCTGATGAGCCCCAAATAGGAAAACTTCTAGAATGGGTAAAACCCTTGTGGAAGCTGCTGGTCAGACGGGAACAGCATCATGGCCAGTGCTTACGCGAAGCCGCCTGCCTTTAGGAGAGTCCCACAGTATCCGTGGCGGACCTTTAGTAGTTTGTTACTGTTATTGTGCAGTTACCCTGTTCCAGGCATTGCACAGAGCCCTTTAATATATTACTTGACTGCATCCTTGCAATAAGCATATGAACTGTGTATTATTTGCCCCCTTTCCACAGGTGGGGAAACAGGCAGAGAGAGGCCTGGTGAGTGAGAGCCAGCTCGTTAGACCCACGCGTGTGCCTGTCTAGGGCTGGGAGAGGCTCGGCGCTGATGAGAGCTTGGGGTTGATGCGGTGGGGGCGCTGGGGACGGAGCATACCCATGCCTCGGTGTTGCGGGAAAATGCATGGATACCCAAGTGCCAGCCATAGATGGAAGGATTTAGAGCAATTAAAATGTTTTGCCTGGGAGCTGTTTGGAGCCTTTTTATTTTTTAATTTTTTTTAAGGGAGAGTTTTCTGACTTCAAGGTGTTATCAGGCTCTCTAAATGGTTTTGTTTTTTAATTGCAGCAAATGGCTGTGGCGCCATTAGATTTTGCCTCTCTGTTGTTTCCTCTGCCCTCCTATTTATTCTGTTTAATTCAGTTGGGTAGCTCCGGGGCAATGGAGATCAATACTCCTCTTTGATAGCAAAGAGTCAGGTTTGAAACCTAGAGATAAAACTGACACATTTTGTATAAATTTAATTAAAAATGCACCTTTAGTGGCTTGTTGCAGGCACAAGCCGAGTGTCTATCTCTCTATCTCCCCCCCTCCCCCCCTTTCTCTTCCTCTGCCTCTCTCTCTCTTTCTCTCTCTCTCTCTTTCCTTTCTTGTTTCTAACAGGGAGATCTCTAAATCTGCCTCGCCAACAGTCTTGTTTCATGATTTTAGACTTGAAACTTCTGTGCTGAGGGACGCCAAGGGAAGGGTATGAAATTCTAAGCAGATCAGTACGGCTTTTTTTCCAGAGTAGGCTGTGGGGAGAGGCTGAGGGATGCAGAAGCCCCGGATGGGTCCACTTTTCTTTTTAAAACCCTTTTTCTTTTGGCTCCTCGGCCGGTAGGCTCATTGGCTCCTCTGGACCATACTGCAGCCCCTAAGCCTCTCTAGATGGTTCTGACCTGCCATCGCAGCACAGGAGCCCCTCTCTGCTAACCCCAGGGCTGCTGCACACATTTGTCTTGTGTTTTACAATCCACCCCTTCACCTCCTTCCCGCCGGCTTGCCCCTTTCGCTCTGCTCAATCCCATTTGGCTTTCCTCATTTTTCACCTGAGTGGGTTTCCTATCCCCGACTGTGCTCTGGCCTCACTCAGCTCAACACCAATAAAACACACTCAGCACAGGTAGAACAAGGTGCCCGGGCCTGCATGACAAATGACTCGCCAGCCCTTGCTAAGCGTGGTTGTAAATCGCCCTCCTGATGCCCGGGCCTGGACCTGTTCTCGGCGGTCCCTCAGGGGGACCAGGCAGCCAGCAGGCCCAGCAGTCGGACAACCCCCAGGCCTTTCCCGGAATCACTGGTCTTGGGGGGGGTTGCAGGGCGAGAGGGGAGGGACTACTAAAATGTTTATACCTGTGGCTTTGGTTAGAGCGCCTCAGACTTCCAAATTTATTGGGCCATAATTACAACAGCTAGAATTTACTACACAAGCATCATGTGCCAGGCACGGCACTAAGGTTTTACGTTAATTTTTTTAAAATCCTCACAATACTACAACACTACAAGGTATAGTTTACATGACCATCCTTGTTTCACAGATGAAGACCCAGATGGAGGCCTAGTAAGGTCACATAACTCGTCCAAGGTCATCTGGCTAGTAAATGGCGAGCCAGGGCGAGGGCAGACCTCCTGGACTCTAAAATCTGGGCTTTTCTGCACGTATCCTGTGTGCGTCGCAACAGGCCAGCGCACTGGGAGGCAAGATGCAACCTTCGTTCTCCCGGGGTTATGGCTTTGTGCTGTGGGGACCAGGGGTACTAGAGAAAGATCATAGCAAAGTTCACAAATGGTTTCTTCTCTACTCCAGGAGGCTCCTCCTGCTGGGCCCCATGAACTGTGTACTCGGGGAAGATTGCGGCTCCTTCTCCCTGGAGTTTCTGCTCTTGTCCAGCCCAGAATAGCGAGGGTGCCACCACCGTGCAGAAGCAGAGGAGGAAGGGTGAGGGGGTGCCTAGTACATTCTGGTGCCAGAGGAGCCTCTCGGGCTTGCGTTTCAGGGACTGTAGAGCCCAGGTCTTGAGAATCTGTAAGGCAGTGTGGTGACGCACGTGTTCGAGTCATCGGCTTTGAGTGCCTTTAACCACCACAGATGGAAATTTTGACCGGAAAGGCAGACATCTCAAGTTTGAGCCACTGGACCTTCCTCTCCCTCGCTTCCTATCTCTCTGGTGATTACGAACACTGCCGCTTTGTGCCTGAAATGGCCAAGATAATTGAAACGGAATTTGGAATCAGGGCCCTGCAGGCAGCACTTGTTGAAAGAAGAAATAAAGATCGTTTGGGTCACATCTTTTGTCATTTGCGTTTAATAATCATACCAGGAGTTGTGCACAAAGGAAAAGGCACATGTGAACTAGCTCCCCACGGCCAGCGCCCTCCCTGGATCTGCTGGGAGGGGCGGCCGAGCAGGGAGGGTGCTGGAGGAAAGCACGCTGGTGAAGAAAGTTCTCCCCACTGGTGGGGGCGAAGGAGAGGGCTCAGCGTGGGACAGGCCTGTGTTGACCTGTTGGGTGCCCTCACCTCCTGCCCCCTGCACATCCCCGTTCACCCCTATGCCCCACCCCTGTGAGTGAGGGAGCTGGAGCTCAGGAGACCCAGGAGACGTAGGCAGGGATTTGAACAGGCTGCATTTGACTCTCTTTGGGTCAAAAGCTTGGGACACTGCCACTACTCAGTATTGCCAGCTACGGGAGCTGGGACAGAAGGTGCCGCCCACCAGAGGGCAGCTGCAACCTCCAGGCTGCAGGTCTGCGGGCTTTCAAAGGTGCCCTCCGGAGCCGTCCCACCAACTCTGCCCTAGAATCACACATAAGCACATTAGGGTCCTTGAGAAATGTACCACTTTTACACCTATACAGCCCCCTCTCCCACCAACCCCACGGACTACTCATACATACTCACCACCCCCCCAACTTCCAAAACCATTTCCCCCTCCCCTTGTGAGGCTGCTCCTTCCTTCTGCATGAACCTATGGACTTGGGATCTCAACCCCCCCCCCCCAGTGTCCACATCATCGTGGGGTACAGGAAGCTGTGAGGTGCTCAGGCTCTTGGAGGTGGAGAGGCAGTGCTATGAGCTGAACTGTGCCCCCCAAAATCCATATGTTGGAGTCCAAACCCCCCAGTACCTCAGAATGCGGCTGTATTTGGAGATAGGGCCTTTGAAGAGGCGATTCAGTAAAATGAGGTCATATGGGTGGACCTTAATCCAATAGGACTGGTGTCCTTGTAAGGAGAGGAAGAGACACCAGGGATGCTCATACACAGAGGAAAGACCACACGGGGACACAGTGTGAGGGCAGCCACCCGCAGGCCAGGGAGGGAGGCTGCGGGAGAAACCAAATCTGCCAACACCTGGACCTTGGACTCCCAGCCTCCAAACTGTGAGAAAATAGCTTCCTGTCTTTTCAGCCAGCAGCCTGTGGCATTTTGGTGTGGCCGCCCTAGCAAACTAACTGATGGTGTGCCGCCGGGGGGCACCTGCCTGGGACGTTCCTTGCCCAGGGTCTCCTCCTCCTGTACCCAGACATGCATAATGTGGGCTTGAGGTTACCAGAGAGGAACTCTAGCTGCTTTCCTTTCCCGGTGGGGCCAGAATCTAGACAACCGATGGCCCGCAGAGGGGAACTCGCATGCCCACCTTTGCCCATGTGCTTTCCCCAAGGTTCGGTGCTGCCCACCCCCGGTCCCTGGGGATGGGATGCTCATGCTTCTGCGATGCCCAGCGTCGATCTCTCCCTTCTGCTCTAAGCTCTTCCCCTTTTGCCATTGGTCAGAAAAAGCACACATGCTGGTGACACACGGGATTCTCGATCCTTGCAGAAGCCAGAGTCTTGGGACAAGCTAGGAAAGAAGACATGGAGGAAGAGCTTCTCGAGGCCTGAGTGTCTGGTGTGAGCCTTGTGAATTCCTCCCATCTGAGGGCTGGGGCATGGGGTGCAGTGGGTGGTGCGGGGGCTGCACACCCACTCTCGGGGCAAGGGCCTTGGCCACAGGGTGCCAGGCAGCTGGTGGAGCACACACTGGTCCTGGGCTCTCCACAGTTGCATGGCTTGGGCTAACACAGGAGCAGGTGCTGGGGAGCAGAGGTGACCCAGAGCTTGGGGACAAAGGAAGGAGGTAGCAACAAAGAATGAAAAGGAGTGAACAGTGCCCTGGACTTTTTAGCTTGGAAAGGCTTTGTGGGAAAGAATCATGGGCCTGCTAACATTCCTGAGGACTGCCTCTGCTGCCAAGAGCTGATTACATGCTCTTGAATCTTCCCCTTTTAGTCCCTCCACACTGGGGGATAGATGGTAGTGTATGCATTGTACCTGGGAGGTATGGGGTTCAGAGAGGTCATGGACTGGCTCATGATTGCACAGCTGTAAATCAGATTCAGGACTTCTAGGCTCCCAATCCAGGCTTCTCCTTCTAGAGCGGGGCTTGGCAATCTGACGCCCACCACCCATTTTCCCATGACCCTGTGAGCTCAGAAAGGTTTTTACATCTTTAAGTGGTTGAGGGGGGAATCAAAAGAAAAAGAGTATTTTGTGAAAAGTGGAAAATTATATGAAATTCCAATTTCAGTATCTGTAAATAGAGTTTTATAGGAACATAGCCACGCCCCTCAGTTTACATATTGTCTGTGGCCTCTTTCTCTATACAATGGCAGACTGAATAGTTGTGACAGAGACTTATGGTCCTCAAAGCATCAAATATTTACTTTCTGGGCCTTTACAGTAAATATCTGCTAATGTCTACTTTAGAGTCATATAACTTGGGAAATGGAAGAGATCTTAAAAAGCATCTAGCCTCAAAATCTTGACTCCCTCTCACTCTGTCCACCCATTTTCCAGATGAGCAGAAGGAGGCTCATTGTATCTACACAGGCAATTCCACAGCTGTCCTTGGGTTCCAGTTCCCCTGCTCTCAGGAAGCTGGCTTGCGGCAGCCTACACCAGGGCAGGAGAGAATGCCTCTGAGCCCCACATCTCTGCTCCATTGTTGTCTGTGCCTGAGGATTTTATGGGGCTCCTTTGGCACTAGGTTGGCAGTGTCTTGAGGTTCAGGAACTTGTAGCCTGCAGGAGACACCAACCCCTGGGGCCCAGGGGTGACCATCACCTGGCCAACAGGGAGGGGCACATATGGTGAAACTTGGGATGCACCATGGGTCAGCAGTGTTGTGGTTCACACAGGTTCAAATCCTGGTTCTATAAAGTGCTTGGAGTGGCCTGTGGAACATGGTGTGAGTTGTGTGAATAATGATGATGATGGTGATGATGGTGATGGTGATGACGATGATGATGGTGATGGTGATGATGGTGGTGATGGTGATGGTAATGATGATGGTGATGGTGATGGTAATGATGATGTGATGGTGATGGTGGTGGTAGTGATGATGATGGTGATGATGATGTGATGGTGATGATGGTGATGATGGTGGTGGTAGTGATGATGATGGTGATGATGATGATGATGGTGGTGGTGGTAGTGTTGGTGATTATCAACCCAGTTGTAGCCCGCTCATTATTCTAGCCCTACTGGGCAGAAGCAGAGATTTCTCCTGGGGCCTCTTTCCACAGGGGCCTGTTTCCCTATGTCCTTCACAGGACCATCAGCTGCAAAGAGAAACAGGCCCCAGCTTTAAGGCCATAGCTTGAGATTTCCTGCTCAATTTCTCCCAGAGTCTGTGTCTGGGCTTGGGGTTGGGGGAACCAGAGTTTCAATGCCACAGACTGAGTGCTCTCTGTTTAGGGGTCAGGGTTCTATGACACATATGGGCAAAATGGCTGTTAAAATGAGTGTCTTGTCAGCATGCTTGAACCCCATGCTTATAACATGGGGCCAAACAAGCAAGCTGCAGAGGAAGGAAAACCATGTGGTGGCCATTTACATAGACATTTAAAACATGCAAAACCACAGTGTGTTTAAGTCTAAGGAATGTGCAGGGGTGCTAAACGCTGAATTCAGGACAGTGCTTCCCCTGGGTGGAGGGGGGTGCGTGTGGAGAGGGGTGCCGAGGGCCTTCCCTTGAATTTGGAAAACATGTGTGATTTCTTAAGCTGGAGGGTGAATGTATAAGAGTCGTTCATATTATTATTGATACCTTTTGAGGTCTTAAGTATTATATATATATGTATATGTATGTATTTCATTATTTATATATACACACACATATAATATAGGCAAGGCTAATTTTGCAAAACCCAATGGAATTTTTGAGGCCTTAAAGTTTTACTATGAAGCCCCCTGGGTGGGCCAGCAGGGATGAACACATTCCCGTGGACAGTGGCCCTTGTGGAGAGCAGGCGTGCAGCCGGCACTCTGCTCCCTTCATCAGTGCCCACTGGTGCCCTTGCCCACGTGCATCACCGGCCCCGGTCCTGCGCCCGCCCTGTGCCTAGCAGGCCTTCCCCATCTGCTGGCTGTGTCGCTCCTTGCCCGGCCGCGTGTCCTCTCTGGGCTGCGGAGCGCGGAGGCTCCGGCCCGCGTCCCCGGCGAGGCACAGGGGCTTTGGAACATGTGTTTCTGGGAGGCAGACGCCAGCTGGCTGGGGAGACATGTGGGCATCTGCATATTCATCCGAGCCCCCCAGAGCCCAGCCGGGGAGGCAGGAGGAGGCGGTGGCAGGGCAGGGGGAGAGGGAAGGCTCTGGTCAGCTAGGGGTCAGGCGGAACAGATTTCGGATTGAAGAGACAGATGGTTAAAGCCGAAAAGGAGGGAGGGGCGCAAATCCCAACTCCTCCAAGAAGGAAGCCATTGGAGAGCCCTAAAATATCTGCTCTTCACAGGGCTTTGCAGTTTTCAAAGCATTCTCTTGTCTCTCCGGATTCCTCATTGTAGTCCCGCAAAGTAGGTATGAACGTCACCCCACTTCACAGATGAGGAAACTAAGGCTCTGCCAGGTTAGACCCCTTGTTCAAGATCACAGGGCTAGTGCATGGGGGAGTATTAAGCTTCCTGGACTCATGCTCTTTTTTTTTTTACGTTTTTAAGAAAATGTGTTTTAGAGAGAGAGGAAGAGAGAGGGATAGAGACAGAAACATCGACGAGAGAGAAACATCGATTGGCTGCCTCCTGCACGCCCCCTACTGGGGACTGAGCCTGCAACCCGGGCATGTGCCCTGACCGGGAATCGCACTGACAACCTCTTGGTGCATGGGCGCTGCTCAACCACTGAACCACACCAGCCTGGCTGACTAGTGCTCTTTTCACTGCACCTCAGAGCCGACTAAACTTGCCGTCTCTACTTGCTCATCTCACAATCTCCTCTCAGCGCGCTCCAGTAAGGTTTCTGCGCCCTCTATCCTACTGAAATTGTTCTTTTCTAGGTCACCAGGGACTCCCCACTGTCTTGATGCGAAATGCAATGTCACTTCTCTGTGGTCACTTCTCTGTGGTCACCTTACTTGGCCTCTCCACAGCATCCGATACAGGTGACCACCGACCTCCCCCTTCGTCCTGCGTCAGCCTCCCCCTTGGTTGCCATGACAACATAGGCTCTGGCTTGCCTCCCGCCTCCTTGGCTGCTCCTTCTCTGCTCGTGTGCAGGCTCTGCTCCGTCTCAGTGCCGGATGCCCAGGGCTTAGACCTCAGCCCTCTTTCCTTTCTCTTCCCTCTATGCATCCACCTCAGCCACCTGTTCAGTCCTGGCACTTCACGTGGCATCTGTGCCCAAGGCTCCCAAGCCTATTTCTCCAGTGTTGTCCTTGCCTCAGGCTGCCTTTCACAATGGTCAAGAGCATAGAGTGTCTAGATTTGGATTTCAACTTTGCCAAATGGTTTTATGACCTTGGGCAACCTTTTCATGTCTCATTCTTGCCATCTGTGAAATGGCATTGATAAAGCCCTTACTCCATAGGGTGGTTATGGGACAGGTGAAATGTAAAGGGCTTAGATCACTGCCTGGCGCTTAATAAGCACTCGGTATACAGGGGTGTGCAAAATAGGTTTATTGTGCCATTTTTTTGGAGTTAACAAAGCTATGGTAATAATCATAACCTGCATATCTTTTTCTTTTTTTTTTAAAATTTTTTAAATGTATCTTCATTGATCTCAGAGAAAGGAAAGGAGAGGGAGAGAGAGATAGAAACATCAATGATGAGAGAGCCATCGATTGAGCCCGCAACCCGGGCATGTGCCCTGATCGGGAATCGAACCCCGATCGCCTGGATCCTAGGTCGACGCTCAACCGCTGAGCCACGCCCAGCCGGGCTGCATATCTTTTTCTATAGGATAACTGTAAACCTACCTTTTCCCACCCATATGCAAGATGTTGTTACCAGGCCTCTGTTCCTCCTACATGCCAAGCATCCTCCCACCCCAGGACCTTTGCACTAGGCTGCCCCTTTATCTAGAATGTTCTTCCCTTTATTTTCCTAATGCTGACTCCTTTTAATTCAGATTCCCAGACCATTCAGGTGAAGTAGTTTCCTAGTCAGTTACTGTCAACTCATTTAAAATTTTTGCATAACAGTTATTGCTATTGGATATTTTTTTGTTTATTTTTTTATTTATTGTTTGACTCTCCCACTAGAGTATAGGCCTCATAAGAACAGGAATTTTCTCTATTTTGTTCATTCTATCTCCCCAGTTTCTAGAAGGGACACATAGTAAGCGCTTGATACAATTTTGTTGCATAAATGAAATGAATGGTGGCTTAAGCCTGGGAATGGCCTGACATATGCCTCATGCACTGGCCTTCGTGTGATTGGCAGCTGGGGAGGAAAGTGCTTCCAACTGAGAAATCACTGAGAAGACATTCACTTGTATCTCCAAGCTCACAACTATTGGAGATCTCATAAATTGTCCCCCACCCCTTCCCAAAACATGATCACAGCAACCACAGTCTCCCTCTGTCTTGACCCCACCTGAGCAAATTCCCCCCTGTTTCTCTGTGGGGGTCAGATAGCCCATTCTAGCATGCTGGGCACTGTGAGAGGCCCCAGAGAGATCTGGAAGCAATGTGAGATTTGGTCCCCACTTTGGAAGACCCAGAAACCAGAACCAGGGTTAGGTGATGCAGAGATCAAGACCAACCTGGTAGAGGATATTCAGGGCCGTGGTTGTCAGAGAGGAGGGGCTGGGCTGCCTGGACCACCTCCTGGGTCAGAAAGCCCCCTCAGGCTACCACACCCTAGGAATGGGGATGAGGGATGTTGCCCAGGAGCTACTTCCTCTAGGTCGCACTGCACATCACCTCGGATTTTGCGTCTCTCTTCTCTGGCCTGCTTCTCTTGCCTCCAGGGCTAAGAATGATAAATGGGCAATGGTAACCCAGGAAGGCCTGTATTTGGGCGTGCGCCAACCGGCCCTTTACGGTATAGTGATTCTGCTTACCTAGGAGCCAGGACCATGCTCAGGTTTTTGTGTTCAATCAGGACCTAACTACCTTTGTAGACAAAGCATTTCCCTGACCTTCTCAGAAAGCAAGAGTTGTAAATTCCATGATGGAGCCTTTAGAGCACCCAGGCTGGTCAGATGCAGACCCTGGCTTTGATCTAGAAACTCTGGTCTTAGCAATGAAGAGATCTGGTGTTCCTGCCCACCGTGGGAGGGAAACGGCTTCAGAGAATGGTAATACAAAAGCGAGTGGTCCAGAAAAGTGATTCCAAGATTAGGAGCCTCAGAGATCCTTGGGAGTGGCTGTGAGGGTCAGTAGGCTGGGTGGGGAGCAGACTGTCCCCCGTAACCACATGTACCAAACACACAGAGGTAGGGCCTAGAGATCCTTCTGGGGACAAACTAACATGTTCATTTTTATGGTCACTAATACGCTACAGTATCATTCACCCCATTGTCACAAGAGGGCTGCAGCAGCTCCAGCTCTAGGTCCTTCAGTCCACTGGGAGAGCCTCTTTTCAGATTCTCATAAATAGACTCACCATGCCCTTTGACTTTGAGCAGGGCCATTTACAAACCGATTGTAGGGAGCAGGGTGATAGAAGCTGGACCTGACCAGGGACTAGATGACCTGCTCTGAGCTGGGGTTGGGCCCTCTGTGTACAGAACCTGAGAGTGGAGGCGGGCTAGTTCCCCAGAGGGGAGTCAGGGAACAGACACCAAAATAGGAAAGAAATAAAACTTACTTTTTAAAAAACTTGTCTATTAGTCAAAGATTGGCTTCTTTTATACTCTGAAAATCTGGTAACCTTGCATAAGGGCAGTTCAAGAATTTATTCCCCAACAGAGGGGTGAGCCAGAAGCTCTGAGGCCTCCAATTCTCCATAAATATCTATTGAATTGAACGTGTCCTCTAGTGTCCAACTGATGGCTGGGAGACTGCAGGGTGGGGTTGGGAAGATGAGGCAACGATATCTCTCTCTCTTGTTCTGCCCGCCCCACCCTCTCTTTTCATTAAGCAACTATATGTTGATTAGATAATATAGTAGACTTTTTTGTTGTTGAAAGCTTGGGACATCGGAATTAACAGAAATCATACTATTTCAGCTTTTTCTAAAGTGATTGATTCCAGTCTTGTCCTAGTTTGTAGGATCATGTAGCATATAATTGTGTTATGTTCGCAGATTTTTTCCAAGTATTTTTTTTAAATCATAATGAGTCTATTTCACATACAATTTTCCAGCATCTGGCAAGTGACTTGGATCAGAGACAGCTGACAGCAGGGGATCAGGGCGAAAGAGTGTAGACAAGGTGCAGTGTGACGACTGGTCAAAGCAGCCAGAACTGCTTGTCCTGCAGAGGAGTTTGCAGCAGGTGTTTTCAAAGGTCTCATAAGAACGTTCCATGGATTTATCTTGTGTGACTTTTGGAAGAAAGTTAGAATCAATGGTTCAAAGTTCAGTGGAGGCCGATGAGCATTTAGTATAAAAAGGAATTTTCTGTGACAAATGGACGCCCCAGATTGGGATGGAAGGTGCTGACGGGGGCAGAGTCACCATCATTGGAGGTGCCCCGCCTGAAGGTGGGTGTTGTGGAGAAGACTCAGACATCAGGATTGGTGCACGAGACCTTGGAGCGTCTTTAACTGTTAAGTCCTTCCATTGGGCAGATGGCAATATAAATGAACAGGAGACCCAACTCTAGGGGTGCATCAGAACTCTGCCTACATCTCTCCCCCAATCCCGAGGTAGGGGTCTGCAAGCTCCTTTACAAGAACAAAAGGAGGAGGCCTGGTAGGGCCAGGAAGGCCCATTGTGTGCGCAGGCCAAGCCAGTGCACAGTGTTCTGCACATGCATGGACATTGTGCACACGGGTCCTGCACACACATGGACCCTGTGCACATGAATCCTGCACATACATGGACCCTGCACACACACAGACTCTGTACATGCATGGACCCTGTGCACATGGATCCTGTACACACACAGACTCTGCACACACATGGACCGTGTGCACACAAGTACTCTGCACACACTGCTTCTTGCTCACGTGTCCTGAGCTGGCCCTGCCTCCTATACCATGCAGCCCCAAACAGAACCCTTGAGGGTTGGCCATGCCCTGGGAACTCACTGGTCTCCTGAGAAGTGTTGGTCTTCTGACAAGGTCCAGGCAGAGGAAGTGCGAGGCACGGTGGGAAATGGTAGACTTTTTATTTAACCAATCTTGACTTAAATCTCTGATATGGTCCTTTCTAGCCCTGAAAGTGCCTCCACATCTTCATTTTTCAAATGGAGAGACCAATATCTACCCCAGTCTTGTGTGAGACACATGGAGATCTTGGAAAGCTTAGAAGGGGAAACTGAGGCTGGGAGGGTTTCAGTCAATGAGAAGCAGAGCCTGGACTCTGACCAGGGATCCTGGCCCTAGCTGAGAGCCCTTGCCGGCGCTCCAGGCCATTTCCCACACCTGTGCTCTGGGTTGAGGTCCACAGGTCACCTTGAGGCTCCTCATTTCCCATGTGGCCTTGCCCACCTTTGCCTGCTTTGGGTTTCTGAAGCAGGGGCCTGGTGGCAGCCAGTTGGGCAGCAGCACTCTCTGCAGGGCATTCATCACTAGGGGTCACTCTTCCTCTGTGTGTGGTCTGGAGGGTAGAAATGCTGCTGCTGAGTGGGTGCTGGCATGGCAGGTGTCGCCTCCCCCAAGGGCTTGTTGAGGCCTCCCTTGCCAGGAGTGAGTGTGCCACCCCTTCCCAACATCTCCGGCCTGAAGGGGGTGAACTGTTCCCCTCCTATGAGTCTCCTCCACCCCCACCCCCAGAGCCTGAGCTCACCCAGGGGCAGGCAGGAAGGCTCATGTGGTCCCAGGGCAGTCTGGCTGGCCTGGGGTTCTCCTTAACACTCCTGGTTCCCCCTGAGCCAGCTGCAATGGGGGACAGTCCAAGGGGAGGAATTGTATGGCAGGAGGCCCCAGTTTCCACCTGCTAGTTCCTAAGCCTTGCTCATTAGAACTTGTGTTGGAGCTCACTTTTCTCCCAGGGTGGCCTTTCTCAGCACTCTCTCTTCTCAGACCACACTGGTTACTCCTTCCTGTGCCTGCCAAGCCCTTTCCTGCCACAGAGCCTTTGCATATCCCTCAGCCTGAATGCACTGCCTTAGATCTTCACAGGCACTTTAGTCTGAGCTCAAACGCCACCTCCTCAGAGAGAGATTCTCTGACCTTCTCATGTAAATTAGCCACCTCCCAGCTTCAACCTGTTACCCTTCATCTCATCACCCTGATTACCTCCATCAGGGCACCACGGCAACTGGAATTGCCTCCTTGGTTCACTTGGTTATTGCCCCCTGCCCCAACTAAAGCTTTGTGAGCACAGGGACTTTGTGTCTTTCACTCTCTCTGCCTCCAGCTCCTACAATAGTGCCTGGCACATAGTAGGTGCTCAGATATTTGTTGGAGGAGAGAACTGAAAAGTCTTAGAAAGTAGACTGTTTCACTGCTCTGTTTTATATGTAAGGAAGTTAATGAGACTAGGAGATTTACTAAGACCACAGAGGTAGGAAATCACTGAGCCAAGAACTTCATCCCAGGCCTTTGTACTTGAAATCTGTCCCCACCACTCCCATTAGTCTCTGCGCAGCTTCTCCACCTGAGGCCAGACACCCTGTGAGTACCCTGCTGGAGGTCAGCAGGCCCAACCTCTCCACCTACCTGTTATTATCTGGGGGGACTGGGGTGCACAGTAAAGACAGAAAAGGGAAAATTAGGTCTTGGGTGGAAGACATGGAGTGGCTGAGCGACAGCACCCACCTTTCTCAGTGCTCCACCAGCAAAGTTTCTCAACTGTGGGGTTCAGGGGCCTATTGCCTCAGAATCACATGGAACAGCCCTGTAAAATGCACATTCTCAGGCCCCACCCCGGATGCACTGAGCCAGAATGCCCAGGGGTCTGGCCCTGGGATCTGCCATCCGAACCGCAGTGACTGCCTCTTGAGAGGCAGCAAGCATGAGCCTGGGACTTAGGAGAGGTGGGGAGGCCTCTGCCCTCGCATCGGCTTCCTCCGGATCCAAAGCCGGCCTGCTCCGTGGTGTAGGCCAGGTCCCCAGGTGCTACTGAGTTCAGTGCCTGAGAGGTCCCTGCCCTCGGCTTAGGGCCATAGGGCTCCACCCTCTTCCCCCGCCTGGCAGTGCGATGGTTTCGGGACCAGGCGCCCGGGGAAGGGCTCACAGAGTGGTCTCCAAGCGAGAGCGATAGAAACCTTGTGTGATGGATTGAAGGAGACGAGACCATTCCCGGCTGATGGCTGACGTGCAGCGCAGTGACAGGTGGCGATGTTTGTGCTCTGAACCTGCAATCTCAGCTAATGGGAAAGATTGAGGGGTTTGGAATGAGAAGCGTCGTGGCCGCAGCCCCAGGAGCAGGATGCCGCTGGTGGTGGGTGGCGCGGCTCGTGGCTTCCTGAGGGAGGGGGTCGGGGACACTTTGCTGCCCCAGCCCCGGGGCGGGTGAGAGGATGTCTCTGGCTCATGGGAGCTGCGCTAACTAGGCTGCCCCTTTGGTGGCCGGTGACTGTCTGAGGGCCGGGCTGGGGCTGCAGGAAGGGGCAGGCGCCTCCCACAAGGGGCTGCCAGGCACAGGCACAGGCACACGCACAGGCACACGCACACGCACAGGCACACGCACAGGCACACGCACAGGCACAGGCACAGGCACACGCACAGGCACAGGCACAGGCACAGGCACACCACAGGCACAGGCACAGGCACAGGCACAGGCACACGCACACGCACAGGCACACCCACAGGCACAGGCACAGGCACAGGCACAGGCACACCCACAGGCACAGGCACAGGCACAGGCACAGGCACACGCACACGCACACGCACAGGCACAGGCACAGGCACACCCACAGGCACAGGCACAGGCACAGGCACACCCACAGGCACAGGCACAGGCACAGGCACACGCACACGCACACGCACAGGCACAGGCACAGGCACAGGCACACCCACAGGCACACGCACAGGCACAGGCACAGGCACAGGCACAGGCACAGGCACACCCACAGGCACAGGCACAGGCACAGGCACACCCACAGGCACACGCACAGGCACAGGCACAGGCACAGGCACACCCACAGGCACAGGCACAGGCACACGCACAGGCACAGGCACAGGCACAGGCACACCCACAGGCACAGGCACAGGCACAGGCACAGGCACACCCACAGGCACAGGCACAGGCACACCCACAGGCACAGGCACAGGCACACGCACAGGCACAGGCACAGGCACAGGCACACCCACAGGCACAGGCACAGGCACAGGCACAGGCACACCCACAGGCACAGGCACACCCACAGGCACACGCACACGCACAGGCACACTCACAGGCACAGGCACACGCACAGGCACACGCACAGGCACAGGCACAGGCACACGCACACCCACAGGCACAGGCACAGGCACACGCAGAGGCACAGGCACAGGCACAGGCACAGGCACAGGCACAGGCACAGGCACACCCACAGGCACAGGCACACGCACAGGCACACCCACAGGCACAGGCACACGCACACGCACACGCACAGGCACACGCACAGGCACAGGCACAGGCACAGGCACACGCAGAGGCACAGGCACAGGCACAGGCACAGGCACACACACAGGCACACGCACACTCACAGGCACACGCACAGGCACAGGCACACCCACAGGCACACGCACAGGCACACGCACAGGCACACGCACACTCACAGGCACACTCACAGGCACACGCACAGGCACCCGCGCTACAATGCCTGAGTGCGGGAAGCCCCAGCGGGGGCGGGGGCGGGGGCGGGGGCGGGGGCGGGGGCGGGGGCGGCGGAAGGCTGAGGCCCAGAGCAGCCCTTGAGTAACCTTCTCTCCCCCATGGGCTTCAGGTGTCTGCTGGGCAGCCTGAGGGAGGAAAAGATGGTTAAAAAATAAGACTCAGAAGCTCAGCATTCGAGATTCAGCTCATAGACCTCCCATTACTTCTTTCTTGGCTTTAAAGCCACGCTACCCTGGGCTTCAATTCCAATGCTACCATTTCCTACCCTTGACCTTGGACAACAAACTCCACCTCTTTGGGCCTCAGTTTCTTCATCTGTAAAATCTGAAGGAGAACAACCCATTTCCCGAGAATGTTGTGCTGGGACTGAATGATACAGACTGTAAAGCAGCGCCTGCAAGTCACCGGGACTCTGTGAAAAGGCAGGTTCTGGCTGAGCAGGTCTGGCACGGGGCCTGGGAGCCCTCATTTCTAATGAGCTCCCTGCCGATGCCAGTGGATCCCAGTTAGTAACAGGATGTGGAAGATCAGAGCGGGTGCCCGGTTCACAGTGGGCACCGACACATGACACCTTAGTTATTAGTGTCGTCATTGCCAATGCAAAATCGGTGAGACCATCCCTTTCCCTGCCCCAGCATACATCTTCGCAGCTTCCTATTCCATTCAAGCCACCTGGACACAAGTATTGGAGGGGCCCAAAGTGGGGTTCATTGCAACCCTGTTTCCAGGGCTATCCTTGCTCTACTATGGGTGCCCCATGGCCAACCTGTCCATTAGTCTATACAAGCAGCGATTGCTATACCCTCCGACCCAGGGCCTGATGGGCCAGTCACTTGGGCCTTCAATGGGCAAGCTGGGACAGTAGGCGGTGTTGCCCAGCCACCCCCCATTCTAGCCATGACAGCTGCCCAAAGTGTGCAGCAACCATTACTGTCCCTATCCCACCTCTTTCCTTGTGGGAGGGGTCCCTAGGGGTCTGAGGCAGCTCCTCCAGCAGCAGTGGAAGCAACATCGCTCAGTGGCTAAAATCTTAGAACTTGGACAACCTGTGGAATCATTCAGAGCCTCCGTTTCCTCATCTGTCAAATGGGGCTAATAGTACCATCATAGCATTGTTGGGAGCATGAAAGGAGAAAACCTCATGAGGTCAAGTTCATGCATTTGCTACCTCCAAGGACAATGTTGAGCACTGATGAGAAACCTGGGCTGTGGGGTCAGGCGGCCTGGGTGTGAACCCTGGTACTGTTACTTACTACCTACTTTTCCTTTAGAAAGTGAAGACGACAGTAGGGTTGGTGTGGGGATTAGGTGAGATGACCTCTCTAAGGTACACAGCCAGGCCTGGCGCAGAGGAAGTGCTCAGTGAGGCCTTGAAAGGACTGAGCTTATGAGCATTTCGTGGGTTGGAAACCTCACCTCCACAGCTTCTGATGTTGTCCAGCTTGGACTGAGATGGGCAAAGTGTATCTTCAGGTTGTTCCCAGGCTTGTCAGGTGATTTTCAATTTTTGTATATTGGTAAACAGTAAAACCTTTTTGCCAAATTTGCTTGTAAAGCCCTGGTACAGGGATGGAAAAGGAGAGTTGCTCTGACTGGTGCTGGGAAATCCAGCCCTCACTGCATCCCAGGAGCTAGTGCAGGCGCAGGCGCAGGCGCAGGCGCAGGCACACCCACCTACACAACACACACACGTGCGCGCACACAGACAGACGCATACACACACATACACATCCATGCACACACACACATACACAGACACTCACAGAGACACACACAGACACACACGCACAGACACACATGCATATGCATATATAGACACACACACAAACATACACAGACATACATAGACATACATATACACAGAGACACACACACACACACACTTTCTCTGCCTCCCCACTGCCTCCTCAGATGGAACTACTATAAAGCCCTGGGCTTCCCAGGATAGAGTTGGAAACCATGCCTTGTGGGAAGGGTCCTCCTCGTGGACAGTCCCTGAGGGGTCTCCAGGTCCCCATGAACAAGGAAATACTGGGCTCTGTGGAAGGCAGGGCAGGGCTTCTGCCTGCTGGGGCCTCAACATCATCACAGGCAGGCTGGGCCAGGGGCCTCAACCAGGCCCAAATGGAAGAAATGTTGTGGGGTCCCCTGGTGTCCCTTTGTCTCACTTGCTCTTGGGTCCCACAAGCACCTGTCCCTCACCTCTCAAGAGGACACTTAACTGAAAAAGCAGGATCTTTGATGGTGCGTCTCAGGGTCACATGCATGAGCTAAAGAGAGTACGTTTTTTCTGGTCCCCCGTCACCAAGCCAGCCAGAGAGAGGGATGTGACAGAGGTGAGTGTGTGAGTGTGCGTGTCTATGCACATGTCCATGTACATGTGTGTGTACCTGTATGTGAGTGTGTGTGCTCCTGTGTGCATGAATCTCAGGAATGTCCTCATGCTTTATCATGTTTCCCTGCAAACTTCTGATTAATTCACTAATTCACTCACTCATCCATTCATACATTCCTTCAACAAACTAAATAACTAATCTTAAGATGATGAATTTAATTTGCTAAATGCCATGGTGCCAGAGCATATGCCCATGATTCTGTGATGTCCAGAGTCCCAGGGTCTTCATAGAGTCCTGTGTCCCCCTGATTTCAAACCCTGCCAAGCAGGTCATTACCTGGTTCCTGGCACCCCCACAGCTCACTTGTGTTCTCTGAGCTCTGCGTCTGTGCCCTGCCTCTATTTATGCGCATAACCCCATTTCTCCCTTGTACTATGGCATTGGGCCACCCCTGAGGGCATGGCGGTTTCTCTTGCGGTTTTTTGCCACATCAGGCACACATGGGTCCTCTTCAGGGTTTCTGTGTCATCTCCAGATGTGCCTGTGTGTCCCTGGATAGCTGGGTATATGCCCCCTTGGATGTGGGAAGGTGTATTCCTGGATGTGAGGTCTGGGGGGACACTGGGATCTCCCATCGGGGCATCTCCAGCTGGGTGGGTGTATCTCTGAGCTTGGCCTGGGCTCGGACCCATTCCCAGCCTGCCCCAGAAGCCCCCACTGCGTGGTCCTGCCAGTAATTACAGCGATAAACTGCTTCAGTTGAGGGCTGCTGTCCCGGCTGGCTGCCAGCCATGCGGCCCCAGGCTGCGCCGTGGGAGTCCATTCATTTTAATAAGAGGTACACCCTGTGTTATTAAGAAGAGTGTTTATTACTGTCGCCACGCACTGACAGCAGCTTCCATCATCGTTAACCGGCAGATGGGGGGAGGGTAGGGGGCTGTGCACTGCAGCTCTTCAGAGGCGCTGGCCCAGCTGGTGAGGCTGGGGAGGGATGGCCTCTCTCTCCCCTCTCTTGCTCCAGGACTGCGTGACAACCCCTTTCCTAGCAAGAATGGAGCTGCTGGCTGACCCCGCCTGGGGTGGGGGTGGGGGATGGTGGAGGGATGATGGAAGGGACTGTTTAGCATCCAGATGCTGCCCTAGGGAGGGAAGGGACCCTGGGTTTGGGTTTGTCCCTAGAGCTAGGCAAGATCACCCATTGGCCCACTTGCCCAACTCCTGTTTCACCTGGATGCCCCACCCAGGGCTTTGCTTGACTGCTCTTTGGGATCCTGTCATTTCAGCTCAATCTACAGTAACCTATACCCCCGCCGCTGGCCTTCGCAGCCCCCTGCTCTCCCCCCCAAGGGGCGCTCCACGAAGAAGGGCCTCTCAGGGTGTTCCCCGCCCGGTCCCCAGCACAGGCAGAGGCCTGCAGTCAACAGATTAGTGTTTAATCATTGAAAGAATGAAGCCTCAGGAGCTCCTTACCCTTCCTGTCGTCTTTCAGGGCGTTTGAATGTGGGCGAGCACTGGGCGCAGTAATGAGAAGCGTGGTGCCCAGCAAGTGCCGAGCAAGAGCAGAGGCTCCCGGCCTTTCTGTTCGTGGCGCTGTCAGTGTCCCAATAATCTTTTCATGGTACCTCCTGGTCAAAGGGAACACCTAAAAGTTTTGTTTATTAAGTAGTTAGGCCTAAACAACTTAAGCATTTATAGCTTCACAGCTGATTAGCCATTTGAAAAAAATAATACACATAAATTTAAATGGAAAAGATTTTATTTTGTTGTTAACGCCAGTTACACACCAACGGACGTTTGGGCTTCTCACACTTTGGAGTCAGGTTGAACACCACCCCCTCGTTCTGCTTCCACATTGACTTTTTATCACAGCAACCGCTGAAAACCCAGCTTCGTAAGGATATGACACCATTGCAAATGATGTGACATGGCCTAATGCTGAAACTGTGCACTGAGCTAGTCGTTCATGTGGTGTCTGACAGATGTCCAGTGCTGTTTGCCTGGAAAATTTTAAACTTCCTATGTGTGTGCTTGAGTGTCCAGGGTACCTTGGCTTGCAGTTTGAAAACCACATGGTAGAAGACCTGGGTTCAAGTCCCAATTTGTTAGTTTGCTTGTTTGCTTGCTTCCATATTTATTTTTTTAACAAACATTTTCATAGCAGAGCCTGTGTCAGTCCCTATTCTAGTAGCTTTACGAGTAATATCTAATCATCATAACAACCTTATGAGGTAGGTAGTGTTATGTGATCGTTCATTTTGTGCACCCACTTGGTAAGGTTATGATACCCTGTTGTTTGGTCAAGCACATTGTAGGTGTTGCTGTTAAGGTATTTTTTAGATGTGATTAACATTTAAATCAGTAGACCTTGAGTAAAGCAGATTACCCTGTATAATGTGGGCAGGCTTCATCCAATCAGTTGAAGGCCTTAAGACTGAGGTTTCCCAAAGAAGAAATTCTCAAGACTGTGACATGGAAATCCCACCTGGGTTTCCAGCTTACTGCGCTGCAAAACTGGGACTTGAGAGTGCAGCAGCAGTTCTTACCTGGATTTCCAGACTGCTGGCCCGCCCTGCAGATTTCAGACTTGCTAGCCCCCTCAATTACACTAGCCAATTCCTTAAAATCAGTTCCTCTAAATATCTCTTCCTCTCTCTCTTTATATATATTTATATTTTTTCTCTGGAGAAGTCCAGAGAAATATACTGTTACTCTCATTTACGGATAAAAATACTGTTCAGCTACTAGTCCCTACTAACTAGCTGTGTGGCCTTGGACAAGTGTTTTCCTCATTGGGCCTCTGCTTTATCATAGCCAAATGAAGGAGTTGAACAAGGTGAATTCAAAATTCCTTTCAGTGCTAACATCTGGGCTGGGAGAGGGGGCGCAAGTAGACTGCAATCCTGCCAAGGATGCTGTGGTGGCCCTTGTTTGTTGACCACCCCGCAGCCATTCTTAACCACTTTTCCCTTGCCACCAGTGACTTTATAGTATGGATGCTCTCATTCCTAGTTTCACTTATAGCTGGGGTAGCATGTGAACTTCTTCTGGCTAACAATATATAACAGAGACATTACTGGGAACTTCTACAAAATATATTTTGCTTCTCCATAGGAAAAGATTGAAGAAGACAATTCACTGGTGCTGATCTTTCCCCTTTCTTTGTGCCTCAAAAAGGCCATGATGCCTGGAGCTGCAGCAACCATCTTGTGACTATGAGGCACAAACCAACAAATAAGGATGGTGGAACAGAAACAAAAAAGAGCCTGGGTCCTTGATATATAGTTAAGCTGCCAAACCAACCCTAAGACCTGTAGCCTCTGGACTTCTTGGTATGCAGACTATGCAAATCCTTACAGCTAAGCCACAGTGGCAGAGCATTCTGTTACTTGCAAATCACAGCACTTTTAATTGATAGAAGTGCCTTTTGCTATTGCTAGAGGCCATAGCTTAGCTTGGTGAGTGATTAAGGAAAGGGTCCTGACTTTGGGAGATTGTCATTTTGGACCTCAAGGAAATTAAATGTACTCTTCTTGATTGAGTCATGACTTTGACTCCAAGGAGAGAGACACTAATTCCATATTGTCCCAAATTTCCAATAGGTGGTGCTACACATCCTTGATCAGTAAGACCCATATTCCCCAGGCTGTGTGCTTATCAAATAGGTTTGGAGCTCATAGACAGGGATGTGGGTCACAGGGGCCAGCCTTGCTCATACCAACCAAACACCATGCTCCCTGCTTTGTAAGATTGATTAGGGGAAAGCCAGAGTGTCCCATTCTTGTATGTGAAGGTGTTTGATAAAGAGACCTGGGGCCTGATACAGAAATGTGGGTTGAATAATAGCACAGTTTTAGTTTACCTCTCTTGGTCGATCAAGTCTCAGCTATTTGCTTGTTTAGCAAACACTTTCATATTACTTACTATGTGTCAGGCCCTGTCCTAAGAGCTTTACAAATATTAACTCATTTAATCATCATGACAATCTTATGAGATAGGTGCTATTATTATTTGCACTGAAGAGGTCTGATCATTGGATTGATGTCAGCCTAGATGGAGTATCCAGTGGCAGGCTCTGCTCTTAATCCTATTCTATTAAGCCTTTTTAAGAATCAGGGACATGGGCTAAGTTGGTTGGAGCATTGTCCCATATACCAAAAGGTTGCGGGTACGATTCCCATTCAGGGCACCTACCCAGGTTGCAGGTTCAATCCCCGACTGAGGCAACTGATCAATGTTTCTCTCTCACATTGATGTGTGATGCGAGTGGGGTGTCCAGGAGCGGGTGGGAGAAACCCAGGACCCAGTTTTCACAGCTGATACCACACATGCGAGATTGGGTTCTACTCTCTGAACTACACCCCACAGGGAAATAGCAACACACCAGAGAGTGCAGAGAGAGGGGACCAGGATGGAGTGGGCCTCGAAACCACGGTGACTACAGTAAGCAGTGGTTGTTTTGGCCAAACCTCCATTCTCTCTTGTCTGGAAAGATCTCCATGATTTTCCTTAGGGGACCCACCCCTCCTCACCATCCATATCATGTAGGTTGGGCCAAACCAAGGGGTAGATGTGGGATCCAGGCCTGACCAGGCAGGAATCTGCATCTCCTTAGACACAGAGGCTGGTTCAGGGGTGGACACATAGCCCAAGCCAGCCAAAGACAGCCCTACCCCCGGCCTCTTCTGGAATAGTGGGAAAGAGGAACTCTCTTGCTGCTGCATTTGCCGAGCTGGTGGGGTTTAAGCTGGTCAGCCAAGGGCTACTGCGTCTGGAGTGCCTGCCTGGGAGAGGTTCTTTGTGGAGGAAGGCTGAACAGGGAAATGGGGACAGTTTCCTGAAAACATTGTTGGAACCTTTGGGTCCCACTCTTTATAACCCTGGATTTTGCCAGTTCTCATGAGCCAATAATTTCTCATCGTGACTCTGACACAGAAACTGAGCCTGTTGGGTCTTTAAAGGGTCTTCAAATTCTTACAGTAGATAAGACTTTTCCACATGGAACCTGAGAGCAACAGCAAAACCAGTGGTAGGTGAAAGGACCTCACAGATTTGGGCTCCAGTAAGAATGAAAAAAGTTTTCTAAGAGCAAGTGCTGCCTGAAGATGAAATAAACCATCCCTCTGAGGTGGCGAGCTCCTTGGCCCCAGAAGGTGCCAGCAGGGGCAGTGGGACATCTGTGTTGGGTTCATGAAGGCTGTTTGTGCATAGGATAGAGAGCTGGACCAAATAACACTTGAACTTTGAGATTCAGTGATTCAATAGTAAACGTATAGTTTGATGTGGTAGAGACACTGATTCAGTAGAATTGTGGTCTCGTGGAAAGAGACATCTGGAATCAGCTCTGAGCTCTCATCTCTCTTTCATTGGCCAGCTGAGTGGTCCAAAACAATCTGGTTAACCCCTCTGGCCCACATTCTCCATCTGCCCACATGGGGATGGTGCTATCTGCTCTCTCGGGGGTTATTATGAGGCTCAGATGCAGTAAAAGCTCTACAGGACTTGAGGAAATTAATTCACTGCCCAGGCAGATGGAAGAGGCTGGCAGGAGGTGGTAGGAGGAGCTGCAAGCAGGGTGAAGGGTCTGGGTGGGACCGCCCAGGGGCCAGGCCTGGCTTGTAGAGGCCTCCTTGAGGGCCACACTCCCTCTGGGGGAGGGGTGGGGGATGTAAATGACCAGAGCTGGAACTGGTGTGATGGCAGGTGTCTGTGAAGCATGGACGGGAGCAAGCCTGCCCTGTCTAAGAATCACAAATTCTAATTTGATAAAAATAATTGCAGACCAAATAACAGGCACCTGTGGAGCCATATTTGGCTTATGGGACCCAGTCAACAGCCTCTCTGTTAGATGAGTAGGTGAAAAAGGACTTGGAGGCTGGCTGGTGTCTTATGAATGAGCACGTTTCAGAATGATTGATTCATCCTGACTCCAGGATCCACCCGTGGAAGTGGTACATGCCTGCCCAGGTCAGGGATTCGGCCATCAGATTCCATTTCTTCTCAGATGCTAATCAGTGAGCTTTGGAAAGGCCCTGACGAGTCCTGCACAGAATCCGTGAAGTTACCCCTCAGTGCCTTCAGTCCAGGCGAGCTGTCACGGGTAGGAGGCACCACTCCCAGCTCTCTCTAGAAACTGAGGGGTACGCAGGCCTGGCTGTGCTCCTGTCCTGTTCCCTGCCTGGAGAAGCTCCTGAGAGGCCCATCCGAGGAGGGGTCAGGCCAGGGTTGCTTGGCTTAAGGGTGGTTTTCTTTCCTCTTCTTCCGCTTCCCTTGGGGTTGTGATAAAGCAGCCTAGGAGCCTGCTGCCCTCCCGTCTCACCCTCCCCAGGGACACTGAGGTGGACATGACATTGGGACTCGGGTGGAGGCTGCTGGCTTTGGCAAGGTTGATTGGGACCCACATGTCAGCACGGCGTCCGCTAGCGCAGGCCAGGGGAGCACACTCCATCACTCTCTTTTATTCACTCAGGAGATTTATGTGGCCTATCTCCCTTCCCTTTGTCCACCCGCGAGGCCCTATAAGTCATGTCCCCAGGCTGACAGGTCACAGGGCTTGTGCCGCTGCTCTGTCAGAGTGAGTGATGCTGGGGGGTGATTAAAGGAGTGGAAGGGTGAGAGGTCAGCAGCGGGCGGCATGATGGGAGTTTGGGATGTAATTATCACTCCATGACATACTGCTGGCTGCGCTCCCCCTTCTGATAATAGGTGTACACACTTGGGTGGGTGCAGCTCGGGGGGGGAGGGTGGTGATGCTCAGAGGTGCGGGAAGGACCCGCCGGAACAGGCTGTGCGCCGCAGGCCTGGGGAGTGAGCTTGGAGCACCGAGGGGCAGAGGAGCACGGGTGGCTCTTGGGTCAGCAGCACCTCCCTGCGCTGAGAGGGTCCCTCGAGCCCACAACACAGCACCTGCAACGGAGGAAGCACCGATTGCCACCATCATCGTTACCGGGTTTGTAGGAGGCTATGAAGGGAAAGCACAGAGAGAGCAAACCCAGAGGTAACTGAAAAGAAAAGTTGCCAAATGTCCTGCGCTAGGGCTCACTCATTGGCTGAACAGCTTGGCGCTTCCCCCTGGCATCTAGTTGGGCTCCCAGCTCTGTGGGTGCCTAGGCGGTGTCAGGTCCCCACTTGCTGCAGTGTCTGAGAGTTTCCAATCCAGAGACCACTGTGTCTGCCCGGGAGGGGGGAGGGGGGAGGGGGGAGGGGGGAGGGCCAGGCCCGGGGGCTGCTGGGACCTGCCGGCGCCCTGAACAGGAGGTCAGCTCGGGTCAGCGTGCTCAGTTAGGCTGAGGGTAAGTTTTAACGGGAGTTGGAGAAGGTCAGGAAGGGTTATACTGGAGGGGGGTTTTAGAGGGTCCTGAGGAGACCAAGCTTGCCCAGAGTCTGTGTGGCTGTGGAAGTCTCCAGAGAGAATCCCTGGCTGCACGGCCATGTCACCCAGGGCCAGCCACCCCCTAAATGCAGGACGGTCACAGTTTCAAGATTCACACTCTGAATTCACACTCCTGTGTGGTCCCTCCCATAGTGAATCTGGACCAGCCTGTGGCTTGTGGCAAAAGGGAGGCTGTATAAGCCCTAGGCCCAGGTGTGAAGAGACCTTACAGCTCCACTTGCGCTCTTGTGGAGTCCTGAGCCTCCATGTGGAGAAGTCTGGGTCATCTTGGTAGAGAAGCCATGTGGAGACAAAGGCCCTGGAGAATAAAGGACTGGGGGGGAGAAAAGGCCCAGGTCCCAGTCACCTGGGCTGGGGCTAGGCAGGAGAGGGGGACCATCTGCACCTTCCAGCCCAAGTCACAGCCACACACCCAGCCCAGACAGACCACATGGAGGTGAGCTGAGCCGTGCTGGCTGAGCCGGGCCTAGACAGCTCACAGCGTCACAAGCAATGAAATGCCGGTTGTTTTGGCATGGTGGGTGACTCTTTTGTCTGTGGTCCCTAGAGCTACCTTCCCTTTGCTTCTTGTTTCCTGCTAGGGTCCTCCCTTAGGGCCCAAGCAAGGACCCCATATTGGAACAGATGAACCTGTGCCAAGTAGAATTCCTACCCAGAGGTATACCAGGGCGGGGTGGGGGAATGGCCCACCCTGAGTGCAGGCATTTAGAACTTGGACCAACAAAAGTGTTTTCGGGGAAGAGTATTTCATGGTTGACATGGTTTAGAATTGCTATGCATGGTAATAAAAAGCAGACTGACCAAAATTCAGCCTCACACTACCTTTCAATTCTTTAAAACAATGCACCCCCTTATTGCCCACAGCTGGGTGGACTGTGCTCACTGCCCCATCTGTGGAACACCACTGATCCTGGGTCTTTCTCATGACCATGTGAACTTTGAGAAGAGAGAATTGGGAAGATGTCAGATCTGGAAATGGCCCAAAGGCCCAGGAAGGGAGGATGGTAAGGCTTTCTTGGGCCTCTGTTACATGCAGGGCTTTTGCAAGTGTTATTACTTTTAACCCTCATGGGGTCCCTGCCTGCATTTTGACAGAGGGAGACAAGAGGCTCTCCAGGGTGGGAGATTTGCAGAGCAGGATGCCAGGGGCTGCTGCAGTGCAGATCCAAGTTTTTTGTCTCCGGACTGCCCCACAGTGAGGGTGGAAGGAAGGGAGCTCTGGTATCTCTCCATTTTCTTGTAAGGACATTGGTCACATCATGGGGGTCCCACTCTCATGACCTCATGTAAACCTAATTAGCACCCAACCCAATGGGCCCACCTCCAAATACCATCACATTGAGGGTTAGGACTTTAGCATATGAATTTGCTGGGGGGAGGGAATACAAACATTTAGCCCCTGAGTTATAATCCTAGCCATTTACTCTGTGGCTTTGGCAAATCATTCTCTCAAACTGTTTACTCAGCTGAAAAATGGGGCTCACGTCCCTCACTTCACTGCATTGTGATGTGTTTTAAAAGACGCCTATGAGAAATTCCTCACCTATAAATGTAAGTCCCATTTAGCTGATGACTTGAACCTTGCTTCCCTACTAGGCCTCCATCACAGCCCCCTCCCCCTTTATCTCCCTGCCAACTTCCCTCACCCAATGCACACGGCTTCCTGTTCCTGTACCTCTGCAGCAAGGTTTGTGAATGGGGAGAACACAACGTGTGTGCCAATGTCCTCCACCCAAAACCAGCAGGCATGCACTACTAGTGTAACAAAGTTGGGCTTATTGAGTTGTTGTAACGAGGCAAAAACATGCCATGGGGAACTGTAGGACGTCTCAATAGGAAAGTATGAGATGAATTATTATAGGATCTGGACTTATGATAGGAGATTTGGGGGAGAGTTCAAGGATGCAGGGCTTTGCTCTGGGTTGGATGCTGTCAGGAAGATGGGGCAATGCTATGACTGGGTATCTTAATGAACCTTATCTAGAAGACAGGAACAGATCTAGGCTAAAGCTATAATTGCTGAAGGATCAGCAGTCACCCAGTTAGCTCAGATAGGAGGATGCTTGGTCATTTTGTGCTTTGGATAATGTTCTTGTTTTTGTCTGTGTTTAGACATGATCTTGAAGCAGTCTTGTTTTCACCTTGATTCATCACGGTCCTGGAGCGGTTTTGTCTGATGTTGGGTTCTGTGAAATTGTTTACAATCACCAGGAAAGCACCACAGTCTGCCTTTGAGTGCTGGGACAGCTCTCTGATGTGAAAAGCAGCTTTTCTCTTTCTGTGTGTGAACAACTTTGTGGTCAATCAAAGTATTTGTAGGGTCCTTGATCATTCTGGCTTGGGTTGGAAGAAGAGGGTGACATTAGCCAAATTTCCTTCCCTTCCCTGTTCTTCCACCTTTGCCCAGGAGAACTCCAAGGGCCTCCCTCTCTCAAGCAGCCCCCAAGGTTCCCAAAGGTCAGGAACCCGCATTCTCAGCAGCTGCCATGGCAGATAGGCCTGAAGTCAGAATGGAAGTGTGTGTCAGGGGTCTGGGAGATGGGGAATCTTCTCTGTTGAGAAGGTGGGAGTCCTATTCCCAGCCCAGCAGGGCTCAATGGAGGTGGAAGGGAGTGAAGAAGATTCTGTGGGGACAGGCGGTTATCAGAGAATCAATGCATGTTAGTGCTATAGAGACCATTTGGAGCAATAAGGGGGGCACAGACTATTTTTAGCTGCAGAACTTTTTCTTCAAATGAAATTCTGCACAGAAACCCACTATATAACACAGACATAGTGGAACCACTGAAGTTGAATCAGAAAAGTGGGGTGTCCAGAAGTCTGTCCACTCCTCCTCTTAGAGCCCCTTTATCAGTGTCCCCTAAAGCATCTCTGGAGATCCCTTAGAATTCTGAGGCTTACAGGGATAAAATCCCTCATTTCACTGAACATTTAACTTTCTGGAAGCCTAGAAAGGGATAGATACTTATCCAAGGAACTCTCCCCTCACCAATCTTCTAGGTTCTTCTGGGTCCTCCATGACCTGAGGGACTTTGCTCACCTTTCACCCAGAGATTTTTCAACAAGATTATTACTCTCAAAAATTTCTCTCTGGGAGATGTTGGTCAAAGGGTACAAGGTTGCAGTTATGTAGGATGAATAAGTCTGGAGATTTAATGTGAAGGCATGATAACTACACTTAATAATACTGTTTTGAACACTGGAAATATGCTAAGAAAATAGATTTCAGGTGCTCTCGTCACACACAAAAAATGATATCCTAATTAGCTTGGCTGTGTAATCATTTCACTATGTATCTGTGTACCAAACCATCATGTTATGCACCATAAACATACATAATTTTAATTTTAAAATATATAAATTGAAAAACATTATATCTCCCTTTGGTGGTGAGGGGGCATGATAGACACTTCTGGAGTGTTGAAACTGTTCCATTTCTTGATCTGAGTATATGAGTATATTATACAGTGTACAGAGGGGTGCCTGATCCCACTCAAACTGGCTCACACCAGCTCATAGGAGTCAATTGTAGGCATCTCTTCCCAACTCTGCAATTAGTGATATCATGTTGTGATTTGAAATTGACCTTGTTGGAGTATTTACACCATGGTAATGGGCAAAATTGCGATCAGGCCTTTTTTTTCTCCTGCAGAGCCAATTAAACATTTACCAGTATACTGCTGGTGTGTACATACATAAATATTCACTCAGCTGTATTTTAAAATTTGTACACTTTACTGAATGTGTGCTACACCTCAATAAAAACATCTGGGGTCTCCAGACTCCTAGTTCCATGATTTCAACTTAAAATTATCTTACTGATTGTCTTCTTCCCCTAAGTTCTGTGAGGGAAAGGACCTCATCTGCCTTGTTCCCCACCCAATAATAAGTGGATGCATGCAAAAAAATTTTCCATGCAGCTTAGGTTATCCCAAGGGTGTGTCTCTCTATGTCCTGTCTAGGTTTATGCTGTCAAGAGCTGGGGATCCCACGTGAGTTCCCACCATTGGTGCCTAAGCAGCCTAGAACTATAAGGCTGGCATAGTTTCTTATCCCCTCTACTCTGCCATATTTGCTATATTTGCTTTTTTCAATTCTCTCCCTCCCCCCAGTAGAATTAACTACTGTTTTTTTTCCTCTGGCTTTTTGTCTGTCTCTATCCAGAGCACTTAGCCCTGGTGAATAGAGATTGGAAGTCATGTCTGTTTCCCCTGCAAGACTAGAGGTTGTTGAAGGAGGACCATGTCTCCCTTGTCTCTGCATGGATAAGACTGCGAGGCTTAAACCCACCAGGCTCTTAGCAGAGGCCTATTGAATGAATGCAATGGGCTTCGAGAAAAGAAAGAGACTAGGTTTGGAGGGAGAATGAACTGACCCACTAACAAGGTCCCTCGATGAAATGGGTGACTCTTCAGAAACCGGAAAGGCCAGTGTGGTTTGGGATGTGGCCCTGCCTGGTGCTGTGGGCTGACCAAGTAGCCTTCGGGAGATCTTCTCCACTGCTGCACCCCTCCATTCAAAGCAGAGGAGATGGCTGTGGGTGTGAGCACAAGTCAGAAGTCACTGCCATGCTGGTTGCCCTGGGTCCTGGGCTTCCTGAGATGGGGTGCAGAGACACCACTTTCACCGCAATCTCTAGACTCATCTGGATCCTGTAGTCCTGAGGGATTTTGCTCACATCAAACCCAGGTCTCCTTTCAACAAGAGTTTTTATTCCAAATATCTCCTTGACTGGGAGAGGGGCAAGACATGAAGGAGGCAATTAGGTTGCTAGGAATGTTGTACAGCTTGATCTGGGTGCCAGCCACAGGGATGGTCATACATGTGAGAAGTAACTGCACCCTACACTTAGAGTTGTGTTTTGTGTGACTTCCAATCTCTACTCAGTGGAAGAGTAAAAGAAACAAAATCAACCCCGGCCCCCTGTTGTGAAAGGCCCTAAATAAGTGAGTATCCACCCCTCCACCCCCACGCCCCAGCCCCTCCCCGACTCCTGCTCGGGATTCTGAGCCCAGGAGCCAGCGGGGGGTCGAGGGCGCCCAGAGGCTGGGGAACCAGGTGAGCGAGACCAGAAGGTGCCGAAAGGAAAAGCCTCTCAGGCTTCCCAGGGAAGACAAGGGTTCCAGGGCTGTTCGAGGGTCAGGTGAAGGCGTTGGGCGGGGAGGGGAGCCCGCGGGAATGCGAAGGGCGGAGAGGAGCCGGGGATGAAGGCAGCGCCGCGGACGCGCGCAGAGCGGGCGCGCGGAGCAGCGCCGACCGCACGCCTGGAGGAGGGCCGGCGGGCTGGGAGGAGAGCGGAAAGACAGCGTGACTGCGTCTGATCTACAGTGACGAGTACCAATGTTAACTGTCACCTCTCATCGCCAAACTAAATCACACCTGGAATTGGAGGCGCCGAGGAGCTGATAGAGTCAGCCTCGCAGAGGAGACAAGTCAATCAGCGCGGAGATGCGCGTGGAGACACCGGCTCCCGAGGCCCGGCGCCTTCATTCATTCTGGGATTTACACTTGTCAGGCTGCTGCCTGGGGGTGGGCAGGAGGAGGGGTGGGCAGGAGGCTGGTCTCACTTCAGCTCCACTTAAAACGGGATGACTGGCGGCTTCTCCGTGGGGGGAGGGGGCACAACAGGCTGGATCCCCTTGCTCTTGCTCCCTTCCACTCCTTTACCCTGTGGGTCATTCCTCAGGGCAGCGGACAGGGATCGGGACAGTGGGTGGTCTCAGAGCCAAGGGCATGGACGGCCTAAGCACCCCTTGTCACGGTGGGAACACGTGAGGGCAAAAAGAATTCGGTCCTGGGGTCCTGGGCACCGGGTCAAGTGGGAGGGAGCACTGGGGAAGGGGGGATAGATGTCAAAGGACTACTTCGTAGCAATTTTACCCGTCATCAGATGAAATGGAAGAGACCTTGTTTTTCCTTTCATTCATTCCTTTACTCATACACTAAATGGTGTTCTATCAGGCTCCCTGTGAAGGGCTGAGACTTCAACAGAGCCCCCCCCCAACCTGCAAGAAAGGGGAGACTTATTAGAGCTTCTCAGATTGCTGTTTCTGCCCTAGAATTAGTATATTAACATACAGTGCCCCCCCCACACACACACACCTCCATCTCTGACCATACCTTCATAATTCTCAGCACGGTCATTTATAAAGTGATTTTTCACATATAAACATAACTGTGCTAAGTGCTGTGCCAAGGAAAACGCCTGGAGATATAAATTCCAGATGGAGAGAGAAACACTGAGTTTCCATTGCTCTTTAAACATCTATTTTATTTCTGTCACCATGAAAGTAATATAAATTCATTACAGAAAACTTGGAGTGCCCAGCCAGGCGTGGCTCAGCGGTTGAGCGTCGGTCGACCTAGGATCCAGGGGATTGGGGTTCGATCCCCGGTCAGGGCACATGCCCGGGTTCTGGGTTCAATCAATGACTCTATCTTCATTGATGTTTCTGTCTCTCTCTCTCCCTCTCCTTTCCTCTCTCTGAAATCAATAAAGATATATTTAAAAAAACACAAAAAAACCAGAAAACTTGGAGTAATAGAGAGGGAAACAAAATCACCTAAGGATGAAGTTCACTTCCTTCTAGTCTTTTTTCTTATATCTCTTTATCTTTTTTTTTCTTTTCTCAAATGCCATTAGCTCAGGGTATGTCCTATATCACTAAATGTGGAGTTCGGGTAGAAGCGTCGTTTCCTCCTCTGACCCCCATTCAGAGTGGCCCCTGAGGACAGGGCTTCATTCTGCCTGATGCACAGGCACAGAAATGGCGATGCAAGCGTTTGGCAGGCTGATCTCTTAATCCAGATTGGTGCAGTCGTTTGAAACTGAAAGCAGCTCCTTTTTATGTCGCCTGCTTCTCGGCATTAACTTCTCTTTGATGTAATTTTTGCTTCCGATGCTCTCTCCCTTCATGGGTTAGATTAGTGTGAAATTGGCCTGGCTCCTCCAGAGACTGCAGTGTTAAGCTTCAAATGCTTGGTCCTTATTGGAAATCCTTAACCCACATCAGGGGAAAAAGTGGCAGCAGTTACTTGGGAATGCGTGGGGCGGGGGGAGGAGGGTTGAGTGTAGGGCAAGAGGGAGAGAAGGGTTTGTTGGCAAGAGGAGGGTGGGGAAGTTGACACTCTTCTCCACTGACTGCTGCAGATCTGCTCACCTTGGTCTTGGTGGGGGGGGGGGGAGGAATGGATCTGAGGGAGCTGGAAAACATGATACCCGGGAAGAAACCCTGTTTAGTTGGCTGGAGCTGTCCAAAGGTGTTGGTGCTGAAAGGTAACAGTGTTTGGGAAAATAACAGGGTAATATTACATACACCTGACTAGGTCCCTGGGGTTATGCCTGCCCCTATGGGTGTTCCACCTGGTTCATATGTGACCCTGAAGCACATACCAGACACAGTTGCCAATATTCTGTGAGGACTGGCAGGAGTGGCCTCTCCACCAGGTCAGCCCTGCTCTCTTGCTTCCCTCCCACGAGGCAGAGAATGGCAACTTGTAATTGGGCCAGGCTGCTGAAGGGAGGTACTCAGCCGCAAGGTAGACTCACCTGAGCATCTAACCCAGGAGAGGTCGCCCTCCCCCATTTTTAAGGCTGAATGAGGGTGAGGGTCCTGCTGTGATTCGGGCCATTCCAGAGGGAAGCGGTGCTCCAGGTTTGTGATCACACCTCCACCTTACTCCCCTAATAACAACCTCAGGCCCTCTGCCATCAAATTCAGATGGCCACTGGAGGACAGAAGCTGACAGCCTAGCTCACACTGTCCCCACAGGCAGTAAACTGTCCAGCTACCAGGGTGTTCTGGGGGAACTTCAGACTCTCCATTCAAAGGCAGTCGAGCTCTAGATATTCCTAGTTTGTTTCCAACCTTCATGTACTTCCCTCTGCATTCCCCACCCAGCCTTCTCTGCTGGACTAGCCTTGACCTGCACTCCCAGCTTCAGCCTCAGTTTCTTTTGTTCCCCATAATGCCTCACTCCTGAGCCTCGGCCCAGTATGTTCATGACTTTCTTTCCCTTAGTCTGTCGGCTGTTTCTTCCCCTCACTCCCAGTGGGCCCTTCCACCCACCTTCCCACTCACCTGGCTCCTGGGCTTTCTTTGTTCCTCCGGGACCCCCGGCTTGGCCCGCTTGGCCCCACTCTGGCCTCTACACGTGTCAGCGCAGTGGAAGGGCCTTGGCCCACTTTGGCTTAGCCTCGTGCCTCCTCGCGCATGGGGCCTCCTTGAGCCCGCAAATCACTCCTTCCATTGTCAGCCGGCAAATTGGTTTGTCCTCTCGCAACCCGGCTCTCATTACCTTGCCGGAATGAAGCGGTATCTCCTCGGTGGAGGCTTCCCGTGCCTGCCGCCGCTGGCATAATAAATGAAGACAAAGTGCCGGCGGCATAGACCATCTCTCCCACCGCACCAGCAGCCGCTGCCAGCTTCATTATTCGCTTAAGTTGCCGGAGAGAATTACTTAACCCTGACCCGTGTATTAGGGGCCTGTATTAATGCCGCGACAGGCGCCTCTTACGGCAGAGAACAATTTATTAGTGCCGAAACAGGCTGCTTTTCTCTGTCATTTTTCCAATCTGAGCTTTGAACACACATCATTAAACTTGTCTGACTCTCTCCCCTCCTCCATCATTCCTCTTTCATTTTTTTAAACAGAAAATGCCTTCGAGAATGGAGATTGTTCTGAAAATCTCCAAGTACCTCTCCCTCTCTTCCTCTCTCCCATTTCTTCTTTCCTTTTTCCTTGGCCTCTTTTTGGTCTTGGCCTCCTTGCTGGTGGCCCTCCTACTTTAGAGTCAAACTGTGATGGGAGGGAGCATTTGGTTCCAGGAAGAGAACCCAGACGTGGGAGTTGGGGAGAGAGCGATCATAGCTCCCTGTCCTCTAAGCCCTGCGTCAGTTGTCTCTCCCTCAGGTTCCTTTTTCACAGGCAGCCTCTGCCTCTCTTTGTGCCTCCAGCTGGGGGTCTCTTTCTCTGAAAACAGACATTGCGATCCTCCCTGGGAGCTGAAAGACCCGGTTATGAGGAAGACTGGGCAGGGTTCCTATTTGTCATGGGGACTTTCTCATGTCCACATTTGGGAGGGAAGGTTGGGGAGGGTTTGGAAGCACCTAGAGATGGCCACGCAGTGTCTGAATACCCTGAGCCCTGGTGCAGTGGCTGGCCACAGCCTGGGAAGTTGGCCATTGGGTTATGCAGCCACATGGCTCTCCCTGACCATGGCACGCAGTGTCAGTTTCTAGGTGTTCTCATCTCTGGCTTCTTACGTGGCATAGTCTCAGCACCTGAGTTCAACCTATAACTTGCATGTCTTGTCTGGCTGCTGGTCTTGGCTCTTCTGGCCTTGCACATACCCTTATGCCTAGTACCACTGCTGCCCAGAGCCACATGGAGCCATTCTTCTCCCTGGCGATTATCTTCTACCCTTCATATTGCGGACACATGTGGCCACTGTCTTAGTTGGTGTTCCCCTAAAAGCAGAGCTTGAGCAGACTTGGGTACAGATAGTTGGAGAGATGACAGCAGGAAGCAAGAGTGAGGGGTGGAGAAAGTGAGGCTGATTAGGATGAAAGCCAATAAATAAGTGTGTTATTGAAAGGACAGTGGGGCTTGATGCGCCGCCAGGCCCTCTGAGCCATGAATGTCTCCCAGAATTAGCTTTCTGGAGAGCCTGGGATATCTGTCCACATGGTCCTGTCCCCCATTGGCCGAGGGTTGCCCCAAGGGTATAAACTCTCCCATCCTTCTCCATGGAGCTGTGTGTGCGTGGTGGGTACTGCTGAGCACCATCTTCTTGGAGAAGTCCCTAGGCAGAAGACTGAAAAGAAATGTGAGTGTCCTCTCATGGTGATGGGTTTGGTTGGGATGGGTTCACATGGACCTGACCAGCACAGCTCTGGCTGAAATCAGAATTGGGCTGGGAGGATGTGAGGTGGCATCAACAGCTTTTGCTTCAGCCACCATCCCACAGGCTCACTTCCTCTCACTACCTCCCTCCCTCTCAGTCCCCAACCCCGGGGCCTCCATCAGTTCTCGGCCTGGCTATGGGCTGCAGTCACAAATGATGTCACAGATCAGGCAGGGATGTAAACGAGTGAGGCAGGATGGGGGAAATAAACAGGAACTGGTCGGGAACTGGCAAATCAGAGAGTAGTGACAATCTTGTAAAGACGATGACATGATTTTTAAAATGCATGCTGTTAGACAAACCTGTATGGGGGCTAGAAAATTTGACCTAGAGACCACGAATTTAGCATCACTGTGACTAGTGTCTTTAGAGAAGATGTGACTTTTGCAAAGTTTCCACTCACTTCTTTGCATTTTCCCAACTCTAGCTGATGGCTTTGGGGACTGTTTGAAAGTGAGTCCCGGGGAGAGGGGCTGAGGGAGGCAGAAGAGCAGGAAAGCCCATCTATGAAGCCGGTGGCTTTCCCCTAGCCCAGTCCTTCCCAAATTCCCTCAGCCTCCAGATCCCTGCAACCCTCCCTCCCGCTTAGCTCAATAGCTCTTGAAAGTTCTCTAATCACCTCTCTGCTTCCTGCATTAATGAGCCTCTCATCTCACTGATGGCAATCAGAATATTTGCTTATGAAAGGGACACGGTTAATAACACGATTGCTCCCCTCCGCCTTCTTCCTTCCTCTTCTCCCTCCTCCCTTTCCCTCACCCTCCACACAATTCTCTCAATTAACGATAGGCAGAAATTAATTTTTCCCCTCGATCGAAACAATTGCAGGGAAGCGGATTGCCAGCGTCGCTTCAGATAGGGACCGCTCCCAGCAGAGTGGAGAGAAAAGAGGGGAGATGGAGGAGATACGCACGGCCCTATCTGCAGGCACAGGACAGAGTAATACAAATGTTATCCTTAGAAATGTACTTAAAGAGGATATGTTTATAATTCGGAGGGGATTTTCAGGGGCTCTCCTGCCCTCCCTTCCTCTCCAGGGCACTCCGCTCCACTCACTGCTGCAGAGCAGAACCCAGAGTTTGTTGGGAATTTTGCTCTTGTGGCCTCAATGAGTGGAGTGGGCCTGGAGTGAGAAGAGAAGATCAGGTTAGCCTGGGGGTCACTGTCAAGGTCCAGGGGCCCAGGGCTTAGGCCACTACTGATAGTTGCTCACTTTGTAGCCAAACACCAAACACCAGGTGTCAGGTCTGGGTTGTGTGGCTTTCCAGGTGAGGGCCTCACTTATTTGCCATCTTTAACATCCCTTCTGTGCCTGGCTGGACTTTTGGCTTGGGCTTCCCTCCCAGCCCATTCTTCCATCCAGGTAGAGAGGCAGGGGCCTTTGTAGAAGCCAAGATCATATCCGAGCTAAATAGTGTTAAGAACAGATTCTGGAGCCAGACAGCCTGGGTTTGAATTCCAGCTCTGCTGCTTAACAGTTCCGTGATTATAGGCAAGTCACTTAACTTCTCTGTGCCTTAGTGTCCTGATCTGTAAAATGGGAATCACATCTACCTCATAGGCTTGTTATACTTAAGGTTGTAAGTACTTAGAACAGTACCTGGTCGGTAGCAAGTGCTATTTATATGTCTGTAAAAAAGTAAAGGAATAAAAAGGCCTATACTCCTGTGGTGGTCAGGAACTCGTTAATCCATTCATCCACGCGTACTGCTCCTAGGGAGAGAGGATCTAGACATTTTACAGATTGTGTGGTCTCTGCACTTTAGTTGTAAGCATCTATAACGTGGGCAGAACTCACCATCAGAGTGGTGTGTGAGGTGCTATGGGATTTCAGAAGGAGGAGGAAGGGAAATTCAGGCTGGCTGAACAATCAGGGCTGGCTTCACAGAGGAGGTGGCATCTGAGCTGAACTTTTAAGAGTAACTTAAATTTCCATCAGTTGAGAAAGGTTGCTGCTGGGCAGAGGGGGCCAGGAGAATGAGAGTGTGTCATTGCAATGCCCACGGTCGGGCGGGAAATTTGGGGAATTGGGTGGGGGAGGGGGATTAGAGTAGTCCCTTCTGTCATCTCCACCCTTCCGTGTTCACCCACACCTCGTCCCCACTCTCCTCTTTCTCCCAACACCGAAGAAAGATGAACTTCTCTCGGGGCGAGAGAGAAAGTTATCATGAGCAAAGAAGGAAGCGTGATTAGGGATGCCACCCCTCCCCCACAGGCTTCTGGGGGGGGGGGGGGGGCGCTGAGCCGGACAATGCGTCGGGTTGGGAGGGGAAGAGAAGGAGAGGGAGAAGGGAAAACAATACATGCTAAGTGCAGGGGAAAACGGGGCGCAGCGCCGCTCCCACTTGTTAGATTGAAGGCGCCTCTCCAGGGGGGGCCGGCTCCAAATTGCTAATTAGCGCCTCTGAAAAGGCCCGGCTCTGATACGCGCGGCGCTGAAAGGCCGCGGTTAATGAAGCGGCGGCGAGCCCGCTTCCCTTGGACTGGCCTTCACCCCCCCTCCGCGCCCCGGGCCCGCGAACAATGGGGCGGGGGCGCGCGTCCCGCAGGCCTCCCCGGGACGGCGCGCGCGGGGCGCGGGGGGCGGCGCGGCGCCGGCGAAATGTGGAGGCGGCGATAAGGCCGCGGCGGGAAGAGGCTCACTCCCAGGGGCCCGGGGAAAATTTGCAGCTATTATGAAGGAGATGAGGCAGATTAAAAGCCCTCGCGCCCGCCGCTCGGCCCCTTTATTGAGTGGCTTCATCTAGGAGATGAAAGAAGTTGGAAATGACTTTCCCTGCTTTGCGCGGCCGGAAGCTCCATGGCGCATTGCTTGACTTTATGCCTTCTTTTGTTTCTCTCTTTCTTGTCTTTAACCCCTGAAGGACTTCCCTGGGCAGCCACAGGCGCTGGAGGCCGCGAAAGAAAGGCTGGCAGCGCGTCCCCGGTGGACCCCTGGGTCCAGACCTTGGGGGCCTCGGGCCCCGGGGTGATCGCTGGGGGCGAGGGCCGAGCGAGGGGAGAGCAGCCTGCAGGCCCCGGCAGCCCCCAGCGGAGGCTGGGTGGCCCATTATGCAGCTGGGTTAGAGGCTCCCCTAAAGCCCCGGGCCTGTTCCCACAGCCAAGCACCTGGCTTCAAACCCAAACTCCACCACACATTAGCTGAGACCTTGGGTAAGTGACCCAACTTCTCTGTGCCTCAGTTTCCTGTTTGTAAAATGGGGACAATGATAATACTAGTACCTACTTCATAGGTAGGATAGACTGATTTCATGACTGTCCCTGATTTTTCACGCTTCCCTGTATCTCTACCCTTTGTTAGTGCCTTTCCACACTGACTCTGGGCTTGGCCATGTCACTAGCTTTGGCTATTGGGTCAATTACAAACTTGATTCAAGCAGCGGCATGAAAAAGGGCTGTGGTTTCTGTTTTGGAATGTGCACCTGTGTGTGTACTTCTCTATGAGAAAGTAACAGGGCTAGCCTGTGGTCATGAGAAGATGACTGTGACAGCCTGATGGAGCCACGTGGCAAAGATGTGGCCGAGAATGAAGTTGTCCCAGGCGAATATTATACTATAGCAGCCAGCCCCTAGCTGACTGCAGATATATGAGCAAGCCCCGCCCAAATCTGCCAGTCCTAGCCCAGATGGGCAAGACTTTCCAGCCAGCCAATGGACTTGTGAGAAATAATATGTCAGTGTTGTTTCAAGCAAAATGTTGGAGTTGCTTGTTATGCAGCATTATTGTGAAATAGGTAACCAGTACATAAATTGGTGCCTAGAAGTTTGATGCTGCCAAAAACAAAACAAAACCCAACCCTAAGATACATAGCAGTAGCTTTGGGATTGGAAAGCAAGTAGAGGCCAGCATAGATGATAGAGAAATTGCTATAGCAGGTTGGAAAAAAAGGTGACCCATATTATATATGGTGAAACATTCAGTAGAACTATTGTCTGAGATTATATGGAAGGTAGGAACAGTACTTATGAACTTATGAATTTGAGAAATGAGATTTCCATGTAGAATGTTGAAAGGCTCTTAGTACCTGAATATGATAAGGTACTATGAGAAAGAGATGAGCTAAAACAAAGAAACAACTAGTTTGTTAACAGAACTTAGAGGGACTATAAAGGGACCAGAACTTGCCGAACTGGAAAATAAAACTATTCCTCATCTCTAGTCTCCCTAGCTCATAAAGATTCTCAATGTAATACAAGGCCTGGGACTTCTGCTTTTCGCCTTAGAGCAATGTAAAATATGTGTAATTGGAGTACCAGAAGTGGAGAGAAAGTGAGAGGGGGAAAATATTTGAAGAAATAAGAGCCAAAAAGTGTCCAAATGCAATAAAAATTCTAAACCCACAGATCGAAGAAGCTCAATGAATCCCAAGGGCAAGAAACATGATGAAAATGACACATCATCATCAAATTGCTTAAAACTAGTGATAAAGAGAAAATCTTAACAGCAGCAACAGTATAAAGACATATCATGTTTGGAAGAAAAAAAGATAAGAATGACAGTAGACTTTGTCTCAAAAATAATGTGAGCCAGAAGACAGCAACATCTTTAAAGTACTGACAAAAAAACACCATCAACCTAGAATTCTATATCCAGCAAAATATCTTTCAAAAATAAAGGCACTATAAAGACTTCTTCAGACAAATTTTAAGGAATCATTCCCAATATACGAGAACTACAAGAAATGTTAAAGAACATACTTCAAGGCCCTGGCCAGGTAGCTCAGTTGATGAGACCATCATCCCGATATTCCAAGGTTGTGGGTTCAATCCCTGACCAGGGCACATACAAAAGTCAACCAATGAATGGGTAAATAAGTGGAACAACAAGTCAATGTCTCTCTCTCTCCCTTCCTCTCTCTCTGTCTAAAAATAGTCCAGTACACCCGGCCGGGCGTGGCTCAGTGGTTAAAGTGTCGACCTAGGATCCCGGCGATCAGGGTTTGATTCCCGGTCAGGGCACATGCCCAGGTTGTGGGCTGCAGCCGATCAATGACTCTCTCATCATTGATGTTTCTATCTCTCTCTCTCCCTCTCCTTTCCTCTCTCTGAAATCAATAAAGATATATTAAAAAAAATAAAAATAAAAATAGTCCAGTATGACTGGTGACCTTATAAACAGATACACACAGAGGGAAAGCAATGAGAAGAAAGTTATCTATGAGCCAAGGAAGCAGGGCTCAAAAGAAACCAAACCTGCCAATGCCTGATCATGGACTTCAAGTCTCAAGAATTGTGAGAAAATACATTTCTGTTGTTTAAGTCACCTAGTCTGTGGTACTTTATGACAGCCCTAGCAAACTAACACACTAACCATACCAATAATCATATGAAATGTAAATATTCTAAACAACCTCGGTCCCCACCACCGCACCAAGCCAGCCAGAACAGTGCCAACTTGTCCTTTTAATGAATAAATCTCTGGCTTGAGAAAAGCCACATTTGAGGAGTTGCATTTGGCCCTAATATAGACCAAAACATCGTAGACTCCCATGGTTGCCATGGCTGATGCCATGGTTGAATGAGACTTTGGGTATCTAGGATGGGGTGTGAATATTTTATATGTGGGAGGGATATGAATAATTGTGACAAGAGGAAGGACTGTGGTAAGATGATGCCATTAATGTGCCCTCCAAAAAGATATGTTCAAGTCCTAACGTCCAGTACCTATGAGTGTTAACTCATTTGGAAATAGAGCCTTTGCAGATGTTATAAGGTTAAGATGAAGATTCCTGGATTAGGGTGGGCCCCAATCCAATGATTTGTGTCCTTATAAAAAGAGAAGAGACAAAGGGATAGCCACACACAAAGGGAAGACTGCCTTGTGGAAATGGAGACAGAGATTGGAGTGATGCATCTATAAGCCAAGGAATGCCGAGAACCACCAGACACTAGGAGGAGACAAGGATCCTTCCCTAGAGCATTTGGAGGGAGCGCAGCCCTGCTAACACTTTGACTTTAGATGTCTAACCTCCAGAATTATGAGAGAATACATTTCTGCTATTTAAAGCCACCCAGTTTTTGGTACTCAGTTAGAGTAGCCCTAGGAAACTAACACAACCTCATAGCCTCTGCCCTGACTGTTCCCGCTGCCTGGAACGTTTGTCCCTGAGATGGTTGGATGGCACATTCCCCCCTTTCTTTGAGGTATTTTCTCAGATGAGCCCTTATCAAAGAGACGTGTCACAAAGAGCAGCAAGTCCCCACATCCAGCATTTCCTTTCCCCTTACCCTTCCTTGCTCTTCTTCAAAGCATTTCCACCACCTGACAGTTCGTATATTGATCCATCAATTGTTTGTCTTCCTTCCCTGGAAGGAAAGAATGCTGAAGGCAGGGGCCTTTGTCTATGTTGTTCGTGGGTATATCTTCCTATCGAGGACGTGGTAGGCACTCATTAAACATACCCTGATTACTTGAATAAATGTGAGTGCAGGCAACACCTGCCAAATACCTCCTGAAAGGGGAGGAGAGAGAATAGTTCCGATCACAGTTATTTCAAACCAGCCACGTGACCCCGTTTAACCTCTCTGAGCTTCAGTTTCCTCATCTGTGTAAGTCAGGACAATAGCACTTCATTAAAGGATAATTTTGAGGAGTAATTAAATGATTTTGTCAATAAATAATGGAGGACGCAAATCTCTCTGTATAATCCACGTATGTCTAGCAGTTAATATATATCATGTATGTGTGTATGTATTGCTAGGTGCATCCAATGTGGTAAGCGCTCACATTCATTTTAGATGCATTATAATTTAGTGGTTAAGTGCATGGCTCCTAGAGTCATTCTGCCTGGTTACATACTTACCAGTTGTGCAGCCTTGAGCAAGCTACTTAACCTCTCCATGCCTTAGTTTTCTCTCCTGTAAAATGGAGATAATAGTACTTACTTCAAAGGATTTCTGTGAGGATTATTGAGTTAATCCACGTTGATATGTAGAATAGTGTCTGGTACCTACTGAGCACTCAACAGATGTTAACTACTGCAGCCGTGCTCTGCATGACCACATTATGGTCAACCACGGGCTGCATATACTTGGACCCATAAGATTATAATGGAGCTAAATTTTCTGTAGGAAATAAAAGGATATGTGGTTGAGGAGGAAGTTTTTTTCTCTCTGACAGGATCAGTATCGGTGGGGCAGGGCAACAGGTTCCCTGTCACTCACAGCACCTCAGTTGTGAGTACACAGATGACATTCCAATCAGTAGCCACTGACCTGTGCAGCACAGAGGAGCCCGACCCCCCAGGGCTACACATTCAGAGGGCACTTCAGCCCTCCCAGATCTAACTTGATGGTCTTGAGAGCACATTGCTGTAAATTCTTTGTTAGGGACCTAAGACCCTGTGCAAGGACACAGGTCCACAGGAGTAACCTTAGAAAGTACGAAGTGCCACTGCCACTTTAGTAAAAGCTTCCTGTGGTCGTGTGGGGCCAGCCTGTCCTGTACTTTGGAAATGTTTTCAGGTTGTAATGACATAAAACATAGATAAGTTTTATTTCTTGCATCAATTCAATGCCCCAGAGAGCCTTTGTGCCAGAGAAGGCCAATGAAATCAAAATCAAATTTCCAAAGTCAGAATACTGAGGCCTCCGTTTTTTACCCTCTCCTTGTTAAACACCCTAGGTTTTTTGTTTGTTTTTGTTTTTTAGTTTTTATGAATACCACAAATTTCTTTAATCTGACCACTGCTCCAACATGCAATAGCCAAAACCACATGGCCCTGATAACCTATTATTTTGATTTCTCTGTCTTGATTTATTATTTCTACTGATCCTCAGGCAACTTTCACTCCCTCCTGACAGTCACTACTATGGTGACCTACACCTTACCCAGCCGTTTCTCTTCAAAATTTCCATTCAATACAGCCCACAGCCCTGCTCATGGAGCAGCCTTGACAGCTTCAATGTTCTATTTCTGACCCTGTCAAAAGGAAGCAAGGGGAGGGCTTGTGGGGCAGTGTTTATAGTGTCCAGTAGTGTCCTAGGCCTTCACGTTCACTCACCACTTAGTTACTCACCCAGAGCAACTTCCAGTCCTGCAAGCTCCATTCATGGTAAGTTCCCTATACGGGTGTACCATTTAAAAAGTCTTTTATGCTGTATTTTTACTGAGTTTTTCTGTGCTTAGATATGTTTAGATACACAAATACCACTGTGTTATAATTACCTACCTTATTCAGTACAGTAACATATTGTACAGGTTTATAACCTAGGAGCAATAGGCTATATCACGTAGCCCAGGCTATCCCATCTAGGTTTGTGTAAGTGCACCCTATAATGTTTGCACAACGATGAAATTGCCTAAGGGCACATTTCTCAGAACGTGTCTCCATCATTAAATGACATATAACTGTATTATTCTATCATCTAACTTAATCTATGCATTTCTCAGGGAGTTCCTGGCACATTGGTGCTCCATAAATTCTAATTTTCCTTTCTGGACCCTCCACAAAGTCAGCGTGAGCTGCCTTTTTATTGCAGTTCTCCATGCTCCCCAGGGAGCTGCAGCTTTAACAGTCTTGGCCTAGCTGTACTATCCAGAGGAGTGGTTGCCCTCCCACATGAGGCCAATGGCAGAGATGAAGCAAAGGAGGAGGGTGGGTACAAGAATACTGTAGAAATGGAATTCATGAGGACTGGCATTTAATTAGATGAAAAGGTATAAGGAAGAACGGGAATTAAAAATGGCCTTGAAGCTTCTCACCTGGGTGACTTCATGATGGTGGTGACATTTCCCAAACAGGGAACAATGGTTAAGGGGCAGATCTGATAGAGATTATGGAAGAAACTAAACTTTGTTGTGTTATCTTAACTTGGAGGTTCTGGTGGAGTAAACAAATGGAGTTATCTAGCAGAAAGCTGAAAATAAAAGCTGGATTTCAAGAAATGTGGGTACTTTCAGTGCTGATGGAGGCAACTGACACCATGGAAGCTGATATGATTCGTTGGGGAGAACTTCACTTAAGCAGAAAAGAAGGCTGATGGCTGTGGACACCTTTTGAATATTTCCATCTTTCTGTCCTGTGAGAGTCACAGATTCAGCATGCCCAAAGTGGCATTAATCATCTTCCCACAAAACCTTTTTCTTTTCTTGTCTTCTCTAGCTGTGCAAATGCCACTCTCTTAGTCACTCTGGCTCGAAAGCTCAGTCATCTATATCTCCTCCTTTAATTATTTTCATAATAAGTTTCCCCTATAAAAAATTTTGAACATCCATAAAGATCATAGATATAGTCATTTATAATGGAATTATTTTGGATGGTTTGTAGTATATCATTCTGGTCATATTTCTATGCAAATATAGATTTAATTTCCTTTATACATGATTAGAGTCATACTCTACATTTTTAGAGTAATGTCATGTAGAAATGTACACAATCAGAAATTGACAACTTTTCATGTTATTAAATATTCTCCCACAACAATTTTAAAATGCTCACAGATATTCCATTCCATAGATGTACCATAATTTAGATAACTAACCACCGTTGTAGGGTTTCTGGTTTTTTTCTAGTCTTATCATCTCTCCTTCCACAATGCTGCAAAGATGAATTTACCTGTATTTAATATTTTTGTGCCCATTTCCAATTTTTCCTTTAAATAAAATTCCGAGAATTTCTGTGTCAACAGGCATGTACATTTTGAAAAATAACCTCTTAATTGTAGAATTGTTTTAGGTTTACATAAAATTACAGAGGCACTACAAACCATTCCTATATACCCCATACCCAGTTTCCCCTATTAACATCTCTAGCTGTGTAAATTAGCACAGCACATTTGTCACAATTAATGAACCAATATTGAGATATTATTATTAACTAAAGCCCATACTTTATCCAGATTTCTTTACTTTTTACCTAATGTCCTTTTTGCTGTTCTAGTATCCCACTGAGGATACCGCATTATATTAAGTTGTCCTGTTGCCTTCGGCTCCTCTTGGCTGTGACAGTTTCTTAGACTGTCCTTGTCTTTGATGACCTTGGTGATTTTGAGGAATACTGGTCAGGCATTCTGTAGAATGTTCCTCAACCGGAGTTTGTCTGATTTTCTTTGATCAGACTGGGGTTGTGGGTTTGGGCAGGAAAGAGATAAAACACTACTCTCATCATATCTAGTCCACAGACTGTCAACATGATTTATCACTGTTGATGTTAACCTTGATCACCTGGCTGAGGAAGTGTTTCTCTAGTTTCTCTACTATAAAGTTACTCATTTCACTCCTTACTGTACTCTTTGGAAGTCACCGTGCCCAGCCCACATTTAAGGAGTGGGGAGTTACACTTCAGGGTGGAGTATCTACAGAAATTATTTGCAACTCTTCTGCACTAGACAGTGAACTGTTCTTTCCATTTATTAATTTATTCATATCAGTATTCACATCATTATCTTGTATCAGTATGAACTCATAGATATTTCTTTTATTCTAGAGTTATAATGCAGTAGTACTTTACTTGTTTTGTTGCTCAAGGCATGTGTATTTTTTTAATACCCTGAGTAATTCACTGCAAAGCTACCCTGCCAAGGCTCTACCAACTCAAGTGGTTGAAATGAGGATCTGTTTCCCCTCAACTTCACACACCCTTTATAAAAGCAGGTCAGCAAGCAGGGACCAGGCCTATGCCCCTCCCTAGCGCCCAATTTCCCGGCGAGAATAAAGCCAGCAAGGGGGCGCCCTTCCCCAGGCGGGCACCTCAGCCCCCCCGCCCCGCCCCGCCCTAACGCGGCCCCGCCTTGACCTCAGCGGGCTCCTTAAGCTTCCCCATGGCCCCGCCCTACTTGGGGCGGAAGTAGGTGCGGCCGCAGGCCGGAAGCGCTGCCTCTCAGGCAGGTAGCTCCTCCCACTCCACCGCCGCACCACCCCTCCGGCCCAGACCGGAAATGAGGTCAGACAGGGAAACCCCGGCGGGGAGACTCGGCCCCCAAAGCGGCGGCCGTTGGAGGTGCCTCTGGCAGCTGGTGAGGGGGAGATGCGGGTTGAGAGGGTCGGGGCCCAAGGGGCCGGCGGCAGCGGGGCTCCGTGCTCTGGGCCGTGACTGAGCCGCTAGAGGCTTCATGGGGCCGCGGCGGCCGGCGGGAGGGGCGAGGGTGACGGGGCCTTGTTTTTCAGGGCCCATCGCCTCCGACCCGGGGGTTGGTGGTCGGGTCGTGTCCTGGGCGACAGTCACCTCTTCTCTCTGGCTTTTTTGGGCTGGCGACAGCGTAAGGGCTTGGTGTCCCGAGCCGCGGTCGCTCTAGTCCTCGGGGGCGGGCCCGGGCGTAGGGGAGAGTCTTCGAAACACGCTTTTTTCATCACATATGTGGCCATGTTGCGACCCCTGATCGCGGAGAGAGCTTAGTCACCCGGACTTGCTTTTTCGCAGTTTCTCCGCTGGGGGGGACTGACCCCTTGCCCCCGGAGAGCAAGCAGGAAGGTCCCACCTTTCCCGCCGCCTCCGCCCCCAACCTCGTCTCCCCCTCGTCTCGTCGACCCTGCGCCTGCTTCTCTCCTTACTTCTACCAGTTCCCTCTTATTCCTTTGCCTAAATCAGACAGCCTTTCCTCTTCCCGAGCGCTTGCCTGAACCCGAGGGTCCTCCTGGACTGGAGGTGGAGTCCCAGGG